>NC_045954.1:10556186-10877955 GCF_004382195.2 Drosophila sechellia
GAAAATCAATAGCGGATAAATAGCGGGCAGTACGGGGTGCCACGATGGATATGATTACCGTCGGTCGCCATAAGCTGTCGCTTATTAACTTATATATATTGATTTTCTGCTCTGACAACCGGCGATTATCAAGGAGACTAAGCTAGTTTAGCTGACGGAGTAATTCGCGGATAGTCTGTTAGGATTTTCTTCAAACTCACACTGATCTGGCGAAAAGGAAAGCAGAAATGCTTCGATATCGCCAATGGCCAGTTACTTAGCTTTTTTACTTTACTTTTTTGGTATATTTTTGTGGCAACTAATCTTATCGGTGGTCCCCTTAAGCGATAGTCTGCTGATAGTCTCGGCGCAGTGTGAAATATGTAAAAGTGCTCCACTCGAGCGTTGGCACAAAAAAACAGGGCCATAATTGCAGCTGCTCGGTTCCCGAATGCCAATTGATGGGTATTAAGCACGTTGAATAAATAATTCAAATTGGTCTAAATGGCGGAAAGTTGACCACTTTCATGGCTATCTATTCTAAGACATTATAATTGTTTCTTGAGCTTAACTATATTGTATTCGATAACTGGAACGAATGGTTCGAATTTGACTGTTAACCGATTGTGACTCATTTCGATCAATTATGCGAATATATTGAGTGCTATAGCTAATCGCTCGTTACTCATACGCCCCGTTATCCGAAAAAAACTGGGCGATAATGTGGCGACCACCTGTTTGCCAGCGAAGAGGAGCAGAGCAGCGCCATTTTCGGTAGCCATGCTCCTGCTGATAAGCCAATCGATTCCTAACACCTCACCGCCGATCGCCATTACTCATACTCATCATACTCATCCGCCCTGTGGTCCCAAATCAAACCAACAACGACAACAACAAAATCCCCCGAAATATAACGCCTCTAGGACTTTCGTATCTTATCGTTGGCAATTAGCATTTTGGACCCAGTATTGCCTCAATTTACTTACCATACATATTGACGCGATGCCCCCCGAGCATATATGCATTCCATGGCCAAGTGTGCTCTATATATGTATATACGTACACATCGGAATATGAACGATTTATTATTAAGTTTTGTTGGTCGCGGTCCCTGCCGTTCGAGAATTTTGCTTTTTTTTTTTTATAATAGCCTAATTACGTAAGACATGTATTTTGGAAGCTGCCGACGGCATTCTTATTGTTTGGCATTGTTTAGCATTGTCGTGGATTTAAAATTTTAATATGAATGTTCTCGCCAAAGCGGAAATTATGACACAAATTCAACACATTTTTTAACCACAAAAAATGCGGGGGAGGCGAAGAGATCTGGGGAATTCGAGCCGAAAGTCACTTTAGACAGATGCTGGCGTTTGTTGGCGGTTTGCTGGGAATGCGATCGATCGTTGTGGCATCATGTACAGTGCGTGCCATAAACGCAGGCTGTTTGGCTTGCAGTTTATGAATTAATATACATTTTATATTGCTACTATTTACGGGCGTACTTTTTCTGACACCACACATCTTATGCCTTGAATCGGTTTCAGTTAGTGTCTTGCCTTACAGCTGTGAAACGCACTGTACTAAGTGCACACGGCTATGCAAATACGTGTGTTTGCAAGTCGTTGTGTGCTTGGATACATTTTAGGTAATTGACGCTGACTTAGTGTGCGGCGCTCTGGAAAGTGAGCTCATCTTTGAAGCTCCGTCTTGGCCCTGTTAACAGATTGTTAGCCAACAAAGGGAAGGGGCATACATAAGTACATATGGTATACCTATACATATACCTATACTATTGGATCTATAGATATGATATTAATAACCCCATCGCACGTACGTTTATCTGCCAGTTGGCCACTGAACTGCGCTTATCTATCTTCAAAACAATCATAGCTATCTTTATTGTTCATCCTATGCATATAATACTCGATGAGTTATTATTTAAGGTCAACATCCAAGTTATACAATTCAAGGGCATTGACCCTTCTATTGGATAATCAAGTTAAGGTTGTCCACTAACTTCGAGCTATATTTATTGGAAATTTTCCACTACAGTTCGAATATTTGTTAAACATTGTGAAGATATTGCCTTTCTTCTTCGAAGAAAGAACTTTATTTATAAAGAGGTGGAAGAGTTTGTAATTCCACGTCCACATGGATCTTGTTGTTTATGCGCAACCACTAGAATTTCTGTGGCTTCCATTGAACTTCAGACGAGGCAGACGCGGCCAGGAACCGTAGACCGTATAATCGGAGGCCAAGAACTAGATCCATTTCAGTGGCGTTTCGCGTCATTGAATTTCGCTGGATAAGTTGTAATTATGTTGCTGCCCCGATCGATATACCTAGATGCACCCAACTCTCTACGCAGTTTTTCATGCTCCACAAGGCAATTTGTTGCCAATCGTTGCCATGGAACTATAGGGCAGTCAAATCTGCTTAGGTCAGGCTTTAGGATGTTTACAAGAACGGCTGCGCTGCCAAAGATAAACGAATGCTGCGCAGCTGGGATACATTATTGAAAATTACTAGAGTGCATTACTGATTTCTTTGAAATAATAGAAGTGGCTGGTTTGTTCATATATATAGTGACGTAATATATATGAACATAAGAACTGTCAACACATACAAATGTGTATATATATGATCTTGTCGTTATATATACATATGTATACGCAGAAGTGAAAATAAAAATAAAAAGCCAGCCATAAATAATGTTTAGAAAAGATAAAATTCGTATAATTCCCAGACGATTTTCTCTCTCTGGCTCTTTTATTTTTGAAAAGTGACGCACAACATTTGTGGATCACAAGAGCGAGGCTAAAAAAAAAATAAGGCAAATTAAGAATACGAACACCATTTGGAAAATGCATGAGATCCAAGATCAACAAATCGCTGATAGTTCAATCAACCTATGATATGCTGCTGCTGACAGTTAATTGTTTACCAAATAGCAAATAAGAAAAAAAAAAAACAAGATGTTGCTATCAGCAGGTCGCTTTTGGCCTGGGCTACAACTTTCAGCTTTCACTTTTCGTGTACCTTTTGTTTTAGCCAAAAACACAATGCTGCTCAAGTCGACGGACTGCGCACACCTGTTTGATTTCCTATTTTGTCGCTGTGTCGCCAAAAGCTTATTGCCATTTAATTGCCTAAAACCACCACGTCGCCGGAGAATGTGTGTCATCATCGGCACCTGTCATCCAGCTTTATGATCTTAGGGTTCCCAACTAGTGAACTAACGAAATCGCCCTGCGAATTTGCTTGAAACGCGATAAGGTTCTCGAAAGTGACTTACAGATAGTTCAGTATACATATATTAGCAAGTTATTACCAATATACATTGAGTCATTCATAGATATAGAGTCATTCATTCAGTTTGTTTGAAATATGACATAAACTTAAGTTAAGTTGAGTAAAATGGAGTACCTAATTGTTTGTGAGCTATGTTACTACAAGCACATTTCCAAATAATCCGAGGTACATATGTATCTTTGTAGAAAAGTATCTATGTATCTATGCATTGGCATTCTTTGAATTCACCGCTTAATTAGCTGGAGAACAAGCCGCTATTCTGAGCACAGCCTTTCATTTTCTTGGCGTGCATTCAATTGAAGGTGACATCATGACATGCTCACTCCAGATTCAAAATCACGACCTTGAAGAGGCGCCTCTCAATTGGGTGACTATACATATATCGCAACTAATAATATAAGTTGCATAGACATCTGAAATATGCATTCAACTTTACCCCAAATAGACATTGAATTAAACTTACGATTTAATGCGACAGATGGCGCTTGAATCTTTAAACTATTCGCATGATTGCGCTTCCATTGCGACCTTGTACTTACACATTTACCCATCATTTTGTACTCACCAGGTGCTGGGCATCATCTGCATGGCCCTGGCAGCTCCTCCACTGGCCTCGGCCACCTCCTTCTTCATGTTCGTGATCGTCATCTCGTTCATCATCAACATTCTACTGATCGCCGCCTATTTCCTGGGCATTCGCGAGGCTCTCAACGTGGCCGTCAACTGGATATTCTCGGTGAGTGGGAAAAATGGCAATTAACTGCTCTGGATCATCATCGCTTTGTTTCGCCCAACAGGAGCTGATCACCACCGCTGTGCTGACGCTGCTGTACTTCATCGGATTCATTGTCCAGCTGGCCAGATGGTCGGATGCCACGGGCATGGGTTCCGGCTCGAATACCGCCGCCGGTGTCTTTGGACTCTTCAATTTCCTGGCCTATGCGGCGGGCACGTACTTCCTGTTCCTGGCCCACAGGTCCGGGGCCACCCACTAAGTGCAACCAACTCAGTGACTGGATCTTAGTCTAGAGTTATTTCTAATTGTTAACAGAATAAGTGCAGATCGAGTACTTGTAATTTTGCCTTTTTTTTTTTGTGTATTGCCAACGTATTTTTGTTTTTTGTTGTTAATTTATGCGAGAACGACGTATACAGCAAATCGACAATGGAAAGCGACATGGCTTTCTGTTCTTAATGTTATTTTATTTAAATGGCTAACTAACGTTTAAGTCTTAAATCCACCCGCACAAGACCATATCTACGACAAAAGAGTAGGGTGGGCAGCCCATATAATACATTAACTTTTATCATTTCATGACTTATATATATATATATTATATATTTTTTCGAGACGAAATAATATACGTAAATGAATTAAATTTTTTTGTTTTTCACATATAGTTACATGTAACGACTAGCTTGTTGAGAGGATAATTAGATCCTAGTTAGATGTGGCCCACCCTAATCCACACACACATATATATGCACCAAAAAGCAAAACACGCGATGATGAAAACGAACAAAGATTTGAGTTCAATATATTATTTGTATTTTCTCAACCACTGCGAAAGTGAACACAATCTGAAATGAGGGACCCCCATGTGGGGCCACCTATCAAATCAAATTATTAATTTACCACTGGGCTCGTGGGAGCAAGTCCTCCTCGACGAAGAGGTGGACAGTGGGTTCGGTTGGTGCTACGCCATCGTGGTGTGACATTTGCTGGGGCTGGGGCTGCTGCTGCTGCTGCTGGCGATCGAATGGGCCCACCACAAACGGCGGCACATTGGGGCTAAAAGTACTTCTTCATCTCGTCGTAAAGGGCGAGAACCAGAGCTCCGCCCGTGCCGCGAATTATGTTCGATAGGGCGCCCTTGAAAAAGGCTCCAATGCCCTCCTGCTTGGCAATCACCAGCCAGCAATGGGCTGTGTTCTTGTACACCATCTCGGACTTCTTCAGGCCAGACTGCATCATCATGCGGCGACGCACAGTATCGAAAGGATAGGATGCAATGCCGGCAACGGTAGTGACCACCTGGGCAATCGCCCAGCTCACGTAGAACGGTGTGCTCTTCGGGTTCGGCAAAAAGTCGCGGCAAGTGTCATAGAATCCGAAATATGCTGCTCGATAGATGACGATGCCCTGCACCGACACGATGAATCCACGGTACAGACCGATGGGTCCGTCACTCTTGATCACCTTCATCAGACAATCGATGAGGCCGTTGAACTCCCGATTGCCGCCCTTGCCCACATCGGCGGCCAAACTGTCGGCGGAAGATAGGAATAGGAATAGTAATAAATGGTTTATAACAAATATAATCCAATGCAAGTAAATCAAATTCAAATCAAATGGGAAAAGAGTTCATGTGGGTGAACAATGCAGTTGTAGAAGAAGCATATTAATCTATAAACTTACTTGGACTAGTAAGTATGTAAGGTTCGAATTGTATTCCTCAATTGCTCAAATTATCCAATTCTAATGATTTATGCATTTGAAAAAGTATATGTGCATATGTGTATAAATGAAGAGAGCTTTTAAAAACCATTTAAATCGAATATAGTTGTCTAACCCAAAATCAATTGAATGAGTATATAATGAGAGGTAGTTTGGAATTCCTATTAGTATTATCAAAGCAAATGATAACAGGGAAGCTCAACTTACCGGGTTCTGGCAAAGTCCAGTGGATAAACGAAGCACAGAGATGTGGCACCTGCCGCACCGCCAGAGGCCAAGTTTCCTGCAAAGTGGCGCCAGAACTGCTTGTGCTTGTCGACGCCACCGAGGAATACCTGTAGTATGATATGTTGTTTATATGAAATGATTATTATAAGGACTCTCCATATAACTAACCGATTTGTACACATCCTTGAAGGCAAAGTTAAGAGCTTGAGTTGGAAAGTATCGGATTACGTTGGCCAAGTTGCCGCGCCAGAACGACGAGAATCCCTGCTCCTTGGGAATGCGAACGAAGCAATCGACTATGCCCTTGTAGCGCTGATCAGCCGCTATCTGCTTGGAAACCTCCTGCACCTGCAGGATGAGCTTCACGCGCTCGATGGGAGCCACTGCGGTCTTGGCTATGGCAGCGGAAACGCCGCCCATCATGAAGTCCATGAGGAAGGACTTAAGGTCCCCCTTGCCATGACCACCGCCACCGCCTTCATCGCCCATGTTGGTTTACTGTTTGTTGATTTTAAAACGATTTAGTTTAGCTTCAAAGTTGGTTGGTAAAAAAGGATAAAAACAATTTTTAATTTTGATGTTACAACGTTGAGATCTGGACTGAGATTGGCTCACGAGATTGTGAGCCAGTCGGTCGAAATGACATCCGATGTATTTGTCGTGGCCTACTTTGATCGACAGTTTTAGAAGCGATGAACGTACGTTTTTTTCCTCTTTTAAGAACATAAATCAAAATGATAATTTAGCTTCGAACTGCCGAAGATGAAATTGAGTCGACCAATTGGTTGACTGCACACAAATGGTCTGTGTAAGTATGCTAATATATTTTTTGAATTCCAAATACATATGCCTTGGGGTTCAAGTCGAAATATGAAAGATATACACAAATACGTGCGCAGAAAGAAAAACACAACATTGTACTCTTTTTATCAATTTTTATATATTTTTAAACCAACCGAAGTTGAGTTTGTTAGTTTGTCGTTTCGGAGGCGAAAGAATCTACAGGTCTTCGGTTCGATTCTCTGCATCCGATCGATAACACTGATTTGGCTGGGGAGATGTGGGGCGACCCAGCAACATGACGGGATCTATAGTATATAGCCTAACCCAAACTTAACAAATACTAATCAATATCGGCGCTATGTTCGTTCGTATTTCAGTGTAGTGGGTCTAGTCTCATGAGCTGAGTCGCATCCCCTCTCTGCCCCGAGCATTGTTGTTTGCTGTAGTATTGTTGTTCTATTGACGCTGGCCATCGTTCCGTAAATTAGTTCCCAGTTTTTATAAATAATATAATTTCACAATTATATCAGGGGGAGGGAGGAAGGGTTCTTGCTGTTATTGCTTGCCGTTGTTCGTGGTAAGAGGTGTTGGTTGCAGATCAAACTTAGCTTTCGCTGTTGCTATTGCTGTTGTTTTAGCCGTTCTCATTCAGTTATCTAATATAATTAGCTGGTAGTGTTTAGATTTACTTCTTTTGTTTTGTTTTGTTGTTGTATGTTGTTGTATTTTGCTTGTTTTGAATAATTTAATAATTTAATTTACAAGACCTTCTTGATCTCATCGTACAACACAAGCACGAAAGCGCCACCAGTTCCTCTGAGAATGTTGGAGAAGGCGCCCTTGAAGAAGGCACCGGTGCCCTCCTGCTTGGCGATGGTGGCCCAGCAGTGCAGTGTGTTCTTGTAGATGACCTCGGTGGCCTTGCGACCAGACTGCATCATCATGCGACGACGCACGGTATCGAAGGGATAGGACACGATGCCAGCGACGGTTGTCACAACCTGGGCGATGGCCCAGCTGATGTAGATGGGTGTGTTCTTGGGGTCGGGCAGCATGCCGCGAGCGGTATCGTAGAAGCCGAAGTAGGCGGCACGGTAGATGATGATGCCCTGCACGGACACTCCGAAACCACGGTACAATCCAACGATGCCGTCGCTCTTGAAGATCTTGGTCAAGCAGTTGCCCAGACCGGTGAATTCACGCTGACCACCCTTGCCAGTATCAGCAGCCAAGCTGTAAATGCGTTGCGAAAGCATTTCGTTAGTTCATTGGACATTTCTTTTTTTTTTTTTTTTTTTTTTTTTGCAAATATACCAACATACCGAGTACGGGCAAAGTCCAAGGGGTAGACAAAGCACAGAGAGGTAGCACCAGCGGCACCACCGGAGGCCAAGTTGCCGGCGAAGTAGCGCCAGAACTGGGTGTTCTTGTCTACACCACCCAGGAAGACCTAAGTTACACACATAATAGCAAACGGGGCGTTAGTGTTTTCCGCTCGCATTGCAGACTTGCAGCCTGCGAAGTCTCACCTGCTTGTACTTGTCCTTGAAGGCGAAGTTCAGAGCCTGGGTTGGGAAGTATCTGATGACGTTGGCCAAGTTGCCGCGCCAGAAGGACGAGAATCCCTGCTCCTTTGGAATGCGGATAAAGCAATCAACCATGCCCTTGTACTGCTTGTCGGGGCTGATTTGTTTCGAGATGTGCTGAACCTGCAGGAGCAGTTTCACACGCTCAATGGGGGCGACGGCAGTCTTGGAGACGGCTGCGGAGATGCCTCCGGCAGCGAAATCCTTGACGAATCCAACAGCATCGAAATCCTTGCCCATTTTGCTGTAAACACATCGTGCAATTGGCCAAAACTCTGATTAATCTCGACAGTTCCGTCATCGCTGATGGTGATACTTGATGCTACCGATGATGATATACCTTTTGTGATGTTATGGATGCTGATATATTCCCCATGGCATGCGGGTGATGGTGCGTTGCATAATAGTTACGATATACGTTTACGGTATTTTTGTATGGTGGATATACGATTCACTTTGTTTACACGGGTGCAGAAGGCACAATAGAAGAATAGCCCAAAGCCAAATGAAAATGTGAAAATTGTCAATGTTCCAAATTATAAACCGAAACCGAAAAACATGCACTTTTTTTTTCTTTTTTGAACAGCACTACAAATGGTTACAAAACAGTTTTGCGGGTGAAGTAAAAAGGTTTTAGCGACAAATGAAACTTAAAGTTAAACGCGAAAATGATAAAACATGCAGAGTTAGTATAAATGGCAACATAAACTTAAGATTATGGGGGGTTAATTTTGAATGGTGTATGGAAACATCAGGGTTTTTGTTACAAGTATTGGTTGTTTGTGTTAGTATGCGTGTTGGCAGTTGCCGGTAAAACTGGTTTTGTGCAAAAAAGGTGAAAAGTTTTATTGGCCGGCTGGTTTGCCACGTGGTTTGAATCGAGCTACACGAAATAACTACTGTTGGAAAATTGACTTCTAACCAGTTAGCAGTTGAAAACTAAGTACGTGGCATACATAAGTACTTATCCAATTTACTTTATCTAGAGAATATGTCATAAATCAAATGCAGTTCTAGTTGGATAGAGCGGCAGTCTACTGGTTTTAATTCATTAAAGTTTGGATTTGGGATTGCATAATTGCCACACCACACCAAAAAAAAAAAAGAATAGAATTGAATTGAAAAAGTTCAATGGAAAAAGCCAATATATATGGACATTTGAGTGGGTGTGAGCAAGATGGCTATAGAGGCCACGGTTCTTTTTTTTTTTTTTGGCAGCTGGCATTCGCCATTGAAGCGCGTTTTGTTAATTTTAGACTTTCAAGAGCAGCCGCCACTCTGCGTTAACCGTGTGGTTTAAATTATATTTTAGCGAAATTAAATCAGCATTTCATTGACAAGGGTTTTATGTAACACACTTGGCAAAGAGAACTGTGCTTTGGCATTGTTTCTCTTCTGTTCTCTTTCCTTGAAATAACAACCGTTATCTAATCGTGTTAGACTTTTGATTGGCTGGAAAGAGAGTGAAGCTTTTTCTTCGGCCATAGCCACAGAGAGCCGAGAGCTAAAAGGCTCGTGATGTAATAACCTCAGCTGGAAAAATTCTACAGTTGCACGTGGAAAGCTTCCACCGAAGGCTGAGCAGTTGTAGTAGTATCCACAATCCAGGGTTAAGTTTATTCTTAATTCATTGTTATTGATTGCATAAGACCACCATCACACACCAGAAAAAAATTGTTCAATGAATGATTCAAGTTCAACTCTTTTGTTGTTTTACATAACCAGGCAGATTTTCTTTCAATGCTCAGGTTGGATTTGATTAAAAAAAAATAAAATAAAAGCATTAGGAATCACACGCGTATTTTGTAAATGGGCTATGGCTCAATTCGATTCGATAATTGATTTCCAATTTGTTTGCCATACGTACAATTTGTATTTGTGTTTCTATATCACAGCACAAAACCGAAAAAAATTTATCCTTATTCCTTGGAAGTCAGAAGTCTGAACCGGACGGCAACTGAATTGCTTGTGAAAGTTCCGTTCGCCGAAATCTGCCAGCTAGCCTGCTCTGCCTGCGTCGGCGTCGCAGTCGCCGTCATCGTCAAGTTCAGCAACAGATGAGCGCGAGCGAGAGGGGGAGAGCGTTCTCTCTCTCTATATGCATATGCAGAGTATGCGAAATTCGAAGAGAGCCGAAAGAAAACTAGCGGTTGGCAACAGCACGTGTGCGAGAGAGAGAGGGCGAGAGATCGCAGCTTATCAGTGCTGAGAATTCAAGAATTCAATGCCGTCGTTCGTTGCATAAGAGGAAGTCTTGTACCACACACTTGTACTCATTAGAAAACACTTTTTATTTCGTTTTGGCCATGGCCAAAAATTCATATATGGCCAATTGTTTTTCATTTACCCCTTTCGAGGTTTTCGACGGCGCTTTCTAAACGATTGCCAAAAAGAATGTACGCACAACATTTACATTTGGCAAAAAGCCAACAAGTCAGCTGCGAAGCAGACTGGGCTACCAGTTCAGCTAGTTGTTAGCTAGATTTCTAAATACACATAGCAACTAGAAGACTGAATAAAGTGTATAATTCTGTTACATCCAAATATATGTCTTCCTAATTTAACATAATATAGTTATCTTTGATATTCAGCTTTAATAACTACTACCACTGACTTAGAAAACACCATAAAACAATTTATTCAAATAGAATAACAAAAACTTATCAATTTTTATAAAAATAAAAGTAGAAAAGATTTGAAAGGTTTTATTAATTGTTTGTAGCTATTTAATTGCTAAGCTATTAATAACATTTGGCTTTATTTCTAAAGATAGGGTTGGCAGCACTGCTAGCATGTGACTTTGCTTTCTGACGTCCACCTGCCGCTCTCTCCCTCTCTCTCACGCTTCGTCTCTTTCGCGCAGGCTGAAGAAGGGCGGCGTTCGAAAAAATGCGTGAAGCGATTAGATAAACACTTCTGCTAATACAGTTATTTATATAACTGTCTACGACACTTTTTCAAGGTCCCGTTATCACAAAAAATTACATAAAAAAGAAAAGAGAGCGCTGGCTAGTCTTTTGTGCAACAAAAAGAGAGCGTGCAGTTGCGAAGTTACTGCAAAAATGATAATTTGCCAAAATTAAACGGAAGCCAAGTTATAATTGTTTATGGCTCAGTGTGCGATGAATCGGGTTTCCAAGACAGGGCGTGGATCGGCTGGAAAATCACACTGATAATTTCTGCCGACTGGGCGAGAAATGGAAATGTGATTCGCCAGGGATAATCTCGAGCCAGTGCTAAATCGCACTAAAAGGTCACACAAAGGGCTACAATAAACATTAAATCACATGAATACTAGACGCACATTAACGATTGACGTCACAAGGGTATGGGAATGGAATAATAATAGAAGAAATGAGAACACTGGGGAAACCCGTTTTTCGCAAAAATGTTTGATTTTTATAAAAGAAAGCAGGTCAGAAGAGAAAGGGAGGGCAACCAAAGAGAAATGATTACATTACTCTTAAGAAATAGAAGCAACTGTCTCTCTCTCTTCCTCACACACACACACACCCGCTAAGTACTTGCACGCGCAGCTGATGTCTGGCATGGGAGTGAGCGAGAGGGCGCTAGTGGCACATGGAATTTATTCGCAACTGTGTGTATGAGTGTGACTGGGCGGTAGAACAATCAATTGCCACGCTTTTTGCTATAGAATAGCCCGCATTTAGTGTATATAATAGTATATCTGTGCAAATGCAGGCCAATTTGATTAGAGCAGTGCAATTCTCTTTCAAATATAATCGCAATTCATGTGCAACATTTTTCGTACAGATGAGCCGGCCTGCCAACTCGTTGCTAATTGCATAAGTTGGCAGTTCCAGCGTGGTTGCAAAAAAAAAATTGGAAGGAAAAAGATGGGGAAAAAGATCCAGCGTGGCTTCTTCCATTTTCTTTTCGGGTAATTCTAAATGAACTTTGGATTTGAGGGACACAATACCAAAAAGTTTGCTGATACGCCCAATTTATTACGTGTTTAATTGAAGGCGAACACAATTTCGGCACAACTATTTTTCGCAGGGGTTATGTAAGCACGTTTCGGCTATTTTCATGACCCATTCGGGAGTTCTTTTCGCTGCAGTTAAAGAAGAGCTTCTTGCCGAACATACAAAAAAAAAACGTTAGTTTTAACCAACACCGACACAATAAAAAAATTAGCACATTACATAACTACAGAATCTAGCGCAAGGTGACGTGAATTAATGGGTAAAAAAATCAATGGCAGGTACGGGGCACACCGTCTCTTTTCTTGTCAAGCAAAAGAGCCTCGCAAATGTGATATATATAGAAAATAGCACAATACCTTCAGTTGATAACTTCTCACAAAAGTCACAGAATAAAAACTTCTTTTGCAGAATCAGACGAAGCCGCGTGCTCACTTGGCGAATGAAATTCGTAAAGTGGTGGGGGTCCCAATGGCCCAGTGACTTGGGGATGAAAGCTGCAAAAATACCGCATATCGATAGTTGCTTAGAAAAATAAATATATTTTTCAAGCTGGTATTTATTCGGCGATCTATCGATATTCAGCTAGATTTTGGTTTTCATTCGAGGTATTTTTGGTGTTAACTTTTACTATTATAACTAGATATGGCTATTTTTGACGTATGTAACAAAACATCAGAATAGTTTTGCTATAAAATTAAGGCGAACGGAGATTAAACCTCTTCTGGTATTGTAAAGCGTATATGCTCCCGATATTTTTTGACAAAAAAAAAATTTTTACCGCGACTTTCCCATTATGTATTGCGAGTTCTGGGTCACACCAAAGTTAAGGCCTATTTTATGTTTTAATAATGGATCCAATACAACTAATCTTCATATTTTTTGGGTAATTAACAACGACCTGTACGACCTTTTTTGGTCAAATTTTGGCCAAAAAACTGTATTCAAGCCTGGCAACCTTAATGTCTGGCTATTTGTTGAAAATTTGGTTATCAAAAATAAGAAAATTGGTAAAAAAAATTTATTTCTGATAGCTTACAATGTTAATAAGAAAACAAGAAAAACAAAATACAAGAAAACAAAAACAAGAAAAACAAAATAGTAATAATTTTAGCTGTGCGACCGGAAAATATCATATTTTTGGCGACATTTTTAGTTTTGTGTTTCTTTTTGTAAAAAATAATTCTTTTTTCTCGATAGAACTAACAATAAAAGTCCGAAAGTGGAATATCATACCTTGTTGAAATCGTGACAAAATTCCCAATCGAACTATGTGCAACCATGGCAACTTTAATTTTTGGACAAATTTGGCGAATTTTGATGACCCCCTTATGAAAAATGCGAAAATTGGTCAAAAATTGTATTCCTGAAACTCCGTTTGAAAGTGTTAGGGATTGTTAGCAATGTTAATGAGCAACACAAAACAGTCATCGCTTTAGCTGTGTCACCTTTTTTCACCAAGTTATTCTGAAAAATGTTGTTCGAAAATATCATATTTTAATTATTAATCCTGAAAAAGATAATCGCAAAACTTGATTCAAAATGCACTTTTTATATACGAAAAATCATTTATTGAGTAAATTTCTTTTCGATTCGTTTTTCACATGTTCACAAAATTGTATTTGAGTTAGTTGTATATCTGGTTTTCTAATATTTTCCTTGGCCTTGGGATACAATTTAGTAAGCTTTTGTGTCTTTTTATTTGCTGTATGTGGGTCTTTTATACGGTAATTTCGTATTGAGCGCTAGCAATATTAACATTTAGTTACACCGAAATGGGGAAAACATCTTACGCAGATTAGTATGTTATGTATACACCTATGTATATCTAGTTTTTGAATCAGCACCCTGGGACAGGCCAGAATACTAGGAGTTTTGGGCGTGCTGAGGGGTATGGTAATCAAATAAAGAACGCTTTCTTTTGAATTTCGTAGGTTGAATAGGGGTAAAGGTAAAGATAAAGGCAAACAAATGCAAAGTACTGGCTAGTAAATACTGGGGCCTCTAAACTATGACGACACATCTAGACATCGAGTCCTATGTCCTTTACGTGGTTATCTAGCTTACTCTCGGGTACATATTCCATGGCAGATACAAAACATACACAGAGTGGATATTTGATATATGTATAGTATATTGGTTATCGTGTACCGATTGTGATAGCGTTTTGCTTGTGGTTAAAAGACAGTTATACATTGTAATTGGGAATATAGTTTCGTTTTCATCCTATTTGTGTGATTTATTCGTTCGATTTTTTTTTTTTTGGTTTGTTTTTGTTTTTATTTAATTTTTTCTTGTATAGGAAACAACAAAAATGGACGCAAAATTATTGTTATAGTAGTATTCATGTTTACCCATCTTGCTTTTACGTTTAGTTAACTATATAGGAATATGCAAAACGTACACTTAATATATTTTTTTTGGTTTTGTTTTTCGATTTTGTTACTATGTTCCTTATCGATCTGATACTATATAAATGCAGCTCTAAAACTTGTATTCTTTGACATTGATCTGTTCCATCTGTCTTTCTTTTTATTAACTATCTTTCGATCTGGCGGCATCTTGCATTTGTATATCTCTTACGCTTTTCAAATACATTTAATAACATTTCTATAGAAATATTCAAAGCTGAGGTAGTTAATTCATTCATTTATTCTTTATTTTAGTTTACGTTAGGTTATGTTAGTTTAGTGTACTCCATATATATGATCGGTGTTGTTAGTTAGGTATACATCTATGTATGTACTCACACGCTATTTGAATTTATCTGACGACTTTAGCTCTTCTCAAATTCACATTAAATTAATAATTTAGACGACTGTTTGAATAGGGGGTTACGGATCATTAATATATGTATGTCTGGTACAGGGACAACATCGAAAGCCTCTCGAAACGATCGGGATAAAGGATTTCGGAATCGAAGACGATTTGGAAAAGAGAGAGGAAAACCAGTTACTGAAAATCAAAAATACTGAACTACAACAAAAATAAAAACAACCAAAGAACGAATTATTTTTGTTTTTTTTTTGTGTTTTTAATAATATTTTACTCTTTTTTTGTTATATTTATAATATTTATAGATATTTTAGCTCTGTAATGTAGATACAATGTACAGTGTAGATACATCTGGTGTCGTCACATCATCCTCATGTAGATTATGTGTAGATTAAATGAACTTAACAGTAAAATGTAGACGACGCAAAAAAAAGCTCTAAACTAATTTAGGTAAAGATAAGGATAAATTTAAAAATAATTAATGTAAGAATAGTGGTATTTTTTTGTAAGTTTTCATCATTAATTTTATGTTTTTTTTTTTTTGTTTTAAGCTTTAGTTTATTATGTGTAAAGTGGTTTCTATATAGTTTGCTCGCCGTTCAAAAATTGAAAAAATGATGTGTGCGGGTTGGGGTTCCGGTGAAAGGGTGGAAGGGGGGAGGGGGGCTGCTTAAGGTCCCATGAGGTGGGTTGGGTGCCCAGCGGATGGTTTTAATTATAAACTACTATCACACAGGCAAACCAGGCGCTGGATGTACGAGAAGAAGGGGGAAGGGGGCTGATTAAATGGAATTGATTTGGTGGCTGGATGTGGGTTTTGGATTTGAAGGGGCTATGGGGACATAGGAATATGGAAGTGGAGTGTTTGGTTGGTTGGTTGACGAGGGCGGCAAAATGATATAAACAACAACAAAATTATAAAATAATCAAAGTAAATAAGCGGGAATCGTGAATTGATTCCCATATGGGTAGTAAGATATCAATCGGAAATCATTTTTCAATATGCCAAATAAAATGCAATAAACTGACTACGCAACGCCAGGTTTATCGATTTATAATTTATATAGCGTTATGCATGCTTATTTTTTATAGATTAAGGTTTTTAGTTAGATTTTGGTTATAGAATATAGTTTGATGTTGCATGTGGGTGGTGGTGAATGGGTTGTTTTTTTTTTGCATGTAGGGTGTTGGGGGTTGTGTTAGTGTATGTATATTTGTCTTTGCAATAAATATAACGGTAACTAAATATATGTTGTAGCTCAGTCTCCAGTTGATTACCGTATATAATCTATTACAAATTGAAACAATAAAAAAATATATATGTATAGTATATATATAGGTATATATACGAGTAATATTAAATAAGGTCTATTAAATATATATGCATATATATATTCAAAATGCTTGAAATGTACAAAAACAAACAAACAAAGCTCAGTGGTTCGGGGGTAAAGAGACTCTTTGAACTAGTTTTACTTTCGCTTTTCTCTCATTCTTTTTCGTTTCGTTTGCTCTCCTTATCCTCTCCGTTCTATCCTCTTTTCTTGTTTCGTTTCGTTTCGTTCCAATGCGTTGTCTACATCATACATTTTGATGCATTTTGATGTTGCGTTGTTGCTATTGTACATTTACAATACGAATAGGGATTTCCATATCGAATTTTACATAAAGAATTTAGTGTTTCTTGGGGTGTGTGTTTCTTTCAACTTTCCCTTCGGTTGTTGGGTGTTTTTAGTTAATGCTTATCGCTTTTTTTGGGTTTCATTTTGTTAGATTTTTGTGTGTTTTTTTTTAAAATGTGTGTTTTGTATGTGTAAACTTTTTAGTACATTTTCTTACTGCTGACACAATAGGTTTTTTTTTATTATTTTCCACTTCTGGATCTTAAATGCTAAAAATATATAGTAAATGTTGAAAGTTTTATTTCATGTTTTCTCTTCTCAAAAATGTTTTATTTTCAGTTTCAGTTTCGGTTTAGTTTAGTTTTCAGTTTACGATTTTTGTTTTACTCGCTTTCTGCTGATTTCTTGTACATTTAGTTGTTGCAAATCGCATGCGTTTTCCACGCGTTCCGCTGTTTCATTCCATGCGTTCTGCGTTTGATTTCAGATTTTAGTTGGTGGTTTTTAGTGTCGTATTTCAGGGTGAGTTGGTTTCTAGTTTCCTTTTAGATCTTTTCTGTCTGCTTTTCTGACTAACTTTTCCGTCTGCTCTGGATTTTAGCTGATTTTGCGTCCAATTTTCTTTTCGAAACTAAAAAAAAATAGGGAACCCCCAATTTGAATTGATTAAACTTGTGCTGTTTTATCATCCCGAGGATTGCTTAATCCTCTTCGTTTAGTTTAAGTTCATATTACTTGCGACTTTCAATTATTTGTTATATCTCTTTTTTTACTGTGTGAGTGGCGGCTTGGCTTTTTGGGCTATTTGCTCTGCTTTCTTCTTGCTTTCTCTGCGCGGCTTACGGTTCTCTGCCTGTTCTTCTGATTCCTTCTGCTCTATGTTTGCTGTTCTTGCTCCTGGTTTTTCGGTTGTCCAGCTTGACTTATGGTTAAACTCGCTTTATATCGTTATCCCTATCGATAATCCTTATCTTCGCTTTAATAGAATGTCTCATTGATCAACTGTTCCTCTCTCTGTCTGGCTACCTAACTGGGTTGCTGTTGTCTCTCTCTTTAATTTTTACGCGCCTAACAATTGAAGAAAAAACAACTTCGCTTCATTTTATATATATGCCTAAAGAAATCTCCTTCCGATAGGTAAAAACTCCCCTTTCATAATAGACAAAAAAAATTAATGTATTCGAAAATAATAAAACTTGATTTGTACTCATGTTTGTACCGCTAAAAACGTTTTTCCTTTTCATTCTTTCATTTAGTTTTCATTTGTAAATATTTATATATATGTACATATATAAAAAAATATTCCTTTTTAAAAAAGTATTCTTCCCTTAATCCGTGTTTCATAACATTTTTTATGTTTGTAAAAAGAGTTTATCATTTTTTTTTTCATCGTCATCGATTACCTCTTCTTTCATTCATATCATATCATTTCACTGCATTTTTAAAGAGTACAAACATGCTTGTTTTTTTTATGTTAAATTATAGTTACAAATCAAAACTAAATTATACCATCTGAATTCCTGTAGCAAAGCAAATTGTTGTTCATATTATCATCGGTGATTATTCAAATTCTGGTGTTTTTCCTAGGATTTTTATTCCTGTTTTCCTAATCCAAAGAAATCGGCTGTCAAAGTACTTTTGTGGGTTGGTGTGTGTTTTTGTAATGTTGGTTCTTGCGCGTGTGTGTTTGTGTATAAAATGTACATCAAAAGCATTTTTTAAAATAAGTTTTTTTTTAAATTTAAATTTTTTGTTTTGTTTTAGTAAGTAGTTTTTATAGTTTAAATAGTTGTTAAATTTAAAAACGAGTTTATCACACCTTAAACGTTATCAGTACTTGGCACAACTTACAACACAAAAAAGTACTTTTCTCATTATTCTTTTTCATTTTTCCAATTTTTTTTTTGCTCAACGGGACAATTCTTTTCAAAGTTCTCGGAGAAGAAAAACTGCACAAAATTGGCATTAGGGTGGGAAAATTGTTGGAAAACTGAAACTGTATTATACGAAAATGCAATATTTGGAAATGGTGGCAACCTTGTAAGCAGATTGTACTAAAAAACTTTGTACACTTGGTATCAACTGTACTCCGCGATTTATAAAATGCTACCCCAATGCCAGATAGGTAGTTTCTTAAAGTTTTGCACAATTTTTGCGTTTTCCGATTTCGATTTCCCGTTGTGTTAAAAATTTAACTTGCTCTTGCTCAACTGCCTTTCACTTTTCCGCATTCACTGCTGGTATTTTAACCTCCTCCTAACCGTTGCCTCACGTTCCTACCTGCTTTAATAACGATATAAAATAGCCTCTAAATACTAAAAAATAATTTCGTTTCTGCTTTTCACACAACTCACAATAGCCTTTCTTCGTTCTTCAACTGAGTTCTCTTTCTACATCATTATCATTATTCTTATCTTCGTTTTTAACGCGCACGCAAACTCACAAGTTTTTATAGTTGTTTCCTCGATCTTTATCCTCATTTATTTTATGTTTATCGTGTTAAACCCCCTGTCAAAATAAACCAGAGCTATAGCTAAATTATTAACTCGTCCCTTTCATCGATCTGACTTTTCTTTGATTCAGCATTTGGAATAATAATTTTCAATTCTTTGTTCTTTCCTTTTTGGAATCTTTTAGAAAAATTCCGTTTGTTCTTTATAAATATCGTATTTAAGCATATTTCCACATATCTATATATAGATATATATGTATATGTATAGGTATTTATATTGACAACTTTGGACATTTTTTCCTTTGAAAAAATTTAAAAAAGGTATTATTAATTTGAATAATTATTCGTTAAAAACATGTGGCGAAATTGATTACATGTATATACATATATATAAATATACATATATAGATTCTCAAGTATAACAAAACATAATGTCACGCATTTTCAACATACACATATATATCGCATATATACACATATATAGCGGCTTGATACTCGTATATAAAGATCAATGGTAAATGCCCAGCAACATTCTTATATACACCTCCCATCCCATCCTAATCACTTCCTGCTCCTATATCCCTCTGTTCTAGGTTGATCTGCTTCAGTTGGTATGGTACATATGGTCTGGGTGGGGAGTTCGAGTTCGACCCAAAACTATTTAGCGTAGGGCTTTGGTGGGTGAGTGATTGTTTGATTGGTTGCTGTTCGGGTTCGGATTCGGATTCGTTTTGGTTTTGATTTTGGCTCTGGGTAACTTTTGAAAAAAGTTCCTTTCGCCTGTTTTTGTCTTTTTGAAGATGTGTTTATTTCCGGTGCTTCGCCAAAGCTTGTTTATTCGGCTTCCGGTTCTGGTTAGATTCTTATGGTTTGTTTCTCTCTACATTATGTTTTGTTATTTGGTTGCTTATAATATACATTAAATTTTTAGGAGTGGTTCTTCTTGATTTCTTTTTACTCATTAGGATGTTTTAGCATTTGTATCCATTTTTACGCTCCGTAAGTTTGTTTTCATTTTTTTTTATTTATTTATCGTTTTTTTTTTTTTTTTTTTTTTTTTTTTGTAGAAGATAATGCACTTACATTGAGGTATTTTAATTACTTTTTCAATCTTCTTCAAATTTCTTCATCTTTTCTGCTTCTGTTTGTTTTCTTTTGTTTCTTCTTAAAAAAGAACAAAGAAAATGTGATATTTCATAAAATTGGGCTGTCCTAAAGCTTGTATACGCTTCTTGTTGGCTTTGAGTTTTTGTCCATAAATTTTGTCAATGTCATTTGTTCCAAAATAATGTGACGCTCAAAAGGTTTTCGTTTTGTTGTTACTTGTTTGACCGAAATGTTGTGTGTTTTAGATTTTCTTTTTGCCGAAATGTTGAATTTGCCTTAATTTCTTCATTTGGTGTGTGTGTGTTTTTCTTTTTTAGAACTGTCTGCCTCCGAAGCAAGTGTTATACAAACAAAAGGGTTGGATCGTTAGGGATTTAGGGCTTTGATTTGATTTGATTTGGTTGACTGTCCGTCTAACTATTTCGTAATGCTAACTCTATGGAATATCAATTAGTTTAATATTTACGTTACAAAAAAACCTGTATAGTTAAAAATTAGATAATAGCTATCTCAAAACAACACAAAATTGGGCTATTGCTATTGTTGCTTGTTTTGGCTGGTGTAAATTGTAGTTTGATTGTTGTTGCTCCGATTCAGTTACTTGGGTTGCGGTCTCTAACTATGGGGTTTGGTCAATACGGTTACGGGAATGGTTATATATTGTCTGTTTACGCTACGATTACGATCTCTACGAAATGCATCCTTCGGTTTTGATTGCTTGGTTGTGGCTATGAGTTAAGACTTTGATTTGGGTTCGGATTGGCTGGTTTATGTTCTTGCATGTAGTATGTAGTGCAGTGTCCCATCCATGTATAACAGCTTGTCTCTCATACACGCTCAAACGTTATAACGTAACACTTAACGTTAACGATCGATTAAAAAAAAATTAACATTTCAGCACCGTCATTTCATTTCTAGTTAGTTTTGTTTTCATTTCAAGGCAAACACATTACAATAGTTCCTTTAACACTATCTCTCGCTCTTTGCATTTGCTGTAGCGTTCCTATCCTCTCCGTCATTTGCTTTCTTTTCCTTCGGCTTCTTCTGCACTAAGTATAATTCAACAATTCTTCATGTAACTCCTTCCATCGCATAATAAGGGACTGGTTTTCGTATCCATTCATTTATACAAACAACGTTTCAGGCATCGCAAAAAACTATTTTACAACTGTACAGTACAGTAAACATTGCTCTCTCGCTGGCGTTTCTTGTTCCATCCACATCCCTTCCTATCAATATATAGTCCCAATATACACACTGATCCATCAGTATAGCTCTTAACGATATTGTATACATAGATAGTTGTTTCTTTTTGGTGGTTTGGGTTTTCGGTTGAGGTCTGTTATACTATGTATAACGCTAGCGGGGCGCCAACAGTTGCATCAACTGTTGCACATTGTACACATAACTTTATCAACTGTTATACACATTATCATGGCCCAAAGATGAGAGCTTCTTCTTCACCTTTGATGTTGTGTGTGTGTGGATGTGGGCTCAAAATAGGTATGTTTTTGTGTTTTTTGACGCTTTTGTTGTTTTCCATGTTTGTATTGTTCTTGTTTTTAATTTTTTTTTTTTATATTTCTTGGTTATAATTTTCGTTTGTGTACATTTCTCGGTAGTTTTGGGATCAACGAAATGGTTGTCCTTGATTCTCAATCTCATTCTCTTGCGCTTTGCTCACTACTCTTCTATTCATTCCACTTAAATGTAAGCTTACTAAATCTTTGTTAAAAAAAAATAATTAAAAATAAACGTTTTATAGTTAAATATATTTAAAAAAAATATAACGCATACACTACTAAACTGTCCTTCATTATCCATTATTTCCCCTTCTTGCAATCAAATTTAGTGTTAGTTTTAGGGGTTTTCTCTTTAGTTACTTTGACTCTTTGTGTTGTTGTTGAATATATGGTTTACTTGTACAAATTATGAATATTTAAGGTTTTACTGATACTGCCTTGAAAACGTTCGCAACAGTTTGGGCGGTACCGAATTCTCAGCTGACGCAAAAGTTAACAACTAGCAGAACAACAACACAATGTTTTGATTTTGGGGCGGGGTTTTGTTTTTAGTGGTTTCTATGAACGATAGCGCTGCTTTCTATTAACGTTTTCTCTTTATTTCTTAGTATGCAAATGAAGAATGTTGTTATGGTTATTCTTTCTGTGTGACTGCTGTTTTTATGTTGATCTTGTTAAAGTCGAAATACACTGCTATGAACTAGTAGAGCTTCTTCACGCAGCTCACTTTATGATGTGGTGGTCCCCCTACAGTTCTATATGCGTACAATTTTGCTTATGTTACTGCTCCAGGTTGCTTGCTTACTTTTGCCGTCGCCTGTGCCAGCACAAAGGTGGCGCCTACGGTTAGCTTGTTGTTATAGGGTTGTAAATTGTTAAATTGTGCTGGGTGCTTTTGGGTCTTGGGGTATTGGGTATTGAAACTTATGGGTGTGCTATGGAGGTAGTATTAACAGTAGAAAACCCTGCCTTGGCTATTGTTGGCGCTTTCGTTGCTGCTGCTGCTGCTGATGATGTTGCTGCTGCTTTTGCTGCTGCTGCTGCGGCGCCGGCTCTCCTTTAACGGTGATTCCTCCTTACTGTTGTGAGCTCGCCAGCTGCTGCTGTTGCTGCTGAGCTGCGGCCGCAGTTGCATTGCCAGGTGGCGGCGGCGATGGCTGCTGCTGGAGCTGGTGTGAGGTCGCTGCCGTCGACGCCTGCTGCTGATGGTGTGCAGGCGGCGTCGACGATGACGACGCCGACGACACAGGCTGATGATGCAATTGCGGCGGCAGTGCCTGTTGTTGAGATGGCGACTGTGGCTGTTGCTGCTGGGAACCGCTGGACGCGGCTCCGGCTAGGCTCTGTTGCTGTTGTTGCAATTGTTCTTTGGCAGCTTTCTGTTTTTTGGTTATTGGGGGCGGATTTGTCGAAAGCATCATGGCTCGGATGCGTCGCTGGGCAGACTGTAATGAGCGTGTAATCGTGGCGTTAGCTTGCTTGTGGGAACATGTAAGTCGCACCCATTTGGACACTTACCTGTACACTATAAAATAGTCCGATGATGTGCACTGGAGTCTCCTCATCTCCGCCGGATGGCGGAGCAAGGGCATGTTCGGGCAACTTGATCACACTGCCCGTCACGCGCTGCAATTCCCGCACATTTTGGCCACCCTTGCCAATGATACGGCCCACCTAGATTGACAATTAGAAAAGTAAGCATTGATCAAGACATTCTGATGGTTCAAAGATCTCTTTAACCATCCGTTGTAAACTAAATAACCATGTAAGTGAAACTATTTTGAAATAATATTAAACGGAAGAAGGAGCTATCTCATTGAAAATGCAAAAATTTACCTGAGAGCTGGCCACAAGCAACTCAACCGTCAGGCGCACATCGTCCGTGCCACACATGAAGCCTTCTTCGCGCATCTTCTCGAAGATCATGTACTGCGCCTTCCACTGACCCTCCGGTGTGCCAACAATCGTCACCTTGCGCTCCGTTTGTTGGTCCAGCGGCTTGTCGGCGTCTAGAGGGGCTATTTTAAGGGATGCGTTCGAGAAGCGCATTATGCTTCGGATATGCGAGCCCTTGGTGCCGATAATGGCGCCGACAGCGTTGTTGGGTATGTAGAGATAGGTGGTCTCCTGCAGGTCATTGGGGAAGACCGGTGGCACCACACTAGCCGGGGTCTTGGACATGGCAAAGCTTTGACACGAGGGGAACGGCATGCTCGTATTAAAGACCATGCCGTTGCCCGGTGTCGACATCATTGCCATCGGATGGAGACCGGGGAACATGAGGCTCTGCGGCGCCATCGCCTGCAGATCGTTCTCGTAGCTCTGGCGCAGCTTGGTGCTAATTTGATTCTCAGCACGCGACATGTTCTCAATCAATCCCTTGACCGTGATGATTCGCTCCAAGTTGAAGCTGTTGATGTCGTTGATAGAGCTGACAGTGATCTTCGTATCGGTGTCCTGCATGATCCGTTTAATGGTATTGCCCGACTTGCCAATGATTCGTCCAATCAGATTGTTGTGGGCGAGTATTTTGAGGCAAATTTCACTGCATTCCGGTGAGAGTTCACTATTAGTTATTTAAATATTTGATGATATCGTTTACTACAGCTACAGCAACTTACCCCTTGTTCGTGGAGATGGCCTCCTGCTGCATCACTTCCAGAATACGCTTGCAGGCGTTGGTGCAGTTCTCCGGATTGCCATAGATCGTAATCGATTTCTCCAGCGATCCAACATTCTCCTTGCGATGGACGTCGACGCGAGCACGGCTCTGTTGTGTGATCGTCCTGATGGTGCTGCCCTGTCGACCAATAATGGCACCCACCATTTCGCTCTGCACAAGAATGCGCAGCGGAAAGTCCGCCTGGCGTCCGGGACCGGGCATACCCGGATACGGATTGCGCTGGTTACGCTGGCTACGCCGCTGGTTCTTGTCCAGCTGCTCGGCATGCAGCTTGCTGCCCTCGAACTCGACACCGTTCAGACCAACAGCAGCTCTGTGTGGGCGAAGGAATGGTTGGGAGAATTATTGATTAGTCATGTGTTTTTGCCACCAATTCAGCTGCAACGACAGTTCTATGGAAAATTTCAGCTAATATCCTATCTAGATTTGCCATGTCTCACACTCCAATCAAGTACACATGTTGGTGAAGGCATGCAGCAATTCGGTTAAAATTCAGTTTACAGAAATATGCATATCTGCACCTTTAAACACTTGGCTGCTAGCGATCCAATTAAAAGACATTCATGGAAATGGAATGAAATTGTATTTACATGAATTTATCCGAGTGTATCATGTTGCTTCACAATTAATTTAATTTGAGAACCGACTGCAAACATCATTTCACATAATAATGGTTTTTGGCAAAATCTTGATCAAAATTTGGAATAACCATGGCCAATTTAGATGATGAAAGAAACACTAAATATGGGAATATAGGTAGGTAGGTACATAGGTAGGTAAGCCACACACAACGCATCCATCCTGCACAGATCCAAATAAATAAATAAAGCCCCCAAATCTTCGCATCCCCGCCCAATGCAACTACCTGTGTATATCTATATCTAAGCCCAACAACACAAGACTCCCATGGAAAACCTCATAGAAATCAATGGTTTTTCATGAGAGATCTGCAAATCCCCTTAAAAGAGATTGAATTTAGGTGAATAGTAGTAGTTTTAGATGAGTAGTTTTGAGTATATACCTTTGCGCCTGCTCAGGATTTTCGAATGTTATATGTACTGTTTGAGTATTTTGATCCTTACTAGAAATAGCCTCACACTGTTTGACGATGCCATAGGGCTTCAGTAGCGGTTCGATGTCTTCGAAACGTGTTTGCATCGGTATGCCGCTTATTAAGATTTTTGATGTCGTAACACTGTGAAGAAAATAGCGTAAAAACACACAAGAACAAGAAAAACAAACAAACACAAAAGAAACAAAAATAGTAGTAGTTGTAGTAAGTAGAAGTAAGTGGCAGTGGCAGTGGTAGTGATGATAGTAGAAGTCCAAAAACAAGAGAGGGGACGCAAGTGGGTGAGAGTTGGAAGGAAAATGGGAAAATGAATTTGATAAGAAAATATATGCGCGAATAAAGAAAAGTTGTAAGTAGTTGTTGTGGTGGCAGTAGTAGTAGTAGTAGCAGTAGTAGTAGTAGTAGCAGTAGTAGTAGTAGAAAGCAGTCGGTTAAAGAGAGTGATGTCGAGTGATGCCAAACAAGTGGTGCCAGAATTGAAGCGAAAATGGTTCGAAAAATCTCTAATATCAGTTCAAAACTCTCGCTGAACAAAACCCCGTCTAGAACTATGAAGACAGTTTGTATAGCTTGAATAATATTTCTTTATAATTTTTAGATACTTCACCCGTATTCTGGCAGCACTGAGAGAATACAGATAAAGATGTACGAAAAGACAGAGCGAGATCAAGCAGCGAACTAGCATTTAAGGAGTTTTTTTTTTAGCGAGCGAGATTACAAATTATTTGGGTTCGGATTTACATATGTATGAATATCATTGGGATGGCAGTGGGTATTTGGGATTGGAAGTTAGGCCAACAGATGCAAAACCAAAGTATATAATGCGTTTTAGCGAGTGTATGTGAGCTGTGCAATAATGTTACATTCAAATCCGAAACAGGGCACAAGGCTCATAATTGTGATGGAGTGCATAAAATTAAGAGAAATACCATTCATTTCATCTGTCAATATGATACTCCTACCCCCAGAAAATTCAATAGTTTCCCTTAAAAAAATTGCATCGATATGCGGTGTTGTAATTGTAATAATAATGGGAAAGAGCAAAAGCAAAGAAAGAAGAGGGTTTCAAATATTATTACAATTATCAATTTAAATTTGTTGTTGTTTAAAGACTAGGACTGTACGTAACATAAATATTGAAAATTTTCGACTTCGATTTTAGATTATAACATTGTCTCCCGTTGTTGTTCTTGATCTCCAAAGAGTACAAAAAAAGAAGAGCAAAATAAAAATAAGAACGAAAGAGGCAGACGACGGCGAGGGCAAACGCCAACGACGCCTGGAATGTTGCACATTTAATATCGTGTTTATTTTTCTTGGAAGTGATTTCTCTCCCGTCGCCAACAAGATAACAAAAAAAAAAAAAACACACACACACAGAAACAACAACAACGGGGCAAGAAAGTCCACAAATGGGAAAAGGAGAATAAGACGGGATAGAAACGAGGAGAGGCACAACAAGACGAGACGAGAACAAATGAAAAAAAGAAGAGAAAACGCGTGGAGCTGGCTCATTTCGTTTCTCGTTCTTCCCCCTGCGTAAAATCGTTTGCTTTAGTGAGTCTGGCACTTTTCTTAATTAACAGTTTACATTTTTTCGATTCTCACACACTTTGCTCGTGGTTTTAACTCCCTTTTCATGAATTATCCCTAATTAGCTGTCAAACCGCATGCAAGAATGTCAAACTATGTACAGCTGTGTTCAAAAAAATAGTGTGACAAACAAAATGAGGACGCCCAAAAATCAATAGAAAAAAAATGTAAGTTTGTTGCCTATAAGTTGCTTGTTCTTTAGTTTGGCGGTATATAAATTAACATAGCGATCATCTGCTCCCAGTAATTGTAAATTACGACTTGAGCAGAGTGAAGAGCGAGCACGCGAGAGAGCGTAGGTGAAAGATGCATTCGCATTCCGACATTCCAGCATTCCAATCCCGTTTGCCATTCACAACAGGCCGCCCTCCAGTTTTTGTTGTTGCTGCGGCTGTTGTTTGCTATTTTCTCCGCACTGCACTCCCGCTTAGCTTTGACCGGTTTTTTCATTTTTGTTTTTATTCGTTTTTGCCACACATTTCTCAGGCGATTTCTCGACTCGGGGCTGTTGCGCTTTTCCAGGAAGCGCATGCGAAACGTGTACAACATTTTGCCACCGTTTGCTATTTCTTCTCGTCGTCTTCTTCTTCGTTTTCATATTACTGAACTGAAAATATTGCACTTCGATATTCCCATTCCTTCCATCCAGTGGCTGTCAAACTGTGTCGGCTAACTGTAATTGCTGAGCATGCGTCACAACATCTGCCTGTGTGGCTTGTTGTTATTTTTGTTGCTCTTTTCAATGCAAATGACAAGTTGCAGTTCGTTGACGTTGCGTTATGTTGTTGTTGTTTTTTCTGCGTCAGTACACCGGCTGCATCCAATAAGAGAGGAGAGCGCATCGTTTTCTCCCGCTCCCGCTTATCACTCTTCACCACGGCGCCCTACCTCTGTCCCACTCACACTCATTAGCCACAAGTCTGTGCAACAATTATACATTTTTGTTTTGTGCCGTGGTTGTTTTCATATAACCAGGTGTGCACACATGTGCATGTGTGAATGTTGTTTCTTTTACCTGACATGTGACCGATTCTAAGCAAATGACCTCTGGCGCAATCACACAAACACACGCGCACACCTGGTAAGGTTTTCTTGCCGTTTTTTTGTAGTTTTGTTATCACTGAGCGACCTTAATGCGAAACAGTTGCGTGCGGAAATATAGGTATTTTGCAAATATCGCTAGCACTTTTATGGAAAATTAATTAATACTAAATATAAAATTAATTTATATTTAGATCTATATACTTTTTTTTGTTCGATAAAAAGTTCGAAGGTTTATCTAAAAATGTTATATGAACCTATTGTTTAATGCAATCATAAGCAACCGATAAGGCTTTAGTTGTCACTATTTCTTTGAGCACGACTGTGGCACATACACACAACAGATATATACACCGCCAAATCCAATCAATATACTTTGTATGTATGGTTGTGACGCCATGCGGCGCCCTCTCGTATTTATTTTTGGTGTGTTTTCTTTTCTTCTTTTAGCTTTTATCTCTCTCGTATAAAAAGGCGGTGCACTGTGCACTCCCACTAACACACACACTCTGGCAATCACCCACAGATGCTGCTTTATCAATACACACATTGCATTGCGTGGACATGTGTGTGTGTGTGTAATGCGTTGTGTGGTTGCCTTCATCCCATTCTCTTTGTTTTTCTTTCATTCTTTTTTTGTATAATTTTTATGAATGAAAAAATCGGAAATCTGCTGGCTGATTTTGTTCCGTTCTTTTTGATTGCAACTTTATTTTTGTCTCATGAATAAATGAATGCTTGGTATTTACATTGCACTGAATGACGCATGTGCCACACACAAATGTATGTATGTATGTATACATGGGAGTGTGATGTACGTTTTGTAGCATATACATTTATGTGAGTAGTTGTTCTATTTTCATGACACATTCCACAAGTTGCTGCAGCGGGAAAAACAAACACACACATTTGCAATCGCATAGACTAAGGTTAGTTTTCTTGCATTTTCATTTGCCAAGCTTATCTATGCATTTCCCCCTCATCATTTTCTTGCAACGCCCATGGTGAAAATAGGAAAAAATAAAGTGCCAAAGGAGTTCGTTTTGTCAACATATGGAAAAGAAAAACTTGTTTTCAGCTTACAGCTGCACAGAAAGAAAAACATACATATATTAATATGATGAATTGGGGAATATTACACACATCGCTTCAAAACGGATATTAGTCATTTCAATAGCATATAAATATATAGACAATTTATTTGATATGCTTAAAATGTAGTCAGACTTAAGCTACCATATAAACATGCTCCAAATATCATATAGTTTTTAGTGTGAGTGGTATTTCCGTCAAAGGAGGGAACAAATAGGAAATGAAGTGAAAGAGGGGAGGCAAACGCAAGTGGTGCAACGAATATGGCAGCGAAAAGCACAACGATTGCATTGTTGCTGGCTGGTTTGACCTAAATTGGTGAACAGTGGTGTGGGGACCACCCCCCAACATCTACCCCTTGTCCAACGCTTCTCCACCAAGTGGCAAATGCAACACCCACAGTGAAGCCCATCACTTGACAAACAGAACGCCTCCCGAGGCAAACAACGCGAATCTGTCACCATCAGTTTGGCATGGCGATTTAACACAATGCAGCACATGGGAATACAGATTCGGTCACAAAATTAGCATCCCCTATTAAAAACTGCACCACAGTATGAACGACATTTACACTCAAAATGTTTAAGTTCAGATTGAAGATTATTTAAATCAAACTCATAGCATATGTATTTTTTTTATGACTTTCAGAGCGCTTTCGTGACTCATTAACAATAAAAACTTTAGAAATCACGTATTTCGACATTTTTGTGCTATTACTTTAGCCGTAATTGTATAATAAAACATTCGTATCCATGACAAATTTGCTCCACTTCCTACTGCATGGGTACAAGTGCCATTTATTTCGTTGTTTGTTGGTTTATTTGTGCTTTGACGATTACCATCATCATATGCAAACATAAACAAAACGACAAAGGGTGGTCAACAAATAAACAAGATGAAGGGGCGCGGAGGCTGGTTGGTCGAGCGCCGAATGAGAAGGTGGGCGTGGCACAGACATATACATTGTAGCCAGCCAATAAGAGGAAATAAACAAACAAAGCGAAAATGAAGTCGTATTATGTTACATACCCATTTGAAATTGAAGAAAAAGAAAACCAGCCTATCAGCATATTTTTTCAAAAGAATTGGACATGAAAATAAAGTTAACAAAGTTAAGTTGCACTTCCCACTTTGTCATTTAAACACCAAAATAAATAAATTAGGCCATATCTTATCAATCGCGAGAGACTTACAGTTGAGCTTTCATAGCTGAAACCATCTGCAAAAAAAAAAAAAAAAAAAAAAAAAAAAAAAAAAAAAAAAAAAAAAAAAAAAAAACTTGGAAATATACAAATTTACTACATACACCTCAATAATCAAAATGTTTGTGTAAATTACGGTTGAACGACGAAATGCAGACAACTTTCTTCCAGTTTAACTTAATGAAGAAAGAGTGATGATCAATAAATCTTATGTGTGTGCCAGATAAATCCAGATCTGCAGATTGTGTGTGCCGAAAATGGGGTTGGGGGAGGGGGGGGTTCGTGTTTGGGAGTCTTATAAATGTGATCTAGATACGCAACATATGACTTTGATGGATTCGCACCTTTTGCTGGGCATGATTGAAATTGAAGTACACATGTGCGCACAGTGGTTCAAAAGTGTGGTATTTGAGCCGCTTAAAGTATTTAGTGTTTACCATGGAAATGTGGGGATTTTATTATATTTTTTTGGTATGGAATGGTTTGCACGCTGTTAAACTCACCGATCCAAATAGCGTATAAGCGATTGTTTTTGTTGATAATAATTGTTGTTTATGTTGTTGTTGAGTCTGCTGCTATTATTGTTGCTGTGCATTTTGTGTTTGATTTTTTGCGCTGACCGACTGTTGAGTTTCTTTCTTACTGTCGTTGTTTTTTGTATTTGCAGTGCAAAAGCAAAACTTATCTCTAAAAAGGCGAACTATTCTCTCTGTTTAATTAGTTTTGCGATTTTCCCACCTCCCGCTGTTTTTTTAACCGTTCCCACAATTTGGCATTGGCTTTTTCTAATTGTTTTTTGTTTTTGCCTTCCTATGTATGAACTTTTTCGATTTTGTCTATTCGCACAATTCGCAAAATAAAACTAAGCCAAAAAAAAAGAGGAAGAGATGGAGGAGCACGTTTATGACAAATATAACACGTACACACACGCACCGAATGCGGCGGAGGGGAGATTGGTGCCCCCTCTCACTCTCACTCTCCTCCTACTCCTCCTGCTACGCCTCCCACCATCTTCCGTCTCACTTTCCCGATCCACGCGCTCACTTGTTAGTCACACACAAAAAACTGTGTGGAAGTAGGGGCAAAAAAAAAAGCTGCTGCTGTTGCTGATATGATTTTGGTTTATTCTTTCCGTTCTTCTTTTTCCTTCTCCTCGTTTCTTTTTTTTTAATATTATATGAATGCGCGGCGTGTTCTCTTTTTTTTTTTTTTTTTTTTTTTTGGTGTTTTACATTTTTCTCTTTTCCGCCTCCTTTTCAAATGACTCACTCACATAGATAGAATGCAGCGCAATCGATCTCGCGGACAGACTATCGATACATATCGGTGAACCGTTATGTTTCTTTTTTTTTTTTTACTGGAAAAAACGTGTTTGGCTAATTAGCGGCAAGCATAGCAGGGTTGCCAACTGTTGCGTTTAGCGAGTTTAGTGGGAAGTAGGTCAGTTTATCTAAATTGATTTTTATTGTTGACTCTCGCGCACACTCACACTCAAGCACATGCACGTTTTCCAGGGCGAAGGAGAAGGAATGATAGGAGAAGAAAAGCCGGCCCAAGATTTTCGTTTTTCTCGTTTCGCGAAATTCAACAGTGTGTGCGTATAATAAACCGTTTTATGACAAAAAAAAAAAAAAAAAGGAACTGCACGAAAAAAGTACGAAACAGAAAAAACGGCAAGGCGAGGAAAAAAATTGAGACACCTATTTTCGTTTCTTCTTCACACTCACTGTAGTTGTTGCTGTTGGTCTTTAAATGCCAAATGCGTATGAGCAACAAAAAAAGCGCAGCGAAACGCAAGGCGCTATTTTTTTGCAACTTTTCAATACTTTTTGAATTTTATTAGCACAAAAGAACAAGGTGAGCAGGAGAAAATAAAAAAAAATTATAACTGAAACAACGCACACTCACAAACACTCACGCGCACTTATAATATTTTATAATTTTTGCCGTTTCAGTTTTTGATTTGTGAAATTAGCCGTGTGTTGTTGTAGTTATTGCTTTAGTTGTTGCTCTTTTCCGTCGCTGTTGTTCCTGTTTTTTTTGTGCAACTACGCCGCGCGTATTTCCGAATAAGATGACCGCCAAATGCAGAGAGTATTTAAATACTGAGCTCACCCAGCGAACGGCAGTGCGAAAATGTGAATGTGGACAAATAAGAATTTTAACGAGAGTGAGAGAGGCGAGAGTCAGTAGCCGAGTTCCAACTTCGGGTTTTCGCCCATGTGTGCGGTGTTGTTGTTCGCGAAAAGAAGACGGCAGCAGTAGGAGAAGGAGAAATGACCACGTTAGGTGGTTACGTTAAATGGCGTTGCCAGATAGAAGCGATTCGGAGGGAGTATGTTTGAATACGATGTCTAACAGTTTTTCAAAGTCAAGTGATCTTGTTAGAAAAATATTAGAGGAAATGTTCACATTTTTTCTTAAAGAAAATATGAGACAACATAGTGCTTATCTTGTAATTAGCTATAATTGAATCTAAATTAAGTGAAGAAGGCATGTTCATTGACATATGCAAAAAATATTTATTTTTGGCTAGATATGGTTTTTTTATATGAGAATGCTCCAAACGGTTAGACTACAATTTAATAACTTTTATATTAAAGATCGGGTCAATATCAAATACTAGTTCTAATTTTTAGTTCAAGTGTAGCGTTTCCTCTCTGCCGCAATCTCTCTCTGCAGTAAAAATCTTTTTTTGAAAAATGTATTTTGACATGTGTTGACCGCAAAAGTGGCGGAATCAAGCGAAAGTAACGGTAAAAACAGTTGTAAACAGGCGGGCAACAACCAGCTTAAAGTTAATACAAAATTAAGAGGAGAGAAAAGTGAAGCGAATCGCTGATAGTGCGCAAACCCCTAGGTCAATTGCATGTTGCCCCATTTGGAGAAATATAAGAAATATTTTAACAATCAAAAATTAACTTCTGCAATGTAATTCATGGGTGTAAGAGGCTTTTCAATTAAAAAATGTTGCACTAAAAAAATTGTTTGGAAATTATACATATGTATGTATATACCAGTGCAGAAAAATGTTGGTAAAACGGGGTAGCACTTAAAAGTACCAAAACTTTTTAGGCAAAAAACTTTGAACCAATTTTATATTACTATTATTTTATACATAATTAATAATATCGCACGCATATGAAGATCGCGAAAGCTTTCGCCAAGCTTTGCGTCTCGCCAAAGAAACCGAGCAAAGCTTTTTAAGCAGCTGTCGACTTGAACGCGAATCGAATTGAAACGAATCGAATCAAATGGAAATAAAGGGAAAGAAAAGGTAATGGGGGTATTCGCAACCCTTAAGCCATCGGTGAAATGCTTTCTTCACGAACGGTGGCGCACAAATAAAACAAACAATGGGCTAGACAGGAAGAGGACAGGATCGGATCGGGATCGAGATCGGGAACAGGACCCTATCAGCTAATTTCGAGGTCCTACCTGCGTGTCGAAGAACACGCCACGATCACGGGGATCTCGAAGATCAGCGGGAAGACACGAAAAGGGTTGGTTTCTTATTCTTGCTGCCCTGCCGGCCGATCGCAACTGGCAGCTGGTGCCAAAACGAAAAGAAAGTCCTGGTCCTGGTCCTAACGGAGGAAGAAAGTCCTGGAAATGTGTCCTCGTCCGTCTCCACCCCCGCCGCCTGCCACGTGTACCGGAACAACAGTTGCTATCCCCTAGTGCGGTACCCGCAGGTCGATGGCAATATCCCAGGACAATAGCACTATAGGATCGCAAAGCACATAAAGTCGGCAAACCTACATGGTATGTATAAATATACATATAGTTCTAAGTTATTATTGGTGCGTTTAAAGTATGTAGTTTTCGTTGATTTGTCTATTGATTATGTATTTTGAAAAAAGAGGATATTTATGATAACTATTTGCTTCCTCTCTAAAATATTATAAAAATATAAAAACTTTTGTTACCTATCGGGGCTCTACCAATACCATTTTTCAAGTTCAATACGGGTGCAATAAAACGTAAGAGTGAGAAGTTTTCGCGCCATTTCTGTCGCTCCAATGTTGCCACTCTCTCTCTCGCCATGTACCAAACGTAAGAGGAACGCGTGTTTGTGGCTCCTTCTTATTTTTCGTTTTCGTTTTTTCTTGATTTTGGTTGGAAAACTAAGCCAGCAGTAACACGACTCTTCTGATTTGCCATACCTCGCTATTCTCTTTTTTAGTCAGCAGCGTTGCTGCGCATGTGTGCGTTGTCGTTCGAATTCTTGGAAATTTCTAATGAACACGAACACAAAAAGGAGCACACAAAAATGTGGTAGAAAATAAGAAGAACAAGAAGACGAAAAGAACAGCAAGAATTTGCCGCAAGAGAGTAAGAACGAGACGGACTGAGGAAGATGGGGGAAGGAGGATAATTCGATATTAGACATAACATACATAATCGATTTTCGATTAACAATAGCGTGAAATGCTGCTGGATATGCAAAGGAGGAAGAACTATTTTATTTTTAATAAAAAAGTGGCAAAGTGTCAAGTTTAGCACATCCTACTATTTTCATTTAAAGGATGCTTCGAATGCAGGGTCTTTTTAATGTTTTAATGTTTATACAAATCACAATATCGATTTGAAGTGAAGCCCTTCCAAATGGAATCAAGAAGTTGTCATTGAAGGTCTCTTAAATACTTAACCCGGTTACAGCATCACCTTGAAATTAGGGCAGGCCAAGACTGTTCTTGTTTTGTACCTGAACTCGCACGTACACACAGAACCACAAATTCTGGACTACCTGTCCTCCTACCTGGCGTAGGAGTTCAACAAAAAATATGTGCATCCTGTTTGCTGTCCGAAGCGATTTGCCAAAGTCGGTGTCCTTCTGCTCTTCCGCTGTGCAACAACTTCAACTTCCAGCAATCGCAGTTCGCAATTCGCAGTTCGCAGTTCGCAATTCGTAATTCGCAGCAGCGGAAATTTGGCGGGCCACGCCTTTCCCATCCTCCCCCCTTCGCACAACTTTTCAACTAACCCAACAAACCCAATATGGGCCACAGCAGATTTTGTTGTTTTTGGACAAATGTAGGTATGTAGGTAAGTGTACCCGCCTCCCCCGCAAATCCCATAGTACTTGATTTCATTCATTTGATTCTATACAACGTAGGTACACTGAGGACAACAATGCGTGACTTTAATTCATACATATTGCATTTTAATGGGAACATCCTTTTTGAAATATACATGAGTATTATGCAAAACTGGAAAAAGGAAAGCTGGATATCTGTCAATTTTGGAAAAATGTATGTAACTAGATTAGTTTTCCACGAAATATTGAAAGATCTAACCATGGTTCTTTTAACTTTAATAGAGATTGGTTATGGACGGCTATCTTGGTTTGGTTCAGTGCATGATCATCTCTATATATGAGCACACGAGCGTGGTCTCATGTGAATCGGGTTTTTGGCTCGATTTTGTCTGGCTTTGTGGACTGGCGACAAAGGCGGGGGCGATCGGAATGAATGGAGAGCGATAAACCAAGGTCAGGCCTCGATTCTTTGAGAAGGAGCAGCTGTTGCTCTAAGCTTGGCTAGAACGCATCCAATGCTACCCCCAAACTGAATGGAATGGCACAAACACACGGGCGGCCTCCTGTGCCCACGGAGCTCTACTAATTTGACTGTCAATCAAAAAAGGCGAGCAGCAGCAGGATCAGCAGGATCGCAGAGCACGAAGGACTCCCAGCGAGTTGATAATCGATGGGAATCAAATTTGCTGCCAGCTTCCAGAGAAGCTCCCTACACTACGGCTAAGTGGCAGAGGCGCAGATACAGATACGCAGCTACAGATACAGATGGCGATGTTGAACAGCAAAGGGTTGCGATTAGAAGCTGAGACAGCCAAAAAAAAAGACAGCAAAGTGGCAAAGGACAAATTGGCAAGCAGCCTCCCCATCCCGGCCCTCCTCATCCGCAAGTGAACAAACATTAGAAGCAGGGAAGCCTCTTGTATAGTTATAAATGTTTGAGCCCGCACTCGCAGCAAAAAGAGAGCGAGTTGGAAATATGAGAAACGTGTTTTGCGTTTCGCTACTAGAAAATGAACAAACACGAGGGGCAAAATCATATAAATATATATATATATATAAATATACACATATATAGATATATAAGAAAGAAAAAAAAAAACAATGAAGCGGGCAGGAAAGCCCCTAAACTCAGCCAAAATCATATTTCCAACCGCCAACTCTCCTGAGAAACCTGATCATGAGATCACCAACACACAAACAACGAACCAACCAACAGATTCCAGAGATGAGATCTCATCTCTCGATCGCTGGCGTTCTGGGTCAACCCTTCGTTTCTAAGCAAAATCCCAAGCCAAAGACCACGACCACGACCAAGTCCGCGTCCAAATTAGAGCCAAAGGCAGTGCCAAAGCAAAGCAAAAGCAACGAAAAAGCAAATCAAAGCTGGCGAAAGATATACCTCCTGTGGCAGCGGCATGTTTCCTTTGGCGGATTAAACCAATTGCTACAGAAAAAGATTTCGTTGTCTTTCGTTGCCTTTGATGCTGCTGCTGTTTTGTGAGATTCTTTTTGGCCCCGGAGATTCATATTATTTCGTATATTTGCCACCACTCTACTGCTGCTGCTGTTTTGTTTACTTTGCATTCCTGCAGGAAATTATTTGGATTTCTTCCTTTCCTTTCCTTTCCTTTCCCTTCCTTTCATTTCATTTCATTTCATTTATTTCCCTTTTTTTGCCTACCGGCTTAGCAGTTGTTGCAACAAGCGGCTTAACACGCAACAAGCTGTGCCGCTGAAGCATCGCAATCCGCATATTAAGAGCCATCTTAGGTTTGTGGGCGAACCGGTAGCGTAGATCAGAAAAATGCATCATCCTAAGGTGATTTCTTCTCACAACGTTTACTACAGGTACGTCAGATAGAATAGATAGTCATCATAGAATCTAAAATGCTACTATTCATTGTAACAAATCTCATATCGATTATACCATTACATTAGTCACTGAAGAAAGTCAATCCTAGTACGTTTGAAGATCAATTGTAAATAAATCATATATGCAACTGTATATCTAAAGTCTAAACATTTAAACATAAGACTGATCATGGATTCAAGCAGCCATTTCTATGGAAAAGGTTATAACTTTGAAACGCTGTAGCTTTCAAAGTTCCTAGTCCCTTGTACCCCATTATAATCCTTTTTGGGCTTGTAGTTGCTACTGTTCTCTAAGATTCCCTTTTATTATCAGCACAACGAAGAAAAAAATATAATCTGTTTAGGAGGTGCAACAGAAACATTATCTTTTGGCCCCCTAAGCTAGGTCGAACTTCGATCTGTCCTTCATTGATCTTGTTGCACCTCCTTCTCTTGCTCCTCCTCCTCCTTCGCCTGGAAGGAGCGATCCTGCCCAGAAGGATGCTAAGTGAGTTCCTCCTAACCCTTCCTTTTGCTGTTTTTTTCTGCTTCTGTTCGAGCAGCGTGCGGCAAGTATATCAATTCTGTCAGATCGGGGGTTGGCCGGGCAATCCTAAGGATCAGAGGATCGAAGGTTGGGAGGATCCTAGGATCGTAGGATCGGGGGAACATAGAGGCTGGGTTGAACAGTGAGGGGCGAGACAGGTAGTGGCTACTGCGCTTTCCGGGGCTTTTTTATGTGACAATGATGATGGTTTCGCCTACCCCAGCTTGTTCCATGCCGCTCAGTGTTTACTTACACCACTTGAGCTTGGCTCGAGGGGGGAACTTGACGAGGGTCGGAGGATCCTCAGCATCCTAAGGTCCTCCCTGAGAGCCATTTTTTTTCTTTTGCTTCCGCATAGTTTCATAGTTTTTCATTCCCTTCTTTTTTTTTTGCATCCTGTCGCCCGGTGATATGCCCAATTTATCACAGGAAATTAGCTGCTATTTAGCAGCGTTGTATGTCCAAAAGGGGGGTGTTAGGGTGGCGAAAAAGTAGGAGGGCCATCGCATGAGGGGCAAACTTCATGTTATTTGGCGTGATAATTTGTGCAATTGTGGATTGCCTGTGTGCTGGGCAGATTGCAGATCACAGATCACAGATCGCAGTATCTCAGATTCAGATTCAGATTCAAATTCAGATTTAGATTCAGTTACCCCGCCCGAGGATCGTAGCTCATTTATTTTCCTTCCGGGTTTCCCATTACTCCTGAGAGCCTCAAATATTCTTAAGTCCTTCCACTTTTTTTTTTTTTTTTTTTTTTGAGATGCCCAAAGCCTTGGAGGGGCGCATCGAATCGCGGCCAAGGCGTATATAAAGACCATTGGGCGCCATTTTCGCCCAACTTGGATAAATAGTAGCTACCCAACTAACTGATCTAAACTGGTCTGGATTTATTTGATTCGATTTGATGCGGGGGTAAGAGTATCGGATTTCTAAGTGGTTGCTAGGGTGGTACATCATGTATGAATGGTGGGTGGGTTGTGGCTCGAAACCCGCACTAAAAAGCTAAAAAAGCATCATACAACAAACTACAAAAAGCTACAACAAGATCAATGAAAGATGGAGGAATACATGTTTTTTGGGGTGATGGGGGGGAGAATGTTTTCAAAAGGTTTTCTGGGGGGGGGGGGGGGGGGAGGGGTGTTGGAGTTTGGATAGATAAAGGCCTTGTGCGATCTGTTATTCGATCTGTTCTAAACAGGAATGATAGTATAATGGCATTGGGGTACATACCTTGAGGTGCCAGCACCTTCCAACTGCTGTCGATCCAGTGGCGGATCGAAGATCTGTTCACGATCCTCCTTTGAGAGTTCCAGGTCGGCGAATTGATCCAGTTCGGATGCCATTTTCAGTAGCTCTTCTTTGCTTTTTGGTTTTTGGTGTGCGTGTGTTGTTTCTTGTTGGTTTACCTTAGACGTTGGTGAGTCGATCGATCGGATATATATGCACTTTAGATATATGTAACTATATATCCCTGTATGCCTGACTGAAACCGAAGTTGTGCAAAAATCGCTGGTCGAACACTTTAGAATTTGATTGGGTCGCGGCGAATCGGAGCTTTTGAAATATTTCAATATATTTGTATTTTTAAGCTTGTCTTCGTTTAACTCCTGCCTTTAACTCTTGTTCGTTTCGGATGTAACGTGTGGAATGATAACTTTTTAAATGTAGCGCGCTCAATTACTTGATTTACTCATATCCTTGACGGATTTTTCGATTTGTAATTCGGTTTTTTGTATCTTTTTTAATATTTTTGGTATTTTTATTTTATTTTTGCCGAGTTGAAACTTTCGCTGACCTTTGCTGAACCGGTGTGAAAGAAGCGTTTGTCAGAGGTTTTGGGTTTAAAGTCGCGTTTGCATTTCTTATTTTAAACTTTTTCACTGGTCTTCGCAACTGTCTTTTACGATTTGAATTTAAACTTTTTGTTTTTTTTTTGCTCGAAACTTGGTTGTGCGTTGCGATTTAATTTTTTTGCTTTAGTCGTCCTTTTTGGTGGGCTTCAAAAAAATTGTTACATTAGTGGTATGTGGTTTTTGTTTGTTTTTGGTGTCAATTGGGCCAAAAAAAAGAGTTATCTGTGAAAGAGATGGGGAAAATGCAATTAGTTCTGTGGGGTCATTTTCGAGTGAGAGAGTCGCTAAGGGTTTAAGCACGCCCACATAAGGGCTAACATTAACAGCTGTTGCGATCGCCGGCCGGCATAACGCGACAGCTTTCTTTTTCGGCTATTTGCTTTCGTCATCAGCGGGAGAGAGAGTGTGTTATTAAATGTGAAAGAGAAAGACTGCGCGGGCGCGGGTGCGGGGCATTAGAAGTAAGTAGAAGAGATTTATGCGGGAGAGAGCGGCCAACCAAAAAAAAAAGAAAAAAGAGCGAGCTTTTTTCGTCATGTTGACTTTGATCTTGGCTCTCGTGTCTGTGTGTGTGCGCGAGTGTTGCTGTTGGCATTTTTTTGGTTTTGGATTTGTTTAATTTCATTTCGTTTTTTTTTTTTTTGGTGATGAATAAGTACATAGGCGAAAGAAAATTAACTATTTCGGAAATTTTCTGACTGTCGTTTGCTTTCTTTCTTGCTGTCTGTTGGCTTACTTTTCATTGTTTGCTGTCGACTGTGTTGTTCTTTTCTGCTGTTGAAGTTTAACAATTGTTGTTGTCTTTGTGGAGCTTTGCAGATGATGTCAGAGTGCCTTAAAAAAAAAAAACAAAAATTTCTCTTGTTGTTGGTGTAATTTTGCGCTTGTTTGGCTTGAAATGCGGGAAAACACTTTGTTTTGTTCGTTCGGAAAATTGAAAATGTTATCAAGAAAAATAAGAAAAAAAGAGACAATCTTGCTTGTTGTTGCCAACACACGCACAGACACGCACTCACACACAAACACACACTCAGACAGCGAGAAGAGCGCGGAGGGGCAGAGGGAAAAAGCAAAGGCAAAAGAATTAAAGTCAAAGTCAAAAAATATGCCACGAAAAAAGTAGCAGCAGCAGCAACAAAAAATACACATAGAACCCCCATCCCACCATCCCATTCCTTTTTCTTCATTCTTCTTCTTTCTCTTCTAGTTTTCTTTTCTATTTTCCTTTTTTGGGTTGTAAGGGGAGGGAGGGGTTTTTTTTTCTCAGTGGAGATGATGATAGTTTATACGGCGGACTCGTTTGTTGCTTCGTTTCGTTTCCGTTTTCCGACGGATAATACCCGTGTATCCAAGTATCCGTGGCGCGCAAAACGTGAAATGGCAAAAAAAAAATGGTACGGCGGTCACAAAATATTAAAGTAAAGTGTAGCACAGAGAAAAAATTGATTCAAGGCTGCTGGTTTTGGTTTTGCTTTAGCTGCTACTGCTGCTTCTTCTCTTCTGGTTTAATTTTTTTGGGCTTTTCGTTTGGCTATTTTTTCTCTTGTTTTTCATTATTTGTTGGCTTTGTACAATTTCTTTCTGGCTGCTTTTTATTTGATTTTAATTCTTTTTCTCTTTTGATTATTTGGGGCAGCCCGCGAGTCGCGACGCTACGTTGCTTACAGTTAGGAGCGTTTTCAGACACTAAACTGCCGACCGAGCGCACGGACGCTGTTTTACTCGAAAATTACATTTTTTCTCCGCTGCCGAAATTCCTAAACACAGATACAAAACACACGCACACACCAATGCGAAACTCACACACACAAGCACACACGCACACACAATGGCATGGCAATGGAGAGGAGAAGCAAAAGCAAAAGGCAAAGGCAAAACACCAAGAAACCGCGTGCACTGTATGTGTGTGTGCGTTACGGATTGCCGAAAATTTTCGGCGAGTGTTTTCTGAGTCGAGTGACTGTGGGTAAGTGAGTAGGTGAGCGAGTGAGTGCGAGTGCGAGCGAGGTGGCGTGTTGAGTGGCTCCAATGTCTTCTTCTTGCTGCCATCGCTCTTCGGAAATTGATAAAAGCGGTAATTAAAGCTAACAATGAGCCAGATGACATCTAAAATGGTGGTTTAGTTCACTTGGGTTATCAGAAAAGCTCCGCCATTCGCAGATCCTAAGATATTATAGATCAGTTATAGTATCTATGCATTAACCCTTGATAGAATTTTTTCACGGTTACGATAATAAAGCAGTTAATTCTTTAGTTACGTATGTACTTGTAAGGACCCTACATGCCTATTTTACATTATTATTTAAAATATTAGTTACTAGTTCGATTTATCATACAAATAGTTTGCACTTGTGAAATTGTATGTAAGTACAATAAAATATTATTCAGTTCTAGAAAAGTTAGGATCTACTGAAACATTAATTAAGCAAGATGCAAGTCTGTGTTGAATGCCAAATGTAAATAGGGATTGTTTACACAAAGGTACTTTAGCTCAGATACTTTAAAGATTTTAATAGTAACATCTTCCTTTGAAACTTCGTTGAATTGGAATTATTATATTTTAGAGACAGAACTCTAATAACGGTTAAAAGCCTTGTGGTATTATTAGATCACAGGATTTTGACATTTAAATTTAGAAAAACAGGACCAAACAGGAATTCGCGGAGTCTATACCTTAAAGGCTCTTTAAGAGATTTCGAAAACAAGCTCTTGATATTGTTTGTTCTAAGGATTTGTTTGTCGTGAGAACATTAAAACAGGTTCTAGTATTTGCTTGAAAATTAATAATATCAAATAATCTGCATAAATGTAGGATTTCGCTGAAGTTTCTTTTAAGAAAAGAAGATAATACTTGCGAAAGTAGTCTAGATTTTCTATAGGAATATTCGAGTGAATGATGCTTTGCCTGGATCCTGGATTCTGGATTCTGGATGTTCCAGCTATGGAAGTTGGACTGTATGAGGAATTCCTGTCGGCACACTCTGCTCTCGAAGAAAAACTCACTCGAAAAAGCGGCTCAGAAAAGACGCGCGTGTGTTGCCCTCGCTCCATTCCCCCCTGCCTCCCCTTCCTACCACGCTCCACCGCCCAAAAGTAACTGAACTTAAAGGAGCGCGTGCGAGAGAGATGCACAACGTATTGCTCTCGCTCGCTCTTTTTTAAACCGCTGCCGGCGTCGACGTCTACGCGGACTGCGCCGCTGGCGTTGCCAAAAAAGGAGGCACACATGAATACACACACACACACACACACGTATAAACTTACGAGGTGTCCAAGTGTGCGTGTGTGTGCGCGTGTGTGTGTGAGTGTGGCGATGACGACGGCGCTTAAGCTCTGGAAACTGAAAACCGAAAAGGAAGAAGGAAGCGGCAAAAGGAAGTGAACTGCGAGCACACAATAGCTGCTCTGTATACCGGCGTTCTTGTTGCTGCTGCTGCTTTTTTCCTTTTCTTTTCTAAGAAAAAAAAGCAACGCAAAAAGCAGCCGAAAAATTGAAAAACGAAATGCGAGCGTTAACCAAAGGGGACGGGGGGGTGGGGGAAAGAGGTGGTTAGGATAGGGGAATGGGGGGATTGTGTTAGATGTGGAAGGACACTAAAAGCGAGTTTCACATTGAATCCTAGTTGAGGGGAGCGGGAGATGGCTTAGGGGCAAGGCTAGTACAATGTCCTTGATCCACAAGTTCAAGTCCAAAGCTGCGATTAGCGGTGAAAAGTTTAGACCAAGCGGCAAAACTTTGTAGCCAAGAACCTTCTAAACAGTCACGTTCTCAACTTTCATCCCAAACCACATTTAAGTTAAAAAGGTGTTCCATTTATCACTGTTTCAATCTGTAAAACAATTGGCTTACAATTTGTTTCAAATCCATTCAGTAACCTTACACATTACATATTCTGAACTAACTAAAACTTAATCTGTTTTCTGAGCTGAAAAGAAATATAGCAATAATATCTACTACCTTGATAAGTCAGACTCATCACATACATTTCATATATGCAATACATTATACAATATAATATATTATCTACATATGGTATATTTCAATGAGAAAACCCCTTGACTTATCATATTAATTACATATAACCTTCTTTACATATACGTATATAAAATCTTCCATCTATAAGGCTATTAAGGCACTTAATATACCACCCAACATTAGTGGCTGACTCCACTTAATATCCTTGTTATATAATCATCACACGTAAAGTGTTGAAATGCCTTTAAAATGCTGCATGCAGCCAGCTTAAATCTCGTTCCGCACCGCCTTTATAGATGCAGTTCAAATGGGCGGGTTGGTCGACGACGTCTGGTTCTGTCAGCTCACTTGTTGCATGCAACACTACACTCTGACCTTCTTTAGTTGAACGCCAGCCAGCAAACCCCTTCCCCACCAGCCACCCCTGCCATCTTAAAGGTTCCTGCACGCGTCGCAATCAAAACAGAAAAGCAGAATCGCAATCGGAATCGGGAGGGTAGAGGTCGGGTAGGTGGAAAGGGTCCAGGGTTAAAGGAGCAAAAGGATGCAGGATGCAGCGGCGGCAATTGCAGTTGTTGAAGGTGACATTAATTGACGTTTAATAGGCCTCATCTCGCGCCAGAGGGATGCAAGGGTGGTCAAGGATGCAAGGATGCAAGGGTGCGGTGGGTAGGCTGCTTGGGTTGGTACATGGTTTAAATTAGTTCTTCCCCTCGGCAGCCACTTCAATCCGATTGAATCCTTTCCGAGCACTGAACAACACTTCCTGGCGGCATCCTCCTCCTTTTTCCTTTCCCTTCCATTCCTTTTTTCCTTCGGCCGCGACAAGCCAATTAGAGGTGGCGAGGCTTGTAAAGCTTTTGTGTCCTTTGCCAGCAATTTGCAACAAAAGTGCAACGGCGGCAAGGGTATCGACACAACTCAACCACAACAACCACCACCGCCGCCAGCAGCAGCAACATCGGCCATAAACAAGCTGGCTAGCTCTTTCGAGGGGTGGCGACTCCTGCGGTTGCAACATCATCCTGCCAAAGGTTATAACCCCCGTGGTGGGCGGGCTTGACCTCCACCTCTAGACCCTCCTCCCCCCCGCATAACCCTTCTTTGCAACCGGCGGCAAATGGCGAACGCCTGTTGCAGTTGCACTTTTTGCTGCTCCATTTTACGCTGAACGAATGGAAAATGGCGCGCGCGCAGCAAAGTGCAGCACAGCAACCCCTCGAAAGTATGCAACGCCAGAAGGCCTAACCACCCACTTTCCCACAACCCATCGCCGGCCCCCTTCTTCCCACACATGCATGCTAAATGAGTGCAAGAGAGAGAGAGAGAGAGAGAGAGAGAGAGAGAGGGGGAGAAGAACGTTAGTCCTGCGAATAAAATCGTCGAGAGCTATGTGAATGCGTCCGTTTGAGTCCGTCCACTTGGCCTCTGGGTGGGTGTTTGGGGTTTTGGGTGGTGCTCGGTGGTTCAGTGGCTCAGTGGTTGATTACAATTCTACCGACTGCAATGGCGAACGCAGTCAAATGTGATTGAGATGCACACGAACCGGAAGGATGCATGCAAAAAAGGGTCCGTGTGCAGGATTCTTGGGAAAGTGATTTCATTTCCTTGCGGCTTCCGTTCCATGGGATAGCACTAGTAGTGACGCTTAGATAAGAACTTATATGAAAAGTTAACCCAAGTTAATGGTAACCATCATTCTTAATCATAGTGGATAGCTTCGATATCGAAAATTACTATTGAAAATGAAAAGAAAACTTTAATCAATGGCAAACGATATGAGTAAGTACTATACCATAATAGATTTAAATCTTTTCACATTAAACCACTATTTATGCGGCAATATCCTGACTCTGCCGCACACAGTCGACTGCCACCGACGAACAGAACATAAAACAATCGAATGAGGAATGCCGGCGAAGGGGGATGGGGTTCGAGGAGCTCGTTTGGCTACAGGACACCTTTAAGGACTAGATAAGGAGTGCCCAAGGAAGGAGCAGACGGATGAGCGGCAGCCAGGCAGCGAGGAGCAGGCAACAGCTGCGAAAGCCGCCTGTCTGCCTACCTAAGCTTTCTTAGAGAGCTGCCTCAAGGACAACCCGCGTCACAGGAGCGCGCTGACGAGGTACAGTTGCCTCAAATAGAACGAGATAGACGATCGACGGATACTGAGCGCGAGTGCAGATTGATGGCTATCTGAGAATACTCCAACTTTGCAACTTACGCTGCTAGTGAAGGACTAACATCCCCAAAAGTAAGATGCATGTAGCCCTTACATAAGACTGAAGTGAGCAAGCACCCTTTTTTTTAATAATGGGGGCAGCTTTCTAAGGAATGAAATCTATTCAATCCGAAGCACTAGAATTTATAAAAGCATTAAGGGTTAACTCGCGATTAAAATGAGCATTTAATTTAAGCGGTGTAAAAACGAGCTTTGGATAAGGATATCCTTAAGCTACGAACCATTCCGCCTTTTACAACTTGGCATCCGAAAGATACGAACCACCCTCTCAATTGCGAAACGCTGAGGAATTTGACCAAACTGGCCCCTATTTCTTTGTCAGTCTGCTTCTAATTCTGGCCCCACCGACCTATTGCTATCTCTATCGCTGCAATCCCCATTTCTTTGGATATATGTACATATATCCCACTCTGTTTCACTCTCTCTTTTTCAGCGGCTGTTGAACTTTAAAATTGATCGGATTTTATTCGCATCTTCCATGAATTTCGCCTCACTTGCGAATGTATTAAATTTAGAAGTAGACGAGCCAGATTAGAATGAGGAAGAGAAGAGGAAGATGAAGAGCAGGGGGCCAACAAAAAGGGATGGTTGTGTGTGTGTGGTGTTAGTCTGAAAGGCGGGACAGACGCTTCATTCATGCCACGCGCATCTTGCGCTGTCGACATTTAAAATAGACGCCAAACACGCAACCTCGGCGTTCAACTACAGAGGAGCCTCTTCAATCGATGCCGCTTACATTCTGAACAATTTATAATCGCACTTGGGGAGCATTCGCTGTACTTTGTACAATGTTGCAATGGAGTTGGGCATAAAGAAAACTTGCGAATTTATCATCGGATATATGAATGAAAGACAGACACAGGAACTGTGGCCAAGTGCTAGCTAAGTTTTTGGTTTTTAATTGATCTTAGAAGAATATGGATTATTTAAAAGAAGATATCTTAAATAGGAATAGTATAGAAATAATATGCTATATACGCATATTAAGTTCTTATTGGCCGATTTTGTGGGGCATTTAATGTCATTACACGGAATAAAAGCGAGGACACATTTCGAGGACGTGTTTAAATATCCTGGCAGAAAAGGATACTTACACTTTCAATGGGACGCAAGTGCACTGCTTACTCTCGAAAACTGTTGAAACTGCTTGAGATTTAGGTGCTTGATAGTTGCTCCAGAGATCTCTGTTCTTTGCAGGCTCTTCGATTCAATTAAGTTGGCTTTAGAATTGGAAATTGAGGTCGCCGAATTTTTCTCGAGAGGATCGATATTCTCTGGGCTACAATATTCCAATAGTTTGGAATTCTCCAGATTATAAATATATCTACCTAGTACGTAGCCTGGTCTTTCTCGCCTTTCCTTTGGCCTATCTTAGATTCCTTTTTTGGCTTTTATATGGGTGTGTTGCTTGTTATTCTCCGGTATCTTGTCTTGTTGTGGACTGTGTGAGTGTATATTTTTGATTTTGGGTAAATTTTTGATTTTTTTTATATTGAGCGAGAAAAATTTGAAACTGAATAGTGGGAAAAGTGAAATTTGTATGGGCCTTTTAGACAGTTGCAATTGACAGCAATGCCAATGGTGTGTGTGATTACGAATATCTAATAATGGGATATATTTGCAATACTACTTTCCACATAACCTACCAACGCCCATAAACTAAAGCATTAAAAGAAACTATAGTTAATCCCTAAAATATCTAGCTTCTAAGCAATCTATACTCAGGGATACTTCGATTGAAAATCTAGCATCCTTAATGAGTTCGCAATTGATTTTTCCATTGATTGATTTAGGCAGGAAGTAACATTTTTTTTGGGCTTGTTTTCGCTGTCGTTGGGGATTTTATTTTATTGGGTTTCGTTATTGATTTTTGCGTAGGTGACAACTCTGTGTGTGGGTTGCCTTGGGTGGGCGTTGGATTGTGTGGGTGCGAGCGAGACGGCAGCAGATGCGTGAGTGCGTACAAAGCAAGGCTGGAAAAACACTCCCTCCTGTTCCCACTCCCTCACTCTCTCTCTCTCCCTCTCTCTCTATGGATGGGTATCTCCCTTCCCTTTCTTACACTTACACTTTGGTGTATTTATTAAACCTCAAGAATTCTCGTCGAATTTTTGTTTGTTATTTTATGATTTTTCACTTTTCTTATGGCTCTTCACTGGTTTTTATCTTTTCTTTTTTGTGCCTTGTCACTTTTTGCTCATACAAGAAAAAACAACAAAAATCGCAAATGGCGGCGCCGTTTGAATCCGTATCCGTATCTGAATCTGAATCCAAAACACTTATATCTCGATTCGGCGTGAGCTATTGACTATTAACTATTTAACTGCGAACTGTGAGCTGAGAGTCGAGAGTCGAACGAACTGACGCAACGGCGACGAGTGAACTGCCTGCCTGCCGGATATACGGATCCCAATTTCCAAGGTGTCTGCTCAGTGCCCGATGAAAATGCGAGGAAAACTCTGTTCAGCTCTGCTCTGCTCTCAGGACCTCTGCCGCGGCGCTGTAGCAGCGGCGTTGGCGTTGGCGTCGCATTTTCCCACCCATCCAAAACAGTGAAAGTTGTAAACCAAAATGGCTGACCCTGGCTCCTTGGCATATTTGTATCTGTATCTGTGCCTGTATATGTATCTGTATCTGTGTGTGTGCAAGCGTCTATCCACATTATCCGCTTTAAAGGACAGCAGCCGGCTTACACCACACTCACTCTTAAAAGTCGGCGACCACTATAAATGATCTATGGTTAAGAATTTTAATAAGCTAACTATTGATTTATGCCAAAGGTATTATTAAGTTACTACAGGCAATCAATATATAATTGACATACATTTTAGGCCTTGTTTAGATACATTGCATATTCATATAACTAACTGCGTCCTCATCCTATATAATAATGTTAATTTATATTCCGATTTAACGATCGACTTTCAGATGATCTGTTCTTTTTTCTTATTTGGTGATCACTGTGCCAGCTGTTGGACCTGTACTTTGCACTGCTGTCGCCTCTGCAAAAGGTTTTCCCGACCGAAATGGAAAAACATCGAAAAACGCAACGGATAAACGAATATTTTCCATCTGATTGGCTTGGACCGGCTAGCTGTTGGCAGCGCAGTCGACGCTGGCGCTGCCGTTGACGTCGACGCAGCTGCGACGGGGGTGAGTGTGAAATGTGAAAAGCGAAAACTCATAGTACCAAGCGGAAAACTCGGGGAAAAACTCTGAAAACAAGGGTGGCCCGAGCAGAGACGCCAGCGTTTTTCCCGCTCTCTCTTCGCTCATCGCTCTTCTCTCCGCATTTCTCTCTTCTCCGCTCCTCTTCGCTCTCGCCTTTGCGCCCCTTTATCGCCCTGTCTGTTTTGTCTACTGGCTCGTGAAAATGTCAGGAAAATTCAAACTGCCACAGCTGCTTGACAAAAGGCAAGACAACAATTTTAAGACATGGGAAAAACAAGAGAACGGAAAATGTCTTTCGGGAAATTGTGAATTCGATTCCACTCACGATTGCCACTTGTGAGGCAAGTTATTGGCATTTGTAAATTGCGATTATGCATAGATACTAATAAAGCTTTAATTTTGGTTTATAATGAAATTATATAAATTATTTTGTTTTCCCAATCCCATTGTTCAGATTGCATTATTCAATATGTTAGCCTATAAAATGTGGCACATTTAGACTCCAGAAAGTATGCAATGATTTTACGACTTGCGTTGCGGCTTATTTGTTACTATGGCCTTTATAATCATGACTTTGTAGCAAACACAGTTTTATATATAGGGATATGGTATAATAAAGATACAAAGATGAGTTATGGGTAATGATCTGAATCCATACTCATCAAAATGGTTGATTGAGTCTAGTATCTTTTTTTTCGAATTGTTATGATAGCGATATAAAAGATACATTTTTATAAACAGTACTTGATACATCAACGGGATTTTCCAACTAGATTTTCCAACTATCAATGAAGTTAACACGAGGGATGTGAGCTAATAGCGATTCCGGCAACTTGGAAAAGTCTCAAAAATCGTGTTTCGATCTAAGACTGTGCCTTCTCCATCTCTTTTCCTTCACTCCTGCCATCTCCCTCTCTCGCTGACCTTGCTGCCATCGAAATTACTACTTCCTGCTCTCCTACATTTTCCCGTTCCTCTTTGTCGCTGCTTCCTTCCTCGTTCGTCTAAATCTGATGCGCACCCCAGAGCAGCAACAAACATAAAATATATATAAGTATGTATGTACATACATATATATCCGACTGTTACCAACCCAACTCAGCCCACACACACACACACACACACACACAGGGAGTCTACACCCATACCCTATCGCACGCACACACACACACACACACACTAACTGATTGCGTCCCGTTTTCGAATTTCGAGCGAAACTTGCGTAGTTTTTCAACCCCAAAATACGGGACAAGGACAAGGTCGAGGATGTGGCCCTACGCCCCTGGACATGGGTGCACAATGGAAGTGGTCCTAAGCCCATGCCCATGCACTTCCCATCCAAGATCTCACTGCAGAGCTGCAACTTTAAGCACTGAGTGCAGAAGTAAGGCGAACTGTGAAGTTCTTTGTTTGTTAAGATACAACAATCTTATAGATAGGTCTTTCAAGGATATATGTATGTACATCCTTCTACCTCTGACTATCTATATTACCATATCCTTAAGGATCTATTTTGGAGTACCATTGTATAGAATATCTCTGATGGCAGACTGGAAGAATTCTTTCAATGCGTTGATGGAATACTTTAGTAGTCCCGTACATTTCTAGGAGGCTGTTGAACCCCTGAAAGTCCCGTAATTTGCTTGCCACCACCACCGCTGTTCCCGAATGTGCTGTGTGGTTGAGATGCGTTACTGCGTTCCTGCGTTGCTGCGTCTGCCAGGAATGTTTACAGCCGGCTGGCTGTGAGTTCTGAACTCTCAGTCTGGGCTCTAGCCCTAGCCTAGTCCAAAACGGGACGAGGGTACGAGCTGGGAGGGGTTAACGCTAATGGTAAAGGGAAAGGCAAAGGGAATGGGAATGGAAATGGGAAAGGGAAAGCCACCACCCACCCCTGCGGCAACTGCGACGCATTTTTGTGCGTTGCCATGCTGCGATTTTCCATTTCGATTTGGGATGGTTGGGATCGCATTTGGCTTGGATTCTATGGTATTTAGTGCACAGTAAAGGAACAAGGAAGTGCGCCATGGTCGCGACTATTAGATACCTTCTAATCAGGGAATGTAGCGTGCGAGATAAACAAGCAGATCATCATCTATCTTAATACTTTCGCTACGAAACGCCATTTTCATTTGTATACAATCATACATATAAATCATTTGAAATTACATTCAATTATTTTCGCGAGTGCGTTGGCACGGGAATGGTTCGCAATGGAAGGGGTTGCGGGGAGAACGTTCCAGTCGGCTGTCTTCCAGCTTTTGGGTGGTGGTGTCCCGTTACGCGCTTGCCACTCTTGCCGTCTCTGTTGCACCCACGCCATCCGTCGAGGATCGAATTTGGCTGCGTTCCGTTGACTTCGCCCCTTGCTTTATTTACTTTTTTATTATTATTATTTCATTAGATTGCAACCCTCGTGTGCCTCTCTATTCTGGCATCTCCCCCACCCCCTCTGCCATCAGCCAGTTGTTGCTGTAATCGTCCCGTCGTGGAACAAGGACGAACGCTGGGTGCTGGGTGGTGGGTGGGGGTTGGAAGTTGGAAGTCACTGCGTACTTTGAAATCTTAACGGAACTTGCTTGTTTATTGCGTCCATCGCAGATTTTGGTTGGCGCTGACGTCATCCCAATTCAAGTGAATAAACTTATGGATGCAACTTATTCTTCAACTAGTCTTAAGAGTTTTTGGCAATCTGAGAACTTAAGTTTCTCGCTAGTTTTGCGAATCTAGTTAACAAAGCACGCAAATGCTATTTGTATACTTATAGTGTCATAAACTGTAAGTTCTCACTGTACCTAGGTACAGTTGCGGTATGTGCCGGAATCACTCTTTTTCTGGGACCCCCTCGTATCGACGGGCTTTCTTCGGGCATTCTTCTGCAGTTTCTCCCTCTGCTGTTACTGTTACTCGCGATTCTTCGTATGCTTCTTCTGCTGGTTCGATGACCTCAATGCGTTTTTAATAAGTTCTGTCTGACGCGAAGACACGGGGACACGGAGCATTCGGGACGCGGCTGATTTGATGATGGCAATCTCTCTCCTTGCACCGATGTGGCAAAGAAAGCGCGTGCGGCATGCAACGTGCATCCTGCGAGCGAAAGTGCTTGTCTGCCCGCGTTGGCACACTCTCCCTTGGGGATTTTTCGGGACCAAGGATCGCGGACTGAGGACACAGGACATTTCGTACATATGTGTATATATCTATATATATGTATGTGTATATATAGTATCCACGTATGAGCTTATTCGGGGGTCAGGCAACGCGAGATCGGCAAACAGAAGACCCTATCATCGGCAATCGGCGATCCTTGATCTCGTCGCCAGCTGCACCTGCAGCAGATCGCTGCTTGTGCTTCTTGGTTTTTCGGCTCACTCCACAGTTGCGAGACTGGCCATTTCTCACTCGCTTTTTGGCCAACTCGACTAACGGTTCCCGGTTCCCCGTTTAACGGTATTGCACCTGGGAGAGGTACGAAAAAAAAACAAACAAACAAAAAAGAAGAATTAAAAACCAAGTGTTGCCACACATAGATGCTGTCCTGCGTCCCCCCTTCCCGTTGCAACACGATCCGCGTAATCTTGACTCGACTCTCGCTCATAATTATCATATCAAGGAGAAAACACAGCGATAAAGGAAGCACGCGGGCAACGGGCACAAAGGATTGCATTTCAAGGGGCAGCGAGAAGTTCGGTCGCGTGGCAACGGCAACCCCTGCAGCCATGCAACTTCCACGTTGCATCGCTGCAACTCTGCCCTGTTGCAGCCTCCTCTTGTCTTGCCCCATCCGTGTGCCTCTGCATCTTGATCGTGCTGAGGAATTAGCATAGTCATAACTGGAACAAAAAGGGGTTTCTTTAATTATTATGCTAAGCAGCAAGACAAAATATTTTATATGTATTTAATTTTACTGGAAAATAATAACAATAGTAGTCTTAACATACCATAAAAGCGGATACAATCATATGGATAAATACGGATACAATCATCATGGATCTGTGTTTTAAGAAGTTTAGCTGTTAGTTAGTATGGACTGAAGAATTCGCGCTTTCTTTCTTGCGTTGTCTTCTCTCTTAAGACTTTAATTAGCCATTAGCCATTTATGTTAATTGATAGTTATTTCTCTGAGTGTCCATCTCTGCACACTTGCTGCAGGATCTCCTGTGCAATCCGATCTGTGTCGGTGTCTCCCAGCTCGCCAGCTTGCCATTTAACCAGTCTTTTGGTCTTTCTTTGGCATCCTCGCTCCTTTTTGCATACGAGTGAGTGGCACCCAAGTGTCTTAATCAGCGCTTAATGTGTTGTGATTGCGTAATCGAGAGGAGAGGGCAGCTGGCCCGGCAGCTTCGTTTTACCTGTGGCAAGGGCACGCGTCATTGGCTCGCTGGCTCACCTGCCACCTGAGAAGCAAACAAAACCGGGACTCGCCCCAAAAAATGAAGCAATTACCATATGCACGCGTTTTTTTCTTTTTTTTTTTTTGGGTGGGGAAGAAAGAGGGGGCAAAGCTGAGACTGCACTTTATTGAAATTGTGGCAAGGGGGGGATAAAAGGCGTAGTTCGATAATGTTGTCAGCTCAATTACAAGCCATTGATGGAGCCGCTGTGCACAGAAAGCAGCGGAAAGCGGCACGAAGAAATTAATACATAAAATTTCAATATGCAGCAGTGCACCCAAAGAATGAGTGAATACTGACCAAGTTGGGGTATTAAATTGCCAATGATGGTGGTGAATCCATGAGCAGAAGAAACGAAAATGGGGCATGGCCCGGAGGCGATACCTTTGCTACCTTGGGGCATCCCGTTGGGCGATAATGCTCGGCACTGAAGTGGCAAGCTGGAACTAAGCCAACAGAGCATTAAGGAGCGACTTGATAATGTTCCAATTAATGTGGATACACTGGACGGGAGTCGGGAGCCAGAAACCAGAAACTTGGGCAACTGCACCTTGGATGTTCCAAATTAAGAGCGAATGCGTTAATTATTTCCCCCACTTCCCCATAATTCATTGTCGAATTTGTGGCTACTTTGCAACATTGTAAACTAAAATTGCTAGTTCACTTATTGTTCAACTTATTTGGTAAAAAAAGAAAGCTTACCTTTTAAAGATTATTATTATTATATCTTGAAGCTCATTGTCCTAAAGTATATGCAAAGTCATTAAGCAATGCTCGCATGTCCCTATCCTTTCACTCTCCCCACTATCTTGCACCGTCAATCTTGGGCAGGACGATCGGGATCGCCCGATCCTGGAGATGGAAGGTGTCAGCGGCGGATTGCATACGCTGGTTGGTTATTATCGTTTATAAAATAAATAGGGCCCCGCAATAACCATAATAAGCAGTCGAAAATTAAATAGCTAAGGGAGACTAGGGGACATCTGCATTCGGGATCCAGGAGCCAGGAGCCAGGATCCAGGCCACCCCGGACATGGAACCAGGACTCGTTGGCGACGCATGGCCTCATTAACGCCGCGAATTAACGGGCATTTAGTCGGCGAACAAAATGCTACGAAATGCGAACACCCAGGAAGCCTGGCTGGTTGAAAAGGGGGAGGCAGGATCACGAGGAATTAATAAGGATAAGGGGCGCTGGGCTCCTGGTTGCATGTCTGGCGGCCATAAAAATTCATATTTAAAATGCATAACAATGAGTGCCGCACGCGAAGCTTTAACGGCGCATAGGATCGTTAGGATCGGATCGGATGGGATATACATTTGCAGGGGAAGATCAGAGGATCTGGGATCAAGGATCGCGTGGCGGGACTGGCACCCACATATGTACATGGCGAAACGGGGTTGCTGGCTGCACTGCACCACCACCTTTAGTTAACATTTATTTTCTCCGCTTTTTACTTCTTTTATTACTTTTATTTTTATGTGTTCTTTGTATTTTTGGCCACACAACAAAAGACGAAGGATGGCGGCGAAATTAAGCTGGAATTTTGAGTGGCACGAGCCACGTCGATCCTTGCGATCCTTGCGATCCTGCACTGCACTGCTTATCCTTAATTTCGCTGGCCCGGCTGTCGTCCTGCGGCTCCTCCTGCCCCTCTCTCTCCTCCCCCCGCTCGTCCTTCCTTTTGGGACAGGTGCAAACATCGCGTTTTTTTCGGCTGTGTTGGTTTTTCGGCTTGGCTCTGTACCCCAAAAAAAAAAGTCGCTGCCGAGTGTCCTGAGAGTGTCCTTACCCCTTGATCCTTGAGCACACAAAGCACACGCACACACACAAACACACGGGCGCTGCATTAATTCGCTTCTTTATTTTTCGGTAATTGCCGAAAATGTTCCGAGTGAACGAGCGAATCCTCGTGCCCACACACCCTATCCTGCGAATGTCCTGTCGTGTCCTGATCCAGCGTCAGCCGGATTAGGCGACCCCCTCCTCCTGCCAGCCAGATCCCTTTGCGCTCGATTGCGATTTCACGTTCCTCTCATTTTTCAACTGTTTCAGCAGCCGTGCGATCATTGACTTTTGTCAGGCAATGAAAATATGTATGTATGTGCATACACATGCACCGCGTGTCCTGCGGCAGAATCCTTAATACCCATTTTGCTGGCTAAAGAGGTAAGCAGTCTCGGAATTGATTTTACCAACGAATTGTATTATATTCCTATGCAAAGCACCTTATTGATTTAGAAACAGAGCTTTCGTCAAAACGACGTTTTTTTTTGACGGTTTTCCCTTCATAACTTGGCCAAAACCGGTCGAACAGCTAAAAGAATTACTGTTTTGTTTTGCTTAATAACACAGCTAAATATCCCTATCACTTTTCTGCTTATTTCGGGAAAATTTTTTTTTTTAAATTTTCAAAACATCAGGTAACAGGTAACAGTAACAGGAACAGGTTATCAAAATTTACGAAAAATGGTCAAAAATCAAATCTCCCATGTTTGAATACAGCTTGATGGGAAATTTTATTACGAATTCAAGAAGGTATGACATTCCCTTTTTTGACTATTATTCAGTTTTGTAGAGAAAAATTCAGATTATCTGTAACACAAAAATGAGAATAATAAACTCTTGCCAAAAATACGATATTTTAAAACGTATTTTCGGTCATAACTTGGCGAAAAAAGTTGGCACAGCTAAACTGAAGACTGTTTTGTACTGCTAATAAACATACCTGTCGCTATTAGTTTGATTTTCTAATAATCAAATTTTAACATATTTTCGCATTTTTGAGAATACAAAAAAAAAATTTGCCAAAAATGTGAAAATTTGAAAATCTCTAAATTTGCATGCAAATCGATTGGTATTCAAAAAACAAACTCAACGAGGTATGACATTCCATATTTGGGCTATTATTTTCAATGTTTTGATCTAAATACCAAATATTTTATTCACAAAAAATATGGGAAACTATTTTAGGCAAAAAACTGAAATTTCAAATTGGCTTTTTTGGCTATAACTTGACTAAAAATGGACACAGAGCAAAAAGGAGTACCATTTTGTATTCCTTACAACCAATACTAACAACCCCTTTCACTTTGAAACTGATTTTGTAAAATTAATTTTTGGCCGAATTTTTTGTAAGGGGTCATCAAAATTTGCGAAAAATTTTAAAATCCTAGAATTCCCAAACTTGAATGCAAATCGATTGGGATTTAAAAAACAAGCTCAACGAGGTATGACATTCCATATTTGGGTTATTATTTCCAAAGTTTTGATCAAAATACCAAATATTTTATTTACAAAAAATCTAGGAAACTATTTTTGGCAAAAAACTGAAATTTTAAATTGGCTTTTTTGGCTATAACTCGATTAAAAATGGCCACAGAGCAAAAGGGAATACCATTTTGTATTCCTTACATTATTATTATTATATTTTAATTTCCAAAGTTTTGATCAAAATACCAAATATTTTATTTACAAAAAATCTGGTAAACTATTTTTGGCAAAAAACTGAAATTTTAAATTGGCTTTTAGGCTATAACTCGACTAAAAATGGCCACAGAGCAAAAAGGAGTACCATTTTGTATTCCTTAAAACCAATACTAACAACCCCTTTCACTTTGAAACTGATTTTGTAAAATTAATTTTTGGCCGAATTTTCGAATTTTTTGTAAGGGGTACCATCATCAAAATTTGCGAAAAAATTAAAAATCGTATAATTCATAAACTTGAATGCAAATCGATTGGGATTTAAAAAACAAACTCAACGAGGTATGACATTCCATATTTGGGTTATTATTTCCAATGTTTTGATCAAAATACCAAATATTTTATTCACAAAAAATTAGGGAAATGATTTTGAAATAATTAAAATCTCCAAATTTGAATGCCCATCTCTTCTATATTAAATTACGAGCTCAAAAAGGTATGGCATTCCAAATTTCGATTATTATTTCCAAAGAATTGCCCAAAAAGTGATTGGTTTTTGAAGGAAAATCAGGAAATCGTGTTATTGCAAGGACTCGTTTTTTAAGAGAGGGCTTTTTTTTTAATAGAAAACAGTAACAAAAGTACGCTAAGCCCCATTACCATTTTCATCTATTATTGAAATTGTGCAAAAGGCAGCTGAAGATTAGAACTAGCTGAACTTGATTGACCATTTTGGGCGCCATTCGAGATCCCCGACAGATGCTGGGCATCCTGGTCAGCTCCTGGTTTCCTGGTCCATTTACCACTTCATGTTTTGGGCTAATCTTGAATAACAAAAGGGGTCCGGTTGTGGCTCGATTCCCGTGTCCATTGTATGGACCACAAGAGTGGGCCAGCTGGCCATGGGTTTTCACTTGGGATGCTGGACGCCCGCCGCTTCTCACGCTGCCCACTGACCAGTGGTCGCCGCCAATGGCAACCAGTTGCTGACCAATTGTTCAGTCCCACCCAATTGCCGTACAGCTGTGGCCCAAAAACCGAGGAGCCGACACCGCAGACAAAGCAAATCCGGCTCCGTGTGTGGAAAGCTGTGAAACTAGAAAAGCTTTTTGTTATTCGACTCCTTTATTGTCCCTGCCCCGGCAGTCGCTCTTAAAGGCATTCGCACAATGGGCCTAGGTCCTGGTCCTCGTCCTTGTCCTGGTCCTGGTACCTATGGGCCCTATTTCCAGATACTTTCGACATTTGGGCGCTGTCTCGTCTGAGCGGGAAGGATGACAATGAGCCCAAGGAGTTGCTCCCAGGCGCCCCGAACTGGTTACCATTAATGAAGTAGGCTAGATAAGAGAATCTCGACTTCCCAGATTATGGCCATTGAAATATACTTTGACCCTCAAAGTCTATTTATTATTTAAATATTATCAAAGCGCAAGAAAAAGTCATTTAAACACGAATTTCAAGCCATTAATAGTATATGAACATTAGGTTAATTGAAGTTAAATAATAAGAATATTAAACTTTACTGATAATAGTTATTCTATATTATTTCTTACTCTCTTACTATTTGCGAGAAAGTTTTAAAGTATCAGCTTTTAGTATTTGAAAATACTTTGACTAGTTAAAAAAAATAAAAAATATTCTTAAATGGCTAATTTTATATTAAAAAATAATACTGTAATCTTAAATTCCTATATTTGTGTAAAAACGTAATACCAGAGCGCCATCTAGCGCCTGTATATATTTGACACGTTACGTACATAGATTATTAGCGCCACCTAGCTGCGATTTCAGGTTCAGTTTTCTGTTGGCGACACCTAGCGTTAAAAACTTCATTGTCGGTCATTCTTACGTTACGTTTAAACTCTCTTTATTCTTTAGAAAAAATTCAAATATGTGATTCACATTTGTGAACTCCAATTGACTTCATTATTTATAGAATAACAAATGGTAAAATAAAACGCAGGTATCACATTCTATTCTGAAAAATGTATTTATGATTCTACACTTTTGCTTTAATGTATATAATTTTTATATATCGCACACTTAAATTCAATCCAACTTACGGCTAAAGCGAATCATTTTTTCTATTAAGAAATAAAGGTAATGTTTGTTTTAGAGTCGTTACAAAATTTATACAGTGGTCAAAATGTTTCTTTTTATTCTATGGTCCTTGTATACAAAATGTAAGGCGAGTCGAGGACCTGGGAAAGCGGGAAATATAGGATTATTGGAGCGATCCGTGCTTTTCGACTATCGCCTTGATTTGGGTATCGTCGTATATATTTAAATAATAATTCGGTTTCTTTCGTTTCGACAACATTGTTGCATTACGTTTAATAGTGAATCTAAAACAACTTTAAACTCTAAAGAGACTACCGTTCGCAGACTCGTCCTGGCTTCAATGCAAACCAGCGGATCTGCGGGCGGAACTTAAAGAGAGTTAAACTAATCTACCGAAGAACTGTGACCGTTGAGGCACATTGCCCGCAGTGCTGGGATAACCATTGCTACTGCCCGCATGTGCACACAACTTCGCAGCTTAATATTATTATATAGAGGTTTCTCTAATAATTAAATAAACAAAAAATTTAATTACAAGACCAAAAAAAAAAACAACATTCGATTATGTGGATGTGGCACGCGGCTCTGTCCTACGGGAACTCCTATGCGTTTTACTTGATAAAAGCCTCAGGCGGTATTTGGTTCTCCTTGAATAGTTGCTCGAACACAAAGGCGGCATGGTTATAGTCCCAATTCGTTTCCTCCAGGCATCTGTTAAATGAAGAAATGGGTTAACTACTTCATCTAGCTATTGATAGATTGTCATTTGGATCTTACTTCCGGCTCCAGATCACATTCATTTGGCTTTGGGCGCTCATGGCCTGAATCATTTGCATTTTAGTGTTCTCATCCTGGGCGCCAGGTGCCACTGCTGTTGCCGATATGGCGGCACTGCCGCTGTTCACCGGTGCGGTGGCCGCCAGCGGATCTCCTGGTAGTATAGCCACCGGCCCAGTGGTCACGCTCAACGCATTCAGACGACCCTGCAGACCCGCCACTGGCCCGGCTTGAGGACTGGTCACCGCACTGGAAGTGGAGGGCATAGCTCCGGGAGCAGGCTGGTGCTGCGATCGCTTGAACTCTCGCACCTGCTCGTGCGAGGCGTTTGTGATGAAGATCGTCTCGTTGCGGATACAAAAACCATTATTCTGTGGCACCACCACGTAGGTGCGGGCAAAGTGGCGAACGTCATACAATTCCATGGAGCCGGGATTGCTGGGCTCGGCGTTCAGCTCCTTGAATAATCCCGTCACGGTGAAAACCATCATTGAAGTCTGGATGGGAAGAGACAAGATATTTAGTTTAAGCTAATAGAATTTGAAATCTTTACTTACATTGTAGATGGTCAGGTCGACGGTGAAGGTGCGACGGTCGTGCTGCGTTTTTGGCCATTCATCCAATGTGGAAACACAGGCCAGGCGTCCGTACTTCAAGTTTCGTATGCTATTCTCTTCGCCGTTTATCAAGCGCCGGAGATTGCGATTGAATTTCCAGAAACTGTTCAATCTGAAGGACATGAATGCGATTAATGAATGGGTGGTATTCGCTTATTATCGAGCACTATATGCTCACCTGCCCGCCTGACTGGCCGAAGGCATCGATATGGAGAGCATCGCTTTCTCATGGTAGGCATCTAGCAGAGCTTGCCGATTGTCCGAGTCAAATATGCGGAAGTACTGGTCCAGGAACTGGCGCACCACCTCGGCGCCAGCGACGTCGCACAGATAGGATGCCTTCGTTTCGAGAAGACGTTCCTGCTCGGCTAGATCAAATGTAATCTGCGGCTCCAGGGTCTCTCCGTCCTATATGGGATTTAATTTGGTTATGGTCGTGTGATTGCCTAGCTGTGATGGGAATTGATGAGCCAAATGATCGGTAAGGATATTCCAAACCTTAGATCCATCCATATGTGTGCATAACAACAATGGAAGCTGAGTACGATTTTTAGGGAATTCCCATCGATTTGGTAAAGGACGGGACACTTACAAATAGAACTTACCAATTTAACCAGTTTGGGAAACTTGCGACGTACTTCGCTGTAAATAGTGGACATTCGGCCGTATTTTTGTTGGCATTAGCACAGGTAGGCAATGAAGGATATGCGAGTTAAATAGCGAGAAATAATAATTGAATGGGTGTTTATTTTTTACATGTGGGGGGTTGGGGGGATTTGGGATGTATGCGCTGCAGGAGTTGCAGATTAGTCAGTGGCCAGATGTGAGTCCTTCTCCTCCTCACGCGGAGTATATACATATGCATGTATCTTTGATATAGCTTCACCGTTACTCGACCGGCTCACACACAAATTGGCGGAGCTTTGATCAGCTGAAGAGGCAGAGGCACTAGGAGCTTGGCCATTGTTGTGCCTTCAATGGTTTGATGTGAAAAGTACAGCGGAAAAGTACAATTGAGCATAGTGCATTGTGCCGGGGCATCTTTTTTGTGGTGTTTTTTCTTTTGTATTTTTAGTTTTTTTTTTTTTAACACTTTTTTCTTTTCCTTTTTTCGTTTTTTTTTACATTTCTATTTTTTCAGTGGCCACAAGCAAAAAGTGGCTTTCAAAGCTGACTGCTGTGTAACTTCTGTTCGTCGCGTCATGTTCAAGCACGTCGCATCCGCAGGCGGCTCATGCGCCCAACAAAGCCGAAAAAACTAATTGTAAATTGTAATCGACTGGCAAAAGAACGCGGCGGCCGCTGGCGCCAGCAGAATGTCCGTGATCACGTGAGTCAGTCAGTGTTGTGTCCTCCGTCTTGGTAGTCGTTTTTGCTCCTGCTGGACGCTGCGCACCCGAATGGTGAGCCTATGCCCTCCACTCTGCCTCCACTTCTTGGCAACCACCGCAAAATCAACAAGCGGCGACACGACAATGCAAGGCGCAACGGCGCGCACAGAGCACGCAGCTTTGGATGTGGCACGAACACAACTGCATATGCGCATGCGCATGCGTGCGTGCGCTGGCGTGGAGTGGCTACATGCGTGCGCCCGTGTGTGTTGTAGCGGGGTGCGCGGTGGGTGGGTTCGGTGGATTACTTGTTATTCGTAAAATAATTGATCTTTGTCGATGTTAATGCGTTAATGTAATTCGCTTTGGGACTGCTGCACGTCCGCCTGCTCAAGTGGAAGTACGAACGGTGCCGGTGTATGTCAAAAGTACAGTTGCGTCCTTAGTTCAGCGTTGCCATAGCGTCGAAAGCTTAGTGCAATTGGCTTGGGCTTCACTGTACCTTTTTTTCATCTTGTTTTTCTTGTTTTTTTTTTTTTTTTTGTTAACTTGAAATCTTTTTTATTTTTCCTTTTTTTTGCTCTGCCCAAAATCCATTCCGCTGCACACGATCTGTCCAGGCTTTAAGACAGCTGGTACGGAAAATATTTCCAAAATGCCTTTGCCTTCTCAGCTGCTTTAAACTTTGTCGCAGGCAACACCTGACATTGGTCCCCAATTCTGCAGCGCATTTGCATCAAAGAAACGGAATGGAGACAACAGAACAATGGAAATGTGGTAATCCTAATTCCTCTGTAACTCCTGACGCGACAGATCCCACGTCGAATATGCGGCAGCATCCACTAGAAAAGTTAGAAGATCAACGAATCACACCATAGTATACCTGATAAACTGCTGGGAATCCTTGTAGCGGGAACGGCAGGGATTGTTCTTTAAAACGAGTTCCACGATGGCCAGATTGCGAAGCACGACAAGGTGGGCCAAAGATGGTATCTGGAAAAGGCAATGGTCGTCGGTCAGTTATTGAAAACGTGACTATCTATAATCAACACTAACCTTGTTATCCCCCAAATAGAGAATCTTGAGGTTCGGTATGCGTTTCTCCACACCCTTGAACGCCTCCATGCTGGTAATGGAGTTGTCATTCAGATTAAGGGCCTCCAAGTCGGGTATATTGTCGCAGATAATGTCAAGGGCAGCGCCCATCACATTCTGACGGAAAAGTGGGCAGAAAATATGCTTGAGATCCGGATCGGCATGGAACCGGGAAAGATCCAGCGCCTTGGTTTGTATATTGTAACGCTTTGCCATTGTGACCTTCATCTTCTCCTTGAAGGCATCGTCGATGGCCACTAGTGGTATACCGCTTCGCACGCGTGGCATTAGACGATAGCCATCTGGAAGATGGCCATGCCTGCCCAGATGTTGAATGCGCTCGGCCGCCTCATAGTCGTCCGTAAAGAAGACCACGCAGTTTCGCTCTACCCGCCAATATTGAGGAATGAAGACATGTGGCGACATCGCTGCCAATAGGGCACGCAAGAGTGTTTCCTTCTCGTATATTTGGGCGTTTTGTAACTGCAAAAACAAATATGGGAAACCATTAGACGTCGTCTGTTGATTATTATATAAACTCATATGGTGCACAGATAGCAGCGACCGGAGTTATCTCATCGGCCAACTCATGCCAGCAGTGCTCCATATTTCGTGTTGGTTCTGCGATAGATCAACCAAGCAAGTCGTGAAAGCAAGTGGTAATATTTGACATTATTCACTTTCTACAATATATATTCTATAATATGTATAATATTGTTATTCTACCTATGTGTACGCTGATTGGCATGCCATTCATTACCATTGAGCAGAGCTATGCGTGGAACTCGTCACCTAATTAAATCGTTTTTTTGTGGGCGGAGCAGTCTTATCATTCAAGCCTTCAGTGATTTAATTACGAGTGTGGTGGATGCAAAACGAAGAGAGGGTGGAACCGAGTTACCACTTCCTCTGACACCGATGACCGAAGGTCAGCGATACGCAATATCGGTCACTTGGCTATTATTGTTATTACTATTATTATTGGTCGATGGCTATCTAATCGCACTGACTGCATCGCATCCAGACGTACATATGTACGTACGCATTTGCGCCATATATGGCAATGGTGCTATGTGCTTCAGAGATTCACTGGAATCAGTGGTAGGTAATTCAATTTATAGGATCACTTCGGTTACACTCGGGCACAGCAATGGGGGGGTCGTATGCGCATAATGATCGTGTGAATGATCGCCATGCTGACCAGCTGCCAGCTGCCTGCTCCCAGCTAGCAGCTCATGGTTGCCGGCACCCATTCCCATCCATCCCGATGCCCCCAAACCAAGCCAATCCACTCGACCCTATTCATATCAACAGTATCAAGCAGATAGGTCCGCGAACAGTCACAGCACATCTAGCCCACTCATTCATTGCGCATTAATGCGATAAATTTATTTATTACAGGCATTAGCTGTATACGATTATATGTATATTTTGGCTCTCTGGCGTCCATTGGTTGCCCCGATATGGTTAACCCTAACTTTCCATTGACTAAAGCAAACGAACAACATAAGCCCCCTCGTGATATCGCATTCAAAACTGACAAATTGTTGTGTTTTATTAATTTACAACCATTGTCTTTTTGAATTTTCCCGCAAAATTGGTGTGTCATAGGATCTTTAAATATAGTTTGGTCTTAACTACAAAGCTATTGATTCTTTTTGGAACTAACTCTGCTAATTAGTTAAAAGCCCAATTTAATCTGTTAATGGCCAATTTGGTTTATTTTTATTTATGACGCTGATTTATCAATGTGCCGCAGGAAGAAGGAAGGACTTCAACATTAGTTGCAAGGTTGCAACTTCGAATAGTGCCACAAAATAGGACACAGACAACAATGGCAGCCTTGAGTTGACACGCTGCACCTGCTCGATGGGCAAATGGAACCGTTAATTCGACAAGGCCAGTGGATCCCATTTGAAAATAAAGATGATGACTGTGTTTTTCAAAGACGGAATCAGATCGGATTTGACATTCTCGGGAACATAGAGTTTCGCCCGAGGGCGCTGAGGTGGGGGTGGGTGGTTGTGTGCTTGGTTGTTTGGAATGTGAATGGTTTGTTTGTACAGCTCACAGGCATACATGGAGCTATACATATACTTATTGTATTCAACACAATACAATATACACCGAATGCGAGTACTGGCTGGCTGGCTGGCTGAGACATATTTCTAGAATTGATATGGAGCTATATAGCTATGACAACCCAACTCCGGCGTCGCAGTCGCAGTCACAGCTGGCGGCGCAGCTTGGGTTGGGTTGGGCTTTCGGTTCGTTCGTTTGGCTAACAAGTGAACACCACATCGAACACCGGCATTCGCTGACAGACGTGCGCCGATGAAGCAGCAACAAGTTACTGGCCCCCAATATACACCAGTATAGACCGCTAAAGGCATCCCAAACCAACCCAATTATACCATATATATATATATAACCAAAGAATGGGAGGCTGTTGCTCGAAGGATTTGGATGACAAACGCTCGTGGAGTCCCGAGGAGACCAAGAATGGCGTACGACATCCGAACACCCCTCAACAATATATATATATATAGCATCTAATGTCTAACACCTCGTTTCCAGAGCACCACATCGACCATCATTGCCCAGCCGCTGGATGAGGTGGGCTCCACCGGTGTCTTCACATTGACTCGCACCACCACTAGCACCACGCGGCAGGAGAAGACGGTGACCACCACCAACGAGGAGCAGGAGCAGGATTAGCTGCCATGAAAACAACCAAAACCTTTTTTTTTAACACCTTTTTGTTGAAACCATTTCAATGTGTGCGTGAGTGTGTGCGTGAGTCTGTTGTGAGTGTGTGAATACTACTAAAGTGATAAATAATAAAAAGGAAAATGTACATACGAACAATGTGAATATGAATATGAATCAAGTTAAGCTGTTAACGAGTAATTATTAATTGTTATGCGCCTGAATTTCAATATCGTAATAAATTGTTGAATCGCTAAATATTGCACTTTGCTTTAAATTATAAAAAGGCAAACAAACTTGTGTTCTCACTCAAATCGAATGCAGTCAATAAAGTGGCTTCGATTCAGGAAATCACCAATCACTTTTTCTTTTTTTTTTGCATTCAATGGGATAATTTCATATAGAACAAGCTGAAAGCTGTGCATCTATAACTTTTTAACTATCTACAGATAGCATTAAACAAGTGCTGCTTTTGATTTGATTATATTAACGCTGTTCAATGCAATTTTCATGAATAATGTTTAACAATTGATGCATCAAACATGCATTTGTTTCAAAATATGTACTGACAATCGCAATCATAGTTAGAAATAGAAGTTCATAGCGTTTCTGTGATCAGTGATAGTTCTCAGTAGAAACTGGTACACATTTTTTTGTTTTAGCAGCACTCAACAAGATTCACTCATCCGATATCTGCTGTACAAATGTGGGATAACAGATTGGCAAGGTGGGAACCCGCAGGAGGGCGCAGGTTGGAATCGGCGGTATATGCCAGTTGAACTGGCCAGCGATAAGCAGGGGAAACGATCCAACGCATTATTGGTCGATGACATCAGGAGGAGATGCACACAAAAGAGCGTCAAGTGGACTGTTTGCTGCTTTTGGTTGCCTTTCGATGGTGTGCCACCCATAGCTGGCGGAGCTATCCTAGCCAGTGAGTCAGTTCGGTTTGGCCCACAACACGGTTATCAACGCTGCTCACAGTTCTGTTTCTTTCTTTTCATTCTCGGCCAAAAATGACTAACTAACCAAAAGGGGGTTGGCACGTGTTTGCAGTCTAATAAAAGCTAACAACGATCAGTCAGTGGAATGTTTTGGCCATTCCATATATATATATACGTTTTATGTACCTATGTACATATGTAGATATAGCATAGCATACATATGTATGTCGCTTGCTCGCATGCCAGATGTGAATCCATTAGGAAAATGCAAATAAGGCTGGCTATTGCCATTTTCCATTTAGAATTCACATTTATCAATACACTTCGTCGTCGGTCGTCTGTCGTCGCACGTTACATGCAACTTGACAATCTCGACTTGTTTTCAGTTTCCATTGTCGCTCAAGAACGTCGTTACGTGTATTTGTCAAATCGTTATAATTCAACGCATAATAGCGCAATATATTTAACAATAATTCCTTTGTTGACACCGATTCGTCGCGCACTACAACTTAGACTATGCTATGCAATTTGTTTATGATAAAGCTTTTTAGCAACGCCTGAAGGCAGGCAAAGTAATTGTAGCAGTGAGTAATTAAATAAGCCCAATTACCATTAAGCATTTAGAACTCTAGACGGCGGTATATAGTTGCTTTTCAAATTGGTGTTATGTTCTAAGAATTGTATGCTTTGCAAATAGAGCAATAATTGCATATAAACTGTTTGTACCTTGTACCTACATATTTTGACTAAGTTAGTATAAGGAAACATTGCGACTGATTAACGCGTTGCGACGTCCATTAACCCATATCTATCAGAATTATTAAAAACTCTCGACCATTACAACTCGTTCAATTGGCTATGAATAAGAGCTGATAAGATTAGGCCAAACCAGCATGCAGAAAGTAGAAGACGGCGAGCGAGTGAGCACAAACTGCGCAGATAAATTGAATTGGAGGCGGACAGAAGAATACACAATAAAAAACGACAAAATGCGAGGACTACTACATACAGAATACAAGGGGCACAGACAATTAAAGAACATATGTACCACACCGAACGAGGGGTCGATGTTGTATAGTGTATAGTATAGTGTATGTGCTGCATATGCAGATAAAATAATTTAATCGACCCTACACACTGACTTTTCAATCAAAAGCAGCCCCCCAAACGACAGTGCTGCGCTTCGTTTCTAGCGAATTGAATGAAATGGAACATTTTTTGAATAGTTTACAATATTTCTTAAAACTCTCACTGTTCATAACATTACAAATTTACATAGTTTCAGAATACATATACCCGCCTTATTTGCAGTTTAAAGGCACATTGTATGCCAAAATCCATGGCATTCGAAAGTATCAAAAAAAAGTACCCAACTGCTGGAAGAAGAAAGCTAATGTCTTCGCCGGTCAGCACTGCCACACGGGGCGTTCGAGTGAGCGATAGGGAGCCGAGCGAGCGAACGAGCGGGCTGGAAGGCAGATAGAAATTGGAGCGCACCCCGAGAGTCGAGTCCAGGCCACGATCGATCGACATGCGAGGCGGGCAGCAGTGCCACAGCAAAGCTACTAGCAGTCGGACGTAAACATGAAACCCATTGGGTGCAAGAGCATTCCGGTCATCTTCCTGGTGATCCTCGGCCTGGTCAGCCTGGCCAGCCTGGCCAGTTCGCTGCCCATGACTCCCGAACAGGAGCTGAAAGATGTCGACGAGCCGTTGGGTCAGCAACGTCAGCATAAGCAGCAGCAGGTGCATCAGCGCATGGTGAAGAGCGAAGCGGTGCCAGAGTCGGAGTTCGTCGGTAGAATTGCGCCACGCGATGAGCAGAATCCGGAGGATGAATACGATGCCGTCACATTGGTGGAGGAGCTGGAGGCCGTCGGAGTGAAGCTGGCCGACCGACGTGATCTGCGCAAGCTAACCTTCACGGAGCTGGCGCGCCTACTGGCCCTCTGGCATCTGTCCCAGAATCGCAACGTTTACAATGCCAAAGGACCGGAGGAGCAGCCCAATCAGGCCATCGATGAGCGTTAATTTAGTTGCTTAATGAGTAAGCTCGTTTATTTAAAGCCAAAGTTCGCTTAATATATATGTATTTTGTGTGACAAGAGAAAAAGGCTAGTAGTACGCTCCTCGGAGAACCAAGTGGGATGACCCATGCAGATATACATACTATGGCAACTATATGATACTCTCCGACCTGACTTTCGTTAGAACATTATAAGGAACATTGTAGCTCCAGCAGCAATTCTTTCAAATGATAGTGTGCCTCATTTTTAGACTCGTATAGAAATGCAAATAAACTAAACCGTATTATTGTACAGCAAAGTAGTTATTTTTTGAAGTGATATGGTCTTATAACCAACATTTCATTCCGCTAATGGGAGTAACTAAGGTCAAAACGGCGCTACAAAAAAGAAGAAACTACAAAAATGATGTTCAGCTACGCCACTGCCTTGTGTTTCTCCCACTCGATCTCGTCCAGCCGCGGCGGCGCCATAGCACTCTCTGTCGTGATGCCGCCAATCTCCGAACTGGTGCCGGTGACCACCAGGAGCGGCATTTGTCGCCGTTGCAAGCGTTTGGCTATCGGCGGCACGAAGAGATCGTGCTTGATTAGCGTGCAGTCTGCATCCTGGTAGATGTGTCGATTATTGTCCCATTTGAGCAGGGCAAACAGCCAGGACAGCAGCCATCCGCCAAAGATGGTTATCAGGAAGCCCAGGGCAGCGTACCACATGTAGCTGATCCTGTACAGGTAAAAGAAATGCTCTTCCTCGGCCACCGCTGTCGCAGTCTTGAGAAAAATGTCGCGGGCAAAGCTCCTGTCCACCGGACATCCAGCCGTGGACATATCCAAGCTGACCAGCGGTGGCTTCGGTTGCCCGAAGCCGATCCAAAAGCAGAACGCCAGCGATATGAGCAGCCCACCAATGGCTCCCTTTTCATTCGCCTTGGTCACATACATGCCCAGCGTGAAGAGGCCCAGCAGAGGGCCTCCAATGATGCCGAAGATTGACAGTGCCGCCTGCAGTAGTCCGCCAATTGATCCCGCCATGAAGGCCATGCCAATGCAGAGGGCTCCGAAGAACAGGGACAACAGCTTGGAGTACCACAAGGTCTGGCGGTCGGTGAGCGTGCGTTTGGCGCAGCAGCTAACCAAGGGCTTGAGGTAATCCTCCAGGGTGACGGCCGCCAGCGAGCTGATTATCGAACTAATCGTGGAGAGGCTAGCGCAAAAGATTCCCGAAACGAAGAGGCCGGCCAAGCCGGTGTACTCGCCCATCGTGTCCACGACAAAGAGCGGCATCACTTGATCGCGCGAGTTGACTCTGCCCTCCAGCAGCGGATCACAGTCGCGGTAGTACCAGTAGATGCACAGACCGGAGAAGCAGGTGCTCAGGCTAAGCAGGCACAGAATGGGCAGGCACCACCACAGGGCCGCTCGAGCAGCACTCAAACTCTTCACCGCCATCAGGCGCTGGACCTGCGTTTGATTCACACCATAGATGGCCAGATAGGTGGCACTTCCGCCCAGAATCTGGGTGAACCAAGTGTGACGTTCCGTGGGATCCACACTAAAGTTGGTCAGATCGATGCGTCCATTTTCCTGCGCCACGCGCCATATCACTTCCAAGCTGCCTGCTTTCACCCAGGCACAGATGATTACGCTGAAGACAGCGGCGAACATGAGAAGCGACTGATAGATGTCCGTGATGAGTACGGCCTTCATTCCGCCGAGCGTCGCATAGAAGGTGCACACGACTCCAACAATTACGATGGAGAAGACCTGGTTCAGTCCAGTGACAGCTTCCAGGGCCAGAGCCGGAGCATAGACCACAATGCCCATGTATAGGACCATCTGGAGCGAGAAGCTCAGCGAGGCGGCCAATCGGGTGGCATAGCCAAACCGCAGTTCCAGATACTCGTACACACTGGCCGTCTTTAGGCGATAGAAGACCGGAATGATGAGGTAGGCGGCCACCGGTGTGGACAACACATACGACAGGTTGATCAGAACGAACATGGTGCCGTACTGGTAGTTCTCCATGGATACGCCCAATATTGTGACGGCCGACATGAAACTGGCCATCAGGCTAAAGGCCACGGGCGCCACGTTCATGGAGCGATCCGCCAGAAGGTATTCGGTGGTGGTGCTCTGCTTGCCGCCCACGAAACGGTAGTAGATGCCAATCGCCACGGAGATGACCAGCACCACCGCCAGGATCGTGTAATCCCAGGCGCCCAAAGTAGCCATTGCAGATGACGGGTTAAAGGTGGCACGTGTTAGACTGGTTTCCCCGACGGAACCCTAATCGCACATCTAATCACTCCAAACTGATAAGTTGCCACTAATCGGGACTCTTGAGATTCAAGCGGTATATTCTATGGAGCGTCGGACGTTGGAACACGTCTTCACCGTCTGCCGGCCGTCGATGAAATAAAGGCCCAAACGGAATGAAACCGCAAGTTTTTGTTGGTGGAGAGCCAGCATTGGGCATTTTACTATGGCATTTACGACCCCGTCGAGAGATAGCGACCTGTTGTGTTGCACCACGTGCGGCTGGATAAGGTGGCAACCAGGCGAAGGATAACCCAACCGCAGGCCCGCAAACCCTTAAAATGGGAACCCATTTAGGTGAGGATCATGGCAACTGTCAAGCCACCAAAGGCTCGACTCCATTGCACTTTTAGCTCGTGGGGACAAACACTTGTGGCTGGCACTGTGGGCGACTGTGTTTAGCCATCCATAAATATTTATTTGCCCGCTCGTCGGATTGCAATTGTAATTGTAGTACCCGATTGTCGTTAGCCGTGTAGAGCAGGTACCCCCCGGCACAACTTTGGCTTGTTTGGTTTACGATTTTTACGAGTGAAATTAATTAATAAACACAAAGAGCCCAGCCGGGAAGTCGGCATTGGAGCTCTGAAGCAGTGTACAAATAAATAAATAAGTCTCAACATTTCGCTGTAACTTATGCGATTCTTGCCGGATATTTTGCTCCCTCAACGCGATCTTTGGCCAATAACAAAACAAAAAACCAACAGACGAATCACATGATGTTCTTGGAGACCAAAAATAGTTCTATGGCTGCTGTCGTAAATCTGGTATCTATATGGACCAGTCTGGGGTTTGTAGTTCTATGTAAGGGCGGGAAATTAGTGAAGCACTGGATCAGTGTACAAATATACCAAAACATTATATGTTTGAACGCCTACTACGTCTGGAATCTAATCTAAATACTTAAAACTACATTTAACTTATATGTACTTCGCATAAAAAGAGAGATCAAGTAGAACAGTCGATTAATTTGTATAATGACGGGCATTTTAAATCTGGCATTTCTATGGATCTTTAGTGTTTTCTAACAGGTGCTGGAGCACTGAACGCTTTCGCTCCTTTAGCTTAGTAACAAAACTACTATCAAATCACATGATTTTGGTCTAGGCCATTGCTGCTATGATATCTATATGACATGGTAGTCCAAACTCACCGTGACTTGGTACCAGCCAAAGCTGTTGGGCATCAGTTTGCCGAACTTGCCGCGCGGAATGGGCGATCCCCGACGTCGGGAGGTGGGTCTATCCTGTTGAAATTAATTACGCATTAGATTAGAAAATTGCATAGGAATAAAATGTGAGGGTGTTGGGTACCTTAGTGGACGTGGTCATTTCGCTCATGTCATCATCCTCGTCCCATCGACGCAAATCTTCGGGTCGCAGCTTGATGTCCTTCTTGTTATGTAGGGCTTGGGAGGGCTTAAAGCTGACGCGCCGCTTGTTGCGATCCTTGCGTCGCTGGCGATCCTCCACATCTATAGGAATACAAATATATTAGTTACTGGAGGGGTATTTCATTTCCTTGCACACCCGTGTACTGACCAAAATCATCGAAATCCTCTGGAGCGGTATAACGTCCGCCGCCATTGCCAACGTTGTTGTTGTACCGCTGGCTGCTGCCACCGCCGCGTTTTGGCATCATACTTATTCACTTAAAAATTTATGCAACAAAAAGGAATGCGAACTTTAACACGTTTTTAGCTGAGTGTGCTGTGTGTTTGTGTGAGTGGTGTTGTTGTTACTGCGAAAACTGTCTTGCGGGCAAAAAACTATGTGCGATATTTAATTCACTAGCGATCTTTTTTCGATAGCCAATGGCCGATGGTTGGCAGAAACTGGACGGATGTTAGCAACCTTTGTGCGAGCTGTTGCTCGAGGAAAAGTCATTTAATTGCCTCTAAAGGGGAAAAGCAAAGGAAACTAACTAGAAATATGCAGCGAACTAAGTAGCTTGGTGTTGATATTGTTTTCTTAATTTCTGACAGGTCTATCGATGATGGCGGGCCAACTATCGCACAGGTCGTAATCAGTGATGACAATCTAGCGCAGAACAATCGGGATATATCGAAATATTATTGGCTATTTTTTGTTTGGCTTAAGTTAAACATTAAAATTCAATATAATTTTATTGGACTGTTTTGAAAAGAGTTACCTCATACCTACTTAAAATATTATATTTTTGTACCACACAAGTACGCACTCATTTTTTGCTCAATATCAAGCTAGTTTTTATTTTATAAATAGGTAGTTATATGTTTCCATATAAGATTTACTTTACTTTCATTTTGTCGGAAACGGTCTAATGTATTTGGTAAATTGGTAATCGATAGTTGAGAGAGGGAATGGTGATTACTGACAAATCGAAGTCGAGTCGGGTTTTATTATCAGATCAAGCAATATGTCGGAGAGAAAGAGTCCGCTAAAAGTAATCCCGTCCGCTTCGGAGGAGCAACTAGTTCAGGCCCTGGGTGATCTTCTCCAGCGCTGCTCCCAGGAGGCGTTGGCCAAACATGATAAGTTCAGCGTGGGACTTTCAGGTGAGGATCAACGCACAGGTCATGCAGGTCAAGTGGGTTGGCTTGTGATAAACCTAACTTGAGGGGTGACCTTGCCAGGTGCGATCTAAAAACTTGTGCTCCCAAAGTCAAGTGTCTTGGTTCGCTTACAGGTGGTTCCCTCGTCCAGTTGCTAACGAAATCCCTGAAATCGTGCAACTTGAAAACGACCAACTGGGTGTTCTTCTTCTGCGACGAGCGGTACGTTCGCCTGGATGACAGCGATTCCACTTACGGTGCCTACAGGGCCGAGTGGCTGACCCAATTGCCCTGTATTCAGGAGTCCCAGTTCGTCCGCGCCGATACCAGCCAACCGCTGGACGCCTGCGCCGCAGATTACGAGGCGAAGGTCAAGAGTCAAGTCGATCGCTTCGATCTGCTGCTGCTGGGCATGGGCCCCGATGGCCATACCTGCTCCCTTTTCCCCGAGCAGCCAACCACGCTGCAGGAGACAAAGCGCCTGGTTATTCCCATCCGGAACTCGCCCAAGCCGCCGCCCGAGCGGATCACTTTCACCCTGCCGCTGATCAATAAGGCCCGGAATGTCGCCTTCGTGGTTACGGGCGCCGCAAAAGCTAGTGTCGTCAAGGTGAGGTCTTTAGCTTAATATGATGAAATAGAATATGAGCAAGAAATGTGATAATTTTCACATCAGTTCAAAAATTTCATTTGTAAGGTTTATTTTGGTTCTTATATTTTTAGAGTGTGTTTGTCGATCTGGACAAGAAGTTTCCCGCTGCGTGGGTGAATCCGACTAAAGGGCAGTTGACGTTGATTGTGGACGCGGGCGCTGGAAAAGAAATTGAAACGTTAAAATGACATTCCTTAGTTAACTATCGAATCTTGTAAATAATAATTTTTTTGATACTCTTCGAGAGCGTTTAATTTTTTGAGGCATTACGGCTGGAGACAATAAACGATCTTTCAAAATATTGTGATTTTACAATTATTTTTAAATTTCTGTATATATTTATTTAATTTTTTGAAAATGTTTTTAAAATGCAAATCTGGTTTGAAAAAGCTATCGGCAACATGAAAATATCGATATTTGCGCAGTGTGCCCGCAGTCGGTAACACAACAAATGGCGCACCCAGTATGACGGCACTCGCGAGCACAACAAACGCATCGTATTGCTAAAATAAAAGAAAAATTAAGAAAATGCAGCAGCAATTGTGCTAATTGTCGATGCAATAGCAAGGATCGAAGGACGCGCAACAGCCATGGCAACGCCACAGCCGCACCCGCAGCCGCAGCTGGAGCCGGGTTCGTGTCAGGAGGCGCAAACTGAGCCGGCGGTCAGCAAGTTGGTGTCCCAGTTGGAGCCCATGACCACAATGGACACCGTGGACCCGGAGCGCGTCTGCCGCGTTTGCCTGAAGGATGTAACGCTGGAGGGGGAGCTACACTTCATCTTCAACGAAGCGCCCGTCGAGCAGGACGCCAATCTGGCCCGGATCCTGGACGAGTGCACCCTGCACCAGTGCGAGCGGTTCGACGGGATGCCCCCACATATGTGCAGCTCCTGCGTGGAGGCGGCCCGCAACGCCTACCGCTTCAAGCGGCAAGCGGAGCGCTCCTACTGCTCGCTGGTCGCATTGCTGGGCCGGTCACCTCAGTTGAAGGCGCGAGGAGCCGAGGCGGCCAGTCAGACGGATCAGCTGGCCTTGCTGCCATGCGAAATGTGCCACGACCAGTTCCTCAACAGCCTGGAGCTCCGGCTGCACCGCAACCAGGTGCACAGAACGACCAAGGAGGGCACGTCGGCTGGCACAGATGGCCTGCCATCCGAGGAATTTAAGTGCAAATTTTGTCCGCAGCATTTCCCGCATCTCCGACAGCTGCGCAGCCATTTGGCGCGCAGCCACGAGCAGACCGCACGTCTACAGTGCGCCCATTGCCAACGCACCTTTAGCCGGCGGGATCATTTGTTGCGCCACATACGCAATCAGCACCGGGATGTGGAGGAGGATCTTCTGCGCACCTGGCCGCCGGCGGACGAGAATACCATGAACAGCGATGGCGGAGATGAGCTGGTCTCTGCGGAGGTGCTGTTAAACGAGGAGGATAACGAAGATGTAGGAGTTGGGGAAGCCTTTCAGTGCAATACGAATCCCATTTCCAGTAACGAAGATGATGGCGAAGAAGCCAGTGGGGCCAATCAAACGCTGTGGCTGCACATCAAGCCGGAGCCCTGCCTGGAGGCGGAGGAAGTCGACCTGGCCATGCAGCTAAAGCTCGAGAAGAAGCGTCGACGGCGGGAGAAGGCGGAAGCTCAAGCGGAAACTTCCATTGATCGGACTGTGAAGAGTAAGTGTCCTGTGCTTAGATAAACATAGAAATCTTGAATCCATTCATCATTCTTTAGACGAACACATCGGCGACTCTCAGTTCAGCATCAAGGAAGAGAGTCAACATGTGGGCAGCGATGACGAGGCGCCAATGGGAGTGGAAGACTTCATGAAGCTCCATGTTAGCGGAGAGCTGCCGCTCACCGATGAGGAGCGGTTCGATGGTTTTGCAGACGATGACAGTGACCTTGACGTTGACGATGATGACGACGACGACGACGAGGAGGATGCTGGGGAGGATGATGACGGAGAATTCCGGTTGAAACAGGAGCCGCTGGATGGCGAAAAGCCGCTAAAGAGGGCCACGTCCGGTAGGCGGCGGCGGCGGCGCAACAAGGACGAGCCCAATCCCGATAACCGCTGCGAGGTGTGCCAGCGCACCTTCTCGCGCCACTGCCACCTGCTGCGCCACAAGCTGTCGCACCTGGAGAAGAAGCCCCACAACTGCCCGCACTGCCCCAAGGCGTTCGCGCGCAGCGACCACCTCAAGGCGCATGTGCAGAGCCTGCACAGCAACAAGGAGCACAAGTGTTCGCTCTGTGAGGCCGCCTTCTCGCGCCTGGACGCCTTGGAGCGTCACAAGGTCAGCAAGCACAACGGTGAGGGCCTGGAGCCGGGCAGCGAACTAAAGCTGCAGCTGGCGGAGCACACTTGTGAGTACTGCTCCAAGCGCTTCTCCAGTAAGACCTATCTGCGCAAGCACACTCTGCTGCACACCGACTTCCTTTACGCCTGCAAGACCTGCGAGGAGACATTCCGCGAGCGAGCGCAGCTGAGGGAGCACGAAAAGACCCACACCGGACAGCGCAACTTCCTCTGCTGCATCTGCGGCGACAGCTTTGCCCGCAACGACTACCTCCGCGTGCATATGCGACGCCACAACGGCGAGAAGCCCTACAAGTGCCGCTTCTGTGTCAAAGCCTTTCCCCGTGCCACCGATCTCAAGGTCCACGAGCGGTAAGTGATGAATCTTCTGCGGTATTTTCTCTTTTGTTATCTAAACGATTTTTGCCTGGACTTGCAGTTACCACACGGGCACCAAACCTAATCTGTGCAATACCTGCGGCAAGAGCTTCCACCGCGCGTACAATCTAACGATCCACATGCGCACGCACACCGGCGAGCGGCCGTACAAATGCGACCAGTGTCCCAAGAGCTTCACGCAAAGCAACGACCTGAAGGCGCACATCCGGCGGCATACGGGCGAGCGGTACAAGTGTCCGCACTGCGATGCCTACTTCCTGCAGCTGTACAATATGCGCAATCACTGCTTGAGCGCCCACAACAAGCACATCGAGACGAAGACGGGTCGACTGCAGCGCACGGGTCTGCTGGACGATGGCGGTCAGTCGCATTTGACCACCGTTGTTATGCCGCCGGCACGGTATCCAAATGAACTGGATCCCCAGCTGGCGGCGACTGCAGCTGGCGGTGCTGAGAGCACATCGTCGACCACCGTCATTCACTCGCCGGGTACATACAATGCGACAGCTGCAGCTCCAGCTAATACGTTCGATGGAGCCAACTTTACACCCACCGCAGTGAATACGCCTGCTCCGTTTGGCGCCTTCAACTTTCCGCCGGCCGTTATGGGTATGTAGGGAATAGCACCATCCTTGTCGTAACCATACTCCATCTCTGTCGTTTTCGCTACAGCGCATCTCATGTACAACCAAGGAGGAAGCAGCCAGCACAGCCAGAGCGGAAGCGATGCGGGCAAATAGCTATCGATGGTGAAGTGCGTGATCCTGCTACTGCTACTGCTCCTGTTCCTGCTCCGGCTGGGCTTCACACGGCTCCAACTCATCCCGAACATCAAACTATTCCAGTGTAGACTTAAGCTTCCCTCTGTACATAACCGGTATCCGAATTAGGAGGAGCAGTTGCTCCGCACCGGGCTCTGGCCAATTGAAGGGTTCATCACTGGCGCAGGCGTGGTGCCTGCTGGCCATTTTAATGTGTTAATATGTATTTAATAGTCAAATAAGAACTGCCCACTACTTAGTGTGCAGTGTTAGCGGTTGGAATCTTTTTATAAAGCTTGCATCAGTGCGATTGTATATTGGTATATTAAAATTAAAGTCCGAATAGCTCCCCATCCCTCTAACAATTAACAAATTTAGTTGATGATCAAATAAATGAAAACATAGTAAAACATCGAAATCTACAGCGATTTCTTTTTGGTGGAAAACTGGCAAACATTATTAACAAATTCCCAACCAATTCCTGAGCTTCAGACTGAAAATAGAAATGTGAAATGCACTCGAGTCTTGTGGTCAAGCGAAAAAACACACATTAATTTTATTCTGAAAACGTAAAACAGAAAATAAAAAATGAAAATACATCAAGAAACTCCAACTGTTATGAAATAGTGTAGTAGGTACGCGTTAAGCTGGTCAATCTCCAGTGGAACTAGAACTGTCTGCGCGGCTGCACGATCATCAGGCTCTCCCGCGGCACCGGCAGATTGGCATTCATCTCCGCACGACGAGTTCGCGGCACGGCCAATTGGTGACGCTGGCGCGGCAGCATCGAGGAGCGACTGGTCGGCTGGAATTCGTCATAGCTGACACCCTGCTCGGGATTCTCGTCCGTTGTGTAGTCACTGCTGTCGGGTGGGGCGTTCTGATCGTTGGACTTGGTGCGCGCCTTCTTGCTGGACCGCGTTCCAATGCTGCGCCTGCCCATTCCGCCGCTGCGTCGCAGTGTGTTGTCCAGTACGCGCACGCGCTTCAGCGGCGACTTGGTGCTCTTCAGCTGGTTATGCTGCTGGCTGGGCGCGAGCAGGTGCTTGGCTGGCGACGCCTTCATCGAGTTGAGCGTGTTCATAAGGCTGCGCTTGGCGTTGGGCGTCTTGGGGCCCGTCTGCAGGCCGGACGGATTCAGGCGCTTGTGCAGATTGCCCGTACTCTTGGTGATGTTCAGTGGACGGAGGTGCTGCTGCGACGGCGTCTTGCGCAGTGACATGGTGGAGCTCGAGAGGGTCGACATGTTGCGCAGTGTGCGCGGCGTGCGTGGAGCCGTCGAACCCGCTGCCGGCGGTGGCATTATCTTGCTGGCCGATGGTGGGGCCTTCTTGCGCGCCGAGCTCTGCTGTTTGGCCTGGTGATGACGCTCCCAGTCGGCGGCCATCAGCTCCAGGATGTTCTCGCCGTTCACCAGGAAGGGTGTGTTCTCCTTCGCCTCGTATGCCTGAACCAGTTCCGTGATCTGCTGCTCAATCTTGGGCAGCTTGGAGGTGATGGCCTTGCGCTCCTTCTCCTCCTTGAGCAACTGGCCGCCGCGATTGTTGAAGCGATTCGGCTCGCTCGCCTTGGCCTCCAGTGCCTCCATGCGCGCCCAGAGTTCGGCACGGCTTTCGTACAGATCGAAGATCTCCTTGTTCTTGTTGTAGAAGGTCTTGAGGTCGTCCAACTCAAGTTCGTGCAGCTCCAGCAGATCTTCGTTGTACCAGTCGTTGTAGTAGTTCGAGAAGCGCTTGCGCTCCTGCTGGCTCTTAAGTGTGAGATCCCACATCTCCTTGATCTCGATGCGCAGCTGCTCGATGAAGGTCTTCAGATTCTGCCGTCGCAGGGCCTGGCAGCGCTGCAGTTCCTCCCGCAGGATATCGTAGGTGCGTTGGGTGTAGGTCGTGGCCTCGCGCACGCGTCGCATTGCATACTCGTCCGTCTCCTGGAGTCTGTCCCACAGCACATGGATCTTCTCGCGCATATCATCGATGCGTTCCCTCAGCTCCTTCACCTGGTCGGCAAAGTTATTTTGCATGTTGCGCAGGAGCTCGAAGGTCTCCGGCGTTAGGCAGTAATCCACCTGGTTGAGCAGACGCTCCTCGGTGTCCGTCTGTGGCAGGCACTCCAGCAGCTTCATGTCGTGCTTGATGGCCTGGCGCAGCTGGTCCATCTCCTTGAGGCGCAGCACTCGCTGATCGCGTAGCTGGCCCAGGCGATTCCGGAAGGCGTCCATCTCCTCGGGCAGCGGCAGTGGATCGGCCAACAGTGGCTGAGGCAGCTCGCCCAGTTCCTCGCACAGCTGTTCCTGCTGCAGCAGCAGCTCACAGATCTCCGCTCGCCGCCTGGCCAGCTCCTCGCGCAAATGCTCGATGCTCTTGTCCAGCTTCAGCTCCCAAACGACCAGCGGCATGGACTCCGGCCGCTCGCCAATGTCCAGCGGCTCGTGGAGTAGGCGCGTCAAGTCGGTGGCCTCCGCCCGCAAGGCGGCTATATCGTTGAGGATCGCCTGCTGCTTCTCGCGCGACTCATTGAGCAGATCCGTGAAGAAGCTGTTCGCATGGTCCTTCAGCCGGTGGAGGAACTCGCCGCAGGTCTTGGCCTCGAACAACTGCGACCACATCGCGTGCAGCTGGTCCACGTGCTCGCCCGTCATCTCCAGGATCTGGGCCTTCACCGCAATGGCGCTCGGTGAGTTCATTTTCTCTGTTTTCGTTGAGCAATTTGTGTTTTTTTTTTTTTGTTCAATTTTCTTTTCTTGCTCACTGGCTTTGTTTTTTCGTTGTGTTCACTTGGAGACTATTTAACTAGCATGTCTGAGTTAACTTGACAGTTGTGTCGCAGACCCACGACGCTGGACAGGATTGGGTCGGGAATGTGCGGACTGTGGTTTATTTAGAGTGCATCACTGCACGAAATTTCGAACTGAATGAATCGCGATGACGCTAGACTGAAATTTCGGTAAATTCAAATTGAAATGGCGGCCAAGCGTGTTGCCACCGCGTTGTGGGCGAGCGTTGCCACGCGACGGTAACTTCTGGCAAGACCAGGGCTGGAGCATACGAAACATTTTTCAATATTTAAAAGTCGTTATTTAGTTTATTAGCGAATTAAATGATCTATTTATTGTCTTTCTCCTTAAAAACTTGTTATATTCTCTTATAGGCGCTTAATAAACATCCCACAGACCTTAGAAAACCCATTGCACACATGTAAATTGGTAAAATTGAAGTCAAGTCAGTATAATGTAAACAAGCGTTTTTATTTGACTAAAATTTAAAATGTGGACAATTGCTCTTTACTTTACTTTTTACTTTTATTTACTTCTTGCAGTCACAGCTAGTGCAAAATAGTTAAAATCATTTAAAAATAGTAAATTTAGATAGTCTTTGCGCTAGGAAAAGCCCTAACACTATACATATATGCATATAAATCCGATGAGTCTGCAATTGCAAGCCAAATACTTAAGTACAGGTAGATATAGAACACAGATCAGTTGCACAAACGATTGCCATTGGTTGTGATTAGAGTCTAGCTCCATTATATGGCCACGACCGCCTCCAAGTCGCCGACCTCCTCGTCGGGACTCTCGTTCTCCTCGCCGGACGGCGGACGCACATGGATTTGTGGTATGGGACGAATCTTCTGGGGATTCCTGCTCCCTGTGCTCGGCCTGCCGGATCCCTTGCCCCGGCGCACCGAGTATTCCAGCACGCGCACCTTCCTCTGCGGCGACTTGAGCAGCTTCTGCCCATTCACACCGATCTTGCGACCTGCATTGTTGCACTCCAGCGATGTGATTAGATTTCGCTTGGCCGCAGCTGCCGGTTGTGGACTATTGGTGTTGTGGTGTGGATGCCGTCTCTTGTGCAGATTCCCTGTGCTCTTCGCCGTGGTGCTGGCATTCACCTTGGTCGGCGTCTTCTTCAACGAGGATGTGGATCCATGGATGCCCCGGTTGCTCTTCTGCGCATTGGGCGTAAGAGGCACCATTGGCGGCTTCATTTGGCCGCTCGTATTGCTGACATCCTTCTTCTGGGCGGATGGCTGCTTTTTGGACTGGTGATGGCGCTCCCAGTCCGCCGACATGCGCTCCAGTATATCGTCGCCGTGCACCATGAACGGCGTGTTCGTTTGACTCATGTAGACCTGAACCAGCTCGGTGATTTGTTGATCGATCTTGGGCAGACGGGACATGATAGTCTTGCGCTCCTTCTCCTCCTTGAGCAGCTGTCCACCGCGATTGTTGAACCGATTTGGATCATTGGCCTTGGCCTCCAGGGCCTCCATGCGCGCCCATAGCTTGCCCCGATTCGCGTATAGCTCAAATATCTTCCTGTTACTGTTGTAGAACTCCTTAAGATTGTCCAGCTCCTTCTCGAACTGCTCGAGGACATCTTCGGTCTGCGTATCACAGTAGTAGGTGGTGAAGCGCCTGCGCTCTTTGGTGCTTTTCAGTGAAAGATCCCACCACTCGTTGATCTCGATGCGCAGCTGCTCGACGAAGGCAATCAGATTCTGCTGCCGCAGCGCCTGGCAGCGCTCCAGCTCCTCGCGCAATATGTCGTAGGTGCACTGGTTATAGGACGTGGATTCGCGCACACGACGAATGGCGTATTCGTCGGTCATTTTGAGCCGCTGCCAGAGGCTTTCAATCTTGCCGCGCATCTCGTCGATGCAGTCGATTAGATCCTGCAACTGGTCGGCGAACTCTCTGTCCATTTCCTGCAGCCGCACGTAGGAGTTGGGAGTAAGCTTCTGGTTATCCGCATTGAGTAATTGCTTTTCCGAGTCCGTTCGCAATTGAAGTTCGAGTAGTTTTATGTTTTTATTGATGTTCCGGCGCAGCTCGTCCATATCCCTGAGGCGCTGCACCCGCAGACCGCGCAGCTGGGCGAGGTGCTCCCGAAAGGTGTCCATCTCCTCGGGCAGTGGCAATGGATCAGCTGGAAGTGAAAGCGGTCGTTCGCCCAGCTCATCGCAGAGCTGCTGCTGTTGCTGGAGTAGCTCCCTGATCTCTGCCCGTCGGCTGTTCAGCTCCTCGCGCAGTTGTTCGATGTGTTTCTCCAGCTTACTGTACCAGATGTCCATCGGCACATCGTCCGGCCGCTCGCCAATGTCCACCGCTTTGTGGAGCAGCCGCATTAGCCCGCTGGCCTCGTTGCGCAGACCGGCTGTGTCGCTGAGGATGCCCTGCTCCTTGTCGCTCGTCTCCTTCCGGAGATCCGTGTAGAATGTGTGTACGTGATCCTCAAGACGGGCGAGGCAATCCTCGCAGGCTTGCGGCTCGAACATTCGCGACCACATTGCGTGCAGCTCGTCGAAGTGCTCGCCCGTCAGCGCAAGGATCCTTGCCTTGTGTTTGCTAGTTAGCATTGTGTTCATTTTGTTTGTTTTTATGTTGTGTTCTCGTGTGTGGGTGGATGTAAGTGAACATGAAATTCGATTCGAATCAGAAAGTATGGACGCAAAGTTGCTGTTTAAATCGGTAAATTTCAAACTGTACATCAAACTCGTGCGCTCTACAACACTGGCCAATTGATGCTGTTAAGCGACAGCGTTGCCACATCGTTAGACACTGGAACTCAAATATAAGGGATATTCATGCTACTCACTTTCTATTGCGTATAACGCGTTATAAGAAAATAGTTGGTATTTGGTATGGCAACTAGTATACATCGATATCGATATATACCGATAGCAACGCATACCTATCGCCGTACTTGCCACCACTAATACCAATTGCATCCCTCAAAAAAATACTGCGTGTGAAAAAGACCCGAACTTTTCGCATACCTTTCGGGTGCCTACTTATCGAGTGGAAAAGCGCGCGTTACTGATCAGATGGATTCGATCGCAAGACGGCTGTTCAAAATGTTATAAAACACCGCGCCGCGTCCGTAGACAGTCGCTGTTCTACTTTAAAACACACACCCGCACACGCGCGCGCCGCCGAGTGTCAACAGCTGCCCTGGCGAAAAAATGTCGGACATTAAGTAAGTGGTGGATGCGAAAAAGTGGGTGACCCTGCGATGGACGATGGCCACCAATGATTGGGCAACGATCCTGGCTAGCGTTCGGTTGGTGGGACTGAGAAAATCGCATGCAAAAATCATTGTCGTGGGCGGGGGGGTTGGCGATGCATGTGTATAACATTTTCAAGCTGCGTAGGTGTGTGCGTATGTGTGCGAATGTATGTGAATGCCCCCCGGCTGTGCTCTTGTATGTGTGTGAGTGCGTGTGGTTATTTTTTATTTTTTTCAATGGAACCTCGAAGGAGAGAAAAGTCTCACCTTGGTTTTCTCCTTTGCCATTAATGATTTCTCAACTCGCATTTCTCAATTGCATCTCATCCGCAGCGATGACCTGCTCAACTACGAGCTGGGCGATGACATCGATGACCAGGCTCTTCTCGGCGCCGACGAGGATGAGTTGCTACTCTCGGACGAAGGTGAGTGCTAGCAATGGAATAGTTAAATCGATCTCCGATGGCTACAGTTCATACCCTTGTTCCTTGCACAGAGCTCGAAAAGGATGTCACCAGCGAGGTGAAGTTGCAGATGCGCGCCGAGGCCGAGGAGTGGGCCCAGGAGCAGATCAGACAGCACGAGCGCAAGCACAAGGAGCAATTGCAGGCGGATGCGACTGCAGCGACTGAAGCGACTGTTGCAGCCACGGCCACGGCAGAGGTGGCGCAACCAGAGCTCGCTTCAACTCCGGCTCCGGCTCCTGTTCCTGCTAAACCTCTAGTCGCTCAGGTGGAGAAACAAATTGACGCAGCCCACGCGGCTGTGGAATCTGAGCCAGCGAATGAACTGGTGTCAGCCAGTCGCTCGGAATCCCCACAACAGCAAGCTAAGGAGGAAGCGCCTCCAGCTGATTGCGCCGAAAAGGAGGCGACTCAGAATAATGGCAACAGCGAGGAGCCAGCTGAGAACGCTGGCAGTCAGAGTGAGGGTGAACGAGGACTGGGCTTGTGCTCGCTGCTGGCCTCATCGCAGGAGAGCCTGCCCAGCGCCAGCTCAGCCTCTGTGATTTCAGAGCTACCCGATCCGCGCGAGGACGACGAAGAGCGCGAGGAGCGCACCAACTACAAGACGGCCAGCGAGCGATCCGACAACAATCTGCGGCAGCATCAAGAACACGCACACATGTCGCCCTACCAGCACCAGCAGCGGCGACACCACGGCCATGGAGGTGCGTTCGGCGGGAGGGGTAGTCATCTTTGCCAAATCCTTACCTAATGAGTGTATTCATTGTTAATTGCAGATAAACCCCGCGTTGGCGGAGGTGGACGCTTCATGCATGGCCAGCAGCAGCAGCAACAGAGCCAGATGGGCAAGCCGCCGCGTGGAATCGGAACGCGCCACCATCTGCTACGCAATCCGTCGCCAATTTCGCCAATTTTCGGCATACAGCAGCAGCGCATGGGCATGGCCGGGATGCAGCCGCCGCCACAGCGATATGGCATGCCGGGTAATGCTCCACCACCGCAGCATCTGGCTCTGATGAGCACGCCAGTGGGTGCTGCTCCCACCACCGCCTGCCTTCTCCCACTAACCGTTCCCGTATCCCCGCTCACCCTGTCCATACCGCAAGCCCATCCCAGCCATCAAGTTCATCAACAACAACAGCAAACACTGAGCAATCCGACATTCATTCCAATTCCAGGCCAGTACCCGGCAACTCAGCCACCCAACCAGTCACCACAACAAGCACCGACCAACACACAACAGCCACACAGCGCTCCTGCCTCTCCCCTCCACACTCCCACGCATTCGCACATGATGCACCACAGTCACAATCCGAACGGAGGCGTGCTGCCCCACCTGCTGCCGCATCCGCACGAACAGGTGCGTGTGGGTCTGCTGCAACCACCGCCGCTGGCATATGCGCCCAATCCGGGTGGCTATCGCAATGGAGCACTTCTGGGTCCGGGACCGGGACCTGGGCTACATCAGCAACACCAGTCGCCGCACCAGCAGCAGTCGGGCATGCGTCCGCCGCTGTATCGGAACGCCCCGCCATCGTACGGCTACGACCAGGGTCATCCACCCCAGCATCCGCCGCAGTTCATGCGGCCGCACAACGGCTGGCGACCGCAGGGCGACAATGCGCGCATGCAGCGACCCCCACTTCAAACGCTGCCACCGCACATGATGCCCGGCGCACCGCCGAACTATGCCAATGGCATGGGTATGCGAGGACCGCCGCCCCAGCAGCAGCAGTCGCAGCAGCCGCCACAACAGCAGCCAGCACCGCAGCAGGCGGGCAATCCCCTACAGCAGGCCGTCAATCCTGGCCAGCCGCCGCAACAGCCGAATGGACCGCCGCAGCAGCAGGGCTCGTCATCGGTGCCCCGGGTCAGCAAGGTGCTCATCAATCCGAATTTCAAGGGCGGCGTTGAAGCGGCTACCAACAAGTTCATCAAGGAGACGCACTTTATGCCCGCCATTAACAGCGAGGCCGAGTTGCTGCGCCAGCAGGAGGAGTTCATCAACAAGAATCGGCAGTACTTTGAGAAGCGACGCATGGAACGCTCGCCGCCGTCGTCGGGTTCCTCCACCGGAGCAGCTACCTCCGGCCAGGCAGGCGAACGGAGGCGAACACGTAGCCGCAGTCGCTCCCGTGGTCGCAGTTACTCACCCGTTAAGCGCGTGGAGAGGGAACGCGAGCGAGAGCGGGAGCGCGAGAGGGATCGTGAAAGGGAGCGGGATCGGGAGCGAGATCGTGAGCGATATGGCGCCAATCGGGCGGCAGGAAACCGAGGTTTCCGACGGGCATCCAGTCGGGATAGAGACGAGAATCGTGGTGCAGCAAGCACCGCCAGTGTCCAAGGAGCGGGCGGAGCAGCATCCACTGGAGCTGCGCCCCCCAAGCGGCGAAGGAGTGGCTCGGCCGGAGGAGGCACTGCCCGCAATCCATTCTCTGGCGAGCCGCGCGGCCGACCATCCGAAACAGGCAACCGCAGTATGGTAAGTGGAATTAATGAAGCATTCCTATGGCTCTGGATTAATTTCACATTTTGAATGCAGCCCAGCGACGAGGACGAGGAGACCCGCAACTATCGCCTGGAGATCGAGAAGCAGAAGCAACTGCGCGAGAAGATCATGCGAGACAAGGAGCTGAAGCGTCGGCGCGCAGCCGAGGAGAAGTTACACGAGGTAAGTCCTTGTTCTCTTACTTACTTAGTTAATAGTTGTGCGGGCTATACCACAATATTTTGATGCCCTTGCAGGAGATGGGTTGGCTTAGAATATGACCAGAATATACATACGTAGTTTTGGCAAAAAATCAATGTTTTTGAAGGGATTTTTAATCAGAACTTGGCCAAAAAAGATCGCAGAGCTAAAAATATTACTGATTTTTACAGCTAATAAACAAAGCTTAGTGTTAGTGGAAATACATTTTTTGACAAATTTTTTCATTTTCAACCATAATCATAATTTTTTGCGAAAATTGGTCAAAAATAAAAGTTTCTAAGTTGGAATGCAGATCGATTGGAATTTTGATTGCAAATTCAACGCGGTATGACATTCCACTTTTGAACCATTATTTCCAATGTTACAGCGAAAATATTGATTATTTTTGATCAAAAATTGTGGTAAAATGACTTAAAATTACGTTTTTCATCAATTTTTACCATATTTTAGCAAAACAAGGTCGCAAAGCTAAATAAATATTATGAACAGCTAATAAAAAAGACTTAACAACAATTTTTAATAATTGTTTAAAGATTTGTTGGTAATCTTGTAAAATATATAGTGTATGCAAGGGCATTTGATCCTTCGGCCGCCGAAGCTAGTCTTACAATAATGTAGCTTACTGTAGCCATCCGAAAGCAAGAGAAATCCACAAACGAACTAAACTTTCTAGGAGAAACGCGCCGAGCAGCACAACACTTCGCCAGCCCGCGACGACCAGGAGGTGGTCGCCGGACTAGGATCTGCAGCGCCCACAGCAGCAGCGTCAAAGCATCGGCCAGCCGCGTCAGTCGGCGAGCGCAAGGTGATCTCGCTGAAGCGTCGCGACGACCAGGATGCGGGCAGCGTACGCAGCAGGCAGGCACAGGGATCGCAGCCCAATGCTCAGGCAGGCCAAGGCCAGCAGCAGCAGCAGCCGGCGCGCAAGCAACTAACGGCGGCGAAGATAGCGCCAGAGGCAAAGCGCAGTATAACCGATCACCTGGCGCCATCCTCCAAGCAGCATCATCATCATCATCAGCAGCATCAAACTGCAGCGGCGCCGTCGAGAACGGTGGTACTGGGTTCGGGAGCTGTGGCCGGCGGCACACCGCCGAAGCCGCGTGATATGCTGCGCCTGGGCACGCCCAGCGACGATGAAGTGGAACTGGACTATGATGACGATGACCTGCTGCTGGACGAGGAGGATCGTTTGTTGGCCACGCCATCGCCGCCGCCGCAGAAGGCGAGCAGCAAGAGATCGGCCACGCCGGAGCGGAACCACAAGGCGATGCGCGGCGGCAGCTCGACAGCAGCGCCCAGCTTTAGCTCCAACCAGCGGCGAGTGGTGCTCAAGCCGACCAGCAATGGCAGCAGCAGCGGCGGTGGAGATCAGCAGCAGTCGCACGGCGGTAGGCAGCGGGATCGGAGGCGAGGTGGAGAGGATAGCGCACTGCAGCGGAAAGGTGGAGCAGGCAGCGTTGGAGGAGGCGGCAGCAGCAGCTCGGGATCTGGCGGAGGGATCTTCGATCGGCTGAAGAAGCGTGTGGCCGTCTCAGGAGGAGGGAGCAGCGGTGGAGGCGGCGGGAGCAGCCACAAGCAGCGATCCAAGGCGCCCGCCCGCATCGTACTCAAGCACGATTGAAAGAAGAAAAAGTTTAAGATTAAGTTTAAAGATTTAGTTTAAGAATATATAGTTTTCTATATCTATTATCGATTATCTCTGTAGTAGATAGGAGATGTACGACGATGGGATGTAGTGCAGTAAGCGAAACTTTAGCCTTAAGTTAAAAAATTATAAATAGTTGAGCTGTCTATATAAATAGCGGATAATACATATATGTAGATGTCATACAATTGGTGGGTACGCGCGAGGGTCTCTACCCCGTGCTACATGCGGTATGCGAATTCATTTAGCTTTAAGTGTACAAATCTTTTCAATGACTAAAACGTGCTTCGTTTTCTTAATCGCTATTTGTATTTAAACGTAGGATTAATTGGAATGCTTAAAGCTTGACCTGGACAAGAAAACAATTACCGTAGATAACTTTAGCAACACAAACTAGGACCCAAATGTGCATACTATATGCATGCTCATAGTTCTTAGCCTATGTAATCAAGTGAACAATATTTACACCTCTACATACATTTATATATACATTTACATATATTGTATATATTTATTTATAAATACTTCAATTTAGTTTTAAGCACTGAGCGCTTATTTTTTATGATGACAATTCTACAAGATTTTATTGAAAGAAAGAGAAGTTGAGAAGTGCAAATGCTTCTTAGGAATTTACTTTAAATTTACCTTTAGTTATTTGAATTATTTTATACATTGTGCCCCGTTGATTGTAAATGAAATTTATTGTCTGTTCGTTTGTGTTTTCTGTAACTACTATAAACCACATACGAAACTATGTTTGTTTGTGAACTAGTTTAACTAATAAACTTGAAATATTGCAGCATATAACGTAATTGTACACACAAAGCAATACCTTAATGGCCTGGAAAAACGCAGACACATAGAATGCTACCGATTAATTGGTAATGCAGAATGATCAAACCATAAAATACAATAGCATAGCACATAGAATACCACATACCACTTATCACTCACTTAACAAACTGGCCAGTTAAAGAGTAATCAGCGGAATAAAGTCTTCGTTGGTTAACCGCAGAATTGATGATGAGCAATGATGGATACCCTAGTAATACTAAGTAATTGTACATAATACAATCGCACTATTCGGCTAGCCACATTTATGTAAACACACCACACACACTTTCCTATGAAAGCTGAGAACATATTGTCCGATCTAGAACAACAGCCATAAACTTCACTTAGATTACTTGCGTCTAAGATAATGCGAAATGCCTAGACTAAAGAGATTGTTAAATTATTGCCACTCCCGCTCCCCAGAATTATAAATATATATATGTATACTTAAATCCTAGAGAGATATGCAAGGACCATTGTAATTGGACAGCAAGCATTGTACTTTGCAACTATTGCAACTCTGGAAACCCCAATCGATAAGCTAATGAATGAATACGTTAATATGAGTCATTTTTATTGTAACTAAGCTAACTAGATAATGAAAAGGTAGAGGTATATCGCAAATGCAGATGACATGAAATGTACTAAAATCAATCTATTAAAAACGCATCCGAATCCCAATGCGGTACAAGCTTGACTTTTGCATTGATGTAATTGGCACAAAGAGATACAAATGTAACTATCTAACTATCTATATGTGTGGCGAAGGTAATTGTTGATGCGGAGAAGGGGTCGCAACGCTAGAAAATGATAAGATTTAATGGGAAGCGCATAAAGAAGTCGTATATGCCTAGGCATATACATACGTATAACTCTAGTAATCGTAATGCTACACACAATATGATATAATATATGGACTAATAAAAACCAATTATACCACGTGCACACATAAAAGCGTGCGGCAGCATAACTGTATAAACATCTAAAAATTATTCCAAGTGATTTTAGCTTTTTAAGAACCAAGTCGAAACAAACTGAACACTCGTACTCGTAGTGGAAAACACGAAATAGCGCAAGCAAATGACAAAACAAAAATTGAAATGATTCCAATTTGCAAATCCGAGTCTGTGATTATTTTTATATTATTCTTATTATTATGCATATACATATATTACGATATATAACAACTATCCATTACGGCCCCACCCCCACAGATCCCCAACATACTCGTAATAATTTTGTTTATCCACCCCAGCGTTTTCCCAAAACTTTTCTTATTTTGTACACCTCAAACAACTGCAAACCTATAACTCTGAAATCAAATACTAGAATTAAGTGCTAGTTAAATCGGTTTGCGATCAGGCTCCAACGCTCCATTCTCAGTCCGATTAGATTACTAGGGATTCGTCATTTATGTGTGATATACTATATATAAATTTGTATAGTGCTGTAATGCTTTTTTGCGGGATGGGGAGAGTGCAGTGGAGTGGAGTGTTTGGAGCGATGTGATCAACGCCTATTTAGTGTATAAGTGCATTATATTTTCGGGGCACTAGTTTCGATACTGGCCCCACACACAAGACAACACCACCATCCTAATATTCCTCGCATTTTCCCAGCTTTAAATTTTCAGTTCGAATCGCCAATACATTTTAACTGTGTATAGTGTATAGTTAAGAACCGACTAGCAGAAATGCAAACACTATTCGATGTTAGTTACCTATATATGTATCTAGAAAGTTACTCTCTATGTGTGCACGAAACCTATCCGTAAATTTATTTATTATAATTTTAAGCATTTTGAACGATAATATCTGTTTCTACACGCCCAAAGTTTTTTGATTTGTTAGCCCTAGACAATTAGTTTGATTTTGTTATAGTTTGTAACTTGAGTTTTCTACTCCCCTTATTGTTTATGCCACTGTTATCACGCCAAACTGTTCCTAACCCAATCCCATGCCACACCAAATCAATTACGTGTAATATCCACCATTTAAAACTAACCTAAAAATGTCAATTCGAACTTTTTTCGATGGCAAAAGCAACTGTACCCCCAATGCTCCTTATTCCATCACATTCCCTATTCCCCTCTCTCTCGCTCTCTGACAACTATCTCTCTCTCTCTCTCTCTCTCTCTGACACCTATATCTATCTCTTACCATCGCAATAGCTGTGTCTCTGTCTCGCGCGTGCACATGCATTAGAGCAGAGCAGAGATACCCAGATATTAACCTAATTGTAATCATATATAAAACCTATACCTAATTTTCTTTCAGCACTATTCTTTGTACAAATCGAAAGAAAAAATTGACAAAAAAGAACGTACAAAAAAATCAAATCAAATGAAACGAAAAGAATGACAACAACTTAAAAACCAAAAAAAAAAAAACAAAAAAAATGAGAAAAAAGGAATGAATAAATTACAGAAAGTAGTTAGATTGTGGGCGAGGTGCCACTTGACGAGGGAAGCTCCGCGGGCAGCTCGCCAAAGAACTTTTGAAGAAGACTAAATAAACTGATATATACATGAGAATACATGATATATATAGAGACCCAGTCCTGTATATATTTGTATATGTATATTTTTTACAGCATTCAAACCGAAAGTGTCTTTTGAATGGGTTTTTTCTGGTTGGAATAGGTTGATAATACAACTTTGCCCCTGGCATTGTCTCTCTAGCTGCGATTTATGTGTGCCTCGTCTGGAGATTTATGGATATGTCATGCATCTTCAAACTATTCATTGTATTTTCGCATTCAATCGAAGTGAATGAGAACTGGAACTCATCGCTGGCGACATCGAATCTCGTTATTCACGAGACGCGTCTAATCAATTGCAGATGATTCATTTCGAGTGCCGAACCCCATTCATCTCACCAACCTTGATATACACATGTAACTCAATTGGTGCTATTTTCATGGACTGCGCTGTAGAGTAGGCAATAGTAATTTAATGGCGGAATCCACTCTCAAAACAAACTCAAAGTATCCTGATAAAGAGTTGCATTATCTTGAGTAGAACAATATTAGACAAGGTGTTATATACCATTATTCAGTAGTGAGTGGCTCATAGATAATGGAAGATAAATGTTTATAAATATAAAAACTATATTTTATGGCAACTTAGCTACTTATGCATATACAGCTCATGTGGCATAATGATCTTATTACAATCAAGAGATATTTCCAAGCTAATCATATGTGGTGTAGATCCCCAAAGTTCCGAGGTCCATCCTCAGCTCATATATGTTTGTAGCTACATATGTAACTCCCAAGCTCCTTGTGGGCAAGTACTTTGGTCAAGGTCGCTTGGAGCTCGGGGATACGTCCCATTATGGGGGTGGTGGTCACTGCTTGAGCGAGGGATTTGGCTTTGTCGTTGGCCAGTCGCACAATGCACATGGATAATCGTGTGAAGTATTCTTGGTCTTGGCTGATGGTAATATGCAATTATGCAAAGTGCAAGTTCAGCGGAAAGGCCATGGTTTTGTTTTGCTTTGTTGTGGATTTGTTGTCGCCACACCATTGTCTCCAGGTCTGTGATTAGCCTACCTGCAGCCCACTTCGATCCACTGCCACCCCAAAGTTCCCATCGTCATCATAGTCAGCATCATCATAATTTTCAGCTTCATTTGCTCGGTGTACCTTGCTTGCGGTTTTTTTTTTAGCTGCATTTGGATCGCTTTAGTTTTTAGTTTGTTTTTTTTTTTTGCTTTCAGCTAACCAAAGCGCTCTGTTCAATTATAATTAAATCTGTTTGTAAATATAATTGGTGGGCGTGCGACTGGCATGAGTGATGCAAGATTGCTGCCGCCGTCGAGCGTGATTTGCTTTTGCAAATTAGAACAGCGAATCATGGCAACGCCCCGGGAAAATGTTACCTGTCGAATCTGGGATTTGGTTCTTCCCTTCGAATGCACTGCGAAAAACAGGGGTATATTTCAATGGAAAAGATACAACATGAACTAAGTGATATAAGATAGAAGAACGCTTGAATATAATAATGCATTAGAATGCTCTTGGAATTGTGAAAGGAAATGTGCAACAAAAATGTTTGAATATTTTTGGAAATAACCCCATAAAAGTTATGCTCTAAATTTGTAGAATGTTTTTAACTGAACTGACCACGTTCGGAATCAGATTTTTGCGCCGTGCTTGCTTTTCCTTGATTACTCATACGCCCCGTGTGCGCGGCTTGGCCAAGAAATGGAGGCTACCACTTACCGCGAGATTCACGGGCTGCCCGTGTAATGGGCTTTTAGGCCTCGGCATTAAAGAACCATTGTCTCAGTGGGGTGAGAGCACGGGAAAAGAAAAAAGCGAGAAACTCCCAGGCCATCGCCGAAGTGCACCCATGGCCAAGTCAACTCATAGCAGTCGGCAGTAGTTTCGGTCGCCTCAGAGCCTCCCTCCATCCATCTATCCATCCATGCCATCCAGTCAGTAAGTCAGTCAGTCGAAGTCAGTTAACACTTTTCACATGCCCGCCGGGTCGAACAATGTGAACCCACTCATATGGGTGGGCGGTATGACAAGCGTATATACTATGTGGCTATCCACGAGCACGGCATCGACAACTATTTTGACATATTTCGTAGATATCCGTGGATAAGTATCGCCATGCTATTGGCACACATATCTTCAACTGCACAGATACTAGCCACAGTTGGCAGTTTTGGAAAATGGCAAACGCATATAGATCGTTTTTAAAAGTTTTTTTTTAAATTTTTTAAGTTATTTGAGATATTTGAGTACTTTTTAGTTTCTTGTACTAAGTTCTGTAGCAAAAGCCGAATATCTCCAAGATTCAGTCCATTCAACCCAATCAAAGTTACGACTTCAATCCGTTAGGTTTTCTAGAAAATGTGTCAGCAATCTTGGTTGGAATTGGTTGGATCTTGCTTAGGCACTTGGCCAAAATGCCTCCAAGAAATTAACAATTGCCACCTTTGTTGGCGAAATTCAAGCATTCAGATCCGCCTGGCTCTTCTTCGCTCCAATGTTTTGTTAACAATTTTTAGTTGGCTTAAATAAACGCTGGAAAGTGAAAACCCAATCCGATACTGAGTCCATGAAATGAGTCACGTACTAGCCGCAATATTTATCTATCTAACTAAATCGTTTCAACTGGACTCGCATGATTGCTGTTACGTTTTTTTAAACTTTGTTTTCAAAGTTGCAATCCGTTGGGCATTTTCGCGTTTTATGTTGACCAATTAGTTGTTTCAGGGTCAACTTAATGATTCAATTAGCATTTGTCATCATTGTTATTGCTTCTCCTGTGCGCCGGCGGTATAATTGATCCCCCAGATCGTGGGAATATTCATAATGATGTGTGGATCACACATCATCACGCCCAACCAGCAGCATAAGTAGATCATGAATATGAATAAGTACTGTACATTTAATAAAAGAGTTAAGATCATAAATATATATTCATAAAATTTAGCAATCTAAGTTGATCCAGAGTTGCTCCACAAATGGGTTAAGTAAAGCTCAAGGGTTAAATGGGCTAAGTAAACTATCTAATCCAGATTATATACCATCTAACTAGCATCTAGCATCTATATGTTAGATGTTCAAGTCGAGACCCTTCACCAAACAAGTTGACCAGTGGCATGCGTCATACATAGGTGGCAAGCAAGGCGACATGAATGGATGCAGCAGTGGCGTCCAACTTCGCGGTTCGAGCTCGCTGGGATTGGTAGTGGTCTCGGCGGGTATAAAAGCGACTGCCGCGCCGGTGTGGAATCATTAGACAAGTGTCGAACGGCGCGTGCGCATCATAGTCTTGGAGGAGCAGTTAGCCACCAGAGAGCAGTGAACACCACAAACAGGCAGCCACAACATGAAGTGCTTTGTAAGGATTCGCCAGAGGATCTCTCGTGGATTACAATTTCGCAAAAACTAGAAAATTAGTTCAAAAAGTGAATCTCAGTTTTCAAAGCAATATATTCCAAATGCTTGTTGTTCATTGTTAAATTATAAAGTGTATTTACATTTTAGTTTAAAGTTGAAACATAAAATCTTTGGTAAATGTTGTTTTTGAAATTGTTGAATATATATTATGTTGCTTTTGAGAATTTGTTAAACAAAATACTGTTGTTGAAAACTACTTTTCACTTTATTGAATTATGTGATTTAAATATTTTTGAAGTGGTAACCTTTTGATTATGATGCATTTTGGCGACCCTTTATTCTCGCACAGTTTATCCTGATAGCGACCAGTCTGGTGCTGAGTGCATGTGCCCAGGACGCGGCGGATTCTGACCTGGAGGAGGTGGCATCCGCATCGGCACCGGATGCGGTGGCCGTGGAGGATCAGGTGAGCGCCGCCAGCAGCTATGCGCCGCTGCAGGATAAGAAGCAGGAGAAGCGCTATGTTGGTGGATACGGTGGCTACGGAGCGGGCTACGGCGCTGGATACGGCGGCTATGGCGCCGGATATGGCGCAGGATACGGCGGCTATGGCTCTGGCCTGGGAGCCGGCTACGGAGGAGCGTACGGCAGTGGCGTCGGCGTTGGCGTGGACAGCTACTACAATCCGTACAGCTCGCGAGCTCTGGGTGGATTAGGTGAGGGTGAGCTTGAGAGGAGACTCCCAGTTTCTTGCCAAAGACTCGTAGTATACCAACGCTGTTTCTCAATCCCCAGATGGTGCTGCAGTGGCCGGATACGGAGGCTATGGATCCACTCTGGGCGGCTATGGATCCGCTCTGGGCGGCTATGGATCCGCCCTGGGTGGCTATGGATCGGGACTGAGCGGTTATGGTGGCTCCTACAACTCGAATCCCTACGCCCTGTCCTACTACAACAGCAGGCTGGGCGCTGGAGCCGGCACTGGGTATCCGTACTACAACACCCGGTTCGGAGCCGGTGGCTATCCATCCAGTTACTATACGAGCAGCTACGGCAACAGCGTGGTGGGCGGCGGCTTGGGCGCTTTGGGCGGAGTGCCGCCAATCGGATCGGGCTATAACTACGGTTCCGGAATCTCGGGAACCGTCTACTAGACGCCGTACGGCCCAACGTTCAAGATCTAAGCTAGTGGAATTTATTTTTTTTCATCGATATATTTTTTTCTAACTTTATTTTTATTAAAAGATGCTATAAAACAAAAAAAACAATATTATAATCGTAATTTAGCTAGATAGTTTATAAGTATATATGTAATGTAATCTCATTGGGGAGATGGATATGCGCCATGCTTGTCCTTGATCACCCAGAAGGAGTCGACAATGGCGCCGTTCTGGTCATCGGACACCTGCTCGAAGTGAAGATGCGTGCCATTGTGTGCCTTCAAGCGCGTGTATCCGTAATCCTAAAGAGATTATAGAATTATAAATTTAAGTATATATTAAGTATCGATATTTGGCAGGTGATTCACTTACATTGCTATGGTGAGCGTTCCATATGGGCAAATCGTTGGAGAAGGGCTCGCGCTCCTCCTTGCAGCCGGCGGAACCCGTGATGATCTGGATGGGCGCCTTGGGATTGGTGTATGGCGCCTCGGCACTGCCATTGTACACCTTGTAGTCGTAGATTGGCCACAGGCGCGTGTAGAAGTGCTCATGCGCAAAGATCTCCACGTCGACGCCGTGCTTGTAGAACAGATCCTCCAGGCCGAACCACTTGAGCATGGGCAGACCCTGGCGAATGTACGTCTCCAGTTGGCTATTGCAATCGTACTCCTTGTCGTCGCTGCAGTACATCGGTCGGTGGCCGTAGGTGATGATCCACGGACGTTTGGCCCGATTCTCGGGCAAATTGGCCTCGGTCAGGTCGCGTTCCAGCCACTCGAATTGCTTGGTCAGCAACTTGAAGCCATAGCTGAGGAAGTAGTAGACCTCCGTGGAGAAGGAGACAAAGTGCACGGGTCCCAAGTTGAAGCTATACCACAAGCTGTCCGTTTCGCCGGGCATATTGAAGCGGGCGCGATAGTTGGAGAAGTTGCTGTGGTGGGCCAAAGTTAGTTAGGTTGGAAAAGTGAACACACCGGCATCAACTAATACTTACTACTTCTCCTCATGATTGCCCGGACAAACCATGTAGGGCACATAGGCAGCCACTGACTCGATCTGGCGCATGAATGCATCACCCACGGCGGCGTTCGAGGTGTCCATGTCGTAGGCAAAGTCACCCACATGGATGATGGCATCGTACATGCCTCGCTCCGTGTCCTGCTGCAGTCGGCCCATCGACTGGGCATTCTCGTTGCCCATGTCCCCGAAAATGGCCAACGAGGGCGACCACTTCTCACCCGCCGGTGGCGTCTTGAAGTTGAACACCGCCGACCAACCGAGCGGACTGCCGCAGCTGTACTCGTACCGTGTGTCCGGCTCCAGATCCTTCAGCTCCACCTTGTGTATGTACTGAGTGCGAGCCTTCTTGCCGCCATCCACGAATCGCTGCCAGGTGCTGTTTACCATTATCGGCTCGTCTTTTAGATAGTTTCGCGAGAATTTAACCACAGAGGCGTTGGGGGAACTGCGAGTCGACCATGTCACCACAATATCACGCAGATTGTCTACAACAAAGTTCATTAGCTGGGATTATTCTCACTTTTAAAGATCACCTATCCTTAAACCAATTTAAAACTCCCTTGAATTTGATAAGACTTTCTCCTTGCATTTCAGACTTAAGATTAAAGAATCAGTAGGCCATAATCATTGCCACTCATACATAGGTGTTTTTATTTAAGCGTATACTGCAATTACATTTCATTAAAAATATATAGTTAGTCAAAAGATATATAGGTTTCCCGAAGGAGGATAGTTTCTTGGTCCGATTGCTGCGAATATAAATCATTCGTATTTGTGCCCGAATTTAAAATACTTCAGTAAAATATCACAAAGTTTTTCAGTTGAGATCAGACTTGTATGGTCCATGCTTGTCCTTGACCACCCAGAAGCTATCGATGACCTCGCCCTTCTTGTCATCGGACACCTGCTCGAAATGCAGATGGGTGCGATTATGGGCCTTCAGTCGAAGATACCCAAAGTCCTGGCTGTGGAAGGCACTCCACGGAGGCATGCGCTTGAAGAATGGCTCCCTGCCCTCGTGGTTGCCGGCAGCTCCCGAAATGATGTGTATTGGTGCACCGGGATTCACATACGGCTCGACCAGCGATCCATTGAACACAGTGTAGTTGTACATGGGCCACATGCGCTCGTAGCAGTGCTCGTGTGCCCACAATTCCACATCCACGCCGTACTGATAGAAGAGTGGTTCCAACCCAAAGAAATCCAGCATGGGCAGACCCTTTCGCACGAGGGTCTCATGATTGGCGCAGTCATCTCCGTTGTCATTGCTGCAGTACATGGGCCGATGGCCGTAGGTGATAATCCAGGGACGCTTCTTTCGGTTTTCCGGTTTGTTGGCCTCGATCAAATCCCGCTCCAGCCAGTCGTACTGCATAACGATCTGCTTGATCCCGAACTTGGTGAAGTAGTAGACTTCTGTGCTAAAACCGATGAAGTGCACCGGTCCAAGGTCAAAGCTGTAGAACATGTTATCCGATCCACCCGGCATGCTGAAGCGATTGATGTAGTGCGAAAAGTTGCTGTGGGTTGAAAGGGAAAAATCCTCATCTCAGTCATCATCGGAATTGGCTTGTGGTGTAGCACTTACTACTTCTCCTCGTGGTTGCCCACGCACACCATATACGGCAAGTAGGCGGCAATGGTCTCCACCTGGCGCATAAACTCGTCGCCTACCTCTCCGTTTTCCCAGTCCATGTCATAGGCGAAGTCTCCCACATGGATGATGGCGTCGTACTGGCCGCTCTGCGTTTCACGCTGCAGCGCTGGAAGGGATGCCGCATTCACCACGCCCATATCGCCGTAGATCGCCAACGAGGGCGACCAGTCGGCGTGATCGAATCGCGTCCGGAACCAATAGGTGGCGGACCAACCCAACTCACTGCCGCAGTGGTAGAGATAGGTGCTATTCGGTTTCAGGTGTGACAGCGTCACCTGCATTCGAATGGGTTTCATGGATTAGATGTCTTCGACTGTCGCTCTTGCTGCGTCGTCGTTACTCACACGATGTATGTACTGGGTGGCCTTTTTGGCTCCGCCATCCACGAATTTCGTGGGCATCTGCGCCGCCTTCACTCGCTGATGCAGTCCATCGATGCCGAACTCACAAATGGATTCGTTGGTGTTGTCGCGCGTGTTCCAGGTGACGACAATGTCGAGCACGGTTTCTACAGGAGCACACTGATTAACTAGGAGCTTAACACTGAGCATGTCACATATTTACAAAAGTTGTCTACAAGATGAAGTCAACTATTAACGGATTCAAAAAACCATTTGATTGATCAATTGAGTTCTTCACATTCGTATGCTATTGAATCGTTTTATCCCAAAACAATAAGTACAATGAAAAGTTCAAGACATTTATTGTAAAGATACAACAATCAGTGTACAGTCGGATTGCCGTGACTATAATAGACCCGGTACTCGGATTTCATGTACTTATTGATAATAAAAACCGATCGGGTACATCATACTAAGTCCTTAGTCCTTAAACATGGATCCTAATAAGTATATCAAGTACATCCCATACACATTAAAAACAATTACTTAAAACAGCAGAGCCCGAGTACCAGTTATTGAACATCAAGTAGCATGCGACAGAGATAAGAAACTAAGTTCATTTACGTTCTTATCAGCTTATGTTAAATGCACACTCAAAAGCGCTTGCATATGTGTAAATGCTGCGTTTGTAAAATTGGCTAAGTATAAAACTGTAGTTTGTTTCGGGCTGGGTTAAGATATTTGGATAAGGAATGCTATATATGCTATAGTTTGTGATCGAATCAGGTCGAGGCGAATGTGCGCTACTAATACTGCCTGTTGCTATTGATGCGTGTAATGCCTCGAGAGACTCCTTTAGCTTGAATTGATTCGGTTCTGGTTCAGTTTCGGTAGCTTCCATGCTTGGATTTCACCAACCAAAAGTCATCAATGATGGCGCCGTCCTTGTCGTCGGACACCTGCTCGAAGTGGATATGTGTGCGATTGTGGGCCTTGAGCCGTGTGTAGCCATAGTCCTGGCTGTGAAAAGCGCTCCACTCGGGTATTTTGCCCTTGAACGGTTCTCTTCCCTCCTTGCAGCCGGCGGATCCTGTGACAATGTGCACAGGAGCACCAGGATCCTCGTACGGCGAATCCTTTAGCGTTCCATTGAGCACCTCGTAATCGTAAATGGGCCAGAGTCTCTCGTAGGAGTGCTCGTGCGCCCAGATGGCCACGTCCACGCCGAACTCGTACAGCAGCGGCTCCAATCCGAACAAGTGTACGAAGGGCCAGCCCACCCGGGTGAGAGTCTCTGAGTGGGTGCAGTCGTTGTCGTTCTCATTGCTGCAGTACATGGGACGATGACCGTACAAGATGATCCACGGGCGCTTGCTCCGATTCTCTGGCAGATTGGCCTTGGCCAAATCCTCACGCAACCATTCGAACTGGAATACCAGCGACTTTAAACCGTAGTTGAGAAAGTAGTAGACCTCCGTGCTAATGCCCACAAAGTGCACGGGTCCCAGATCGAAGCTGTAGAACAGGTTCTCCGTACCTCCCGGCATGCTGAAGCGGGCACGATAGTTGGAGAAGTTGCTGCAACACCAACAATTAGATCCTGCTTCTACCAAAAAAACACTCTACTCTCTGCTCAACTAGCTACTCACAACTTCTCCTCGTGATTGCCGGGAACCACCATGTATGGCAGGTAGGCAGCCACCGTTTCGATCTGCCGCATGAACTCATCCCCCACGCGCGCATTCTTCGTGTTCATGTCGTAGGCGAAGTCACCCACATGGATGATGGCATCGTACATGCCGCGCTGCGTCTCCTGCTGTAATCGGGCCAGGGATTGGGCATTCTCATTGCCCATATCCCCGTAGATAGCTAGCGATGGCGACCAGTCAACGGATGCCGAGGGCACTGTGCGAAACTGGAAGATGGCCGACCAGCCGAAATCGCTACCGCAATGGTAAGAGTATGTGGCATTTGGTTCCAGGTCCCTAAGCGTCACCTAAGCAAAGTAAGCAATAAGTTTCTCTCTCTCTCTCTGGTGCATCAACAGCGATGTCAAGGTGGATCGATTGTTTGTTAAGAGATGGAGTGCAAGCAATCCTGGCTCATTGGTTCTTAAATTGGTCCTTAGAGCCTGATCATCGATTGCATTCCTCTTACATTCTCACAAATCGATCTACTTGAATCGTTTGATCGGTTGCTTTCTCTGTGCATACCCTGTGGATGAACTGCGTGGCCTGCTTGTGACCGCCGTCCACGAATTTAGTGGCCGTTCCCCGGGCCTGTTGGGTGAGCCTGACCTGTCCGTCTACCAGTTGACCGTACTCCACCACGCTGACTGCACCCACTTCCTGATCCGGCGGCAGGCTGCGCGTGGACCAAGTGACGACTATCTCGCTATCGGTGCGTTCTGCTCCAGACGACAAGCGGATATCGAGAAACGGGGAAGAGTAAAAGAAAAACAAACTTGAGCAATTTCGTTGGTCCAAAGTAGGTGCGTTTCAAATGAAAGGAAAACAAACAATTAGCCCCCATCCGGCATCTAATATCATTTAGATTTGGCATTAATACTGATTACTCAACATAAAAATGTATAGATTTGTGGTATATAAACAATCAACTCGAATTCCAGATTTGCCACGATAATGATTCGCTTAATTAAAGTTGATTGAAACAACTGCTACTTGGTTACTTTAATGAATAACTTCAATCCCATTAGCATCGCTTGTGTCAAATTGAATTGGAATCTGTAATGGGTGCAGGGTCGTCCAGTCATTCACGACCAAACTGTTACTGTCCAATAAAACCCTGATATTTTTGCTTTGCAGCGACGCTCCATTGTTTGCTCCATCCTTATCGCCAACCCAATAGAAACTAGAAACTAGAACACAAAGCCAAATGGCCGGTGGGATGACGATCGACCTTATCGGCAAATAAGAGGCCCCACAGGGAGCCAAAGTCTATCACTCTTTGGGTTGCATTTGAGGGTTTTGAAGTTTGCAATGCCCGCGTTATCGTAGACAACAGTGGAGCCCCAATAAGGCGGATTATTGATATTTTTTTTTTTTTTGGGGGGGGGGGGGGGGGGAATCACCTCTTTACAAAAAAGGCTGTCAGAGCGGCTCACGTTTCTAATCTTGTTCAGTTGTTGTTTGTTTGTTTCGCAAATCGCACTGCACAGCGATTAAGTTTATCATTGTGCTGGACCACATTCTCAGTGTCATACTTTAATTGTTTATTAATTTTTTTTGTTTGACCTGCCACCCCATCAGGCCTTTAATAATAAGTGCTTGAATTTATTGCTGCTTCCAAACATTCGGAATTAGATGTTATTACTTTTGGAGCAAAAAACAGATTGTAGTAAGCCTCAAGCAGATAAGCCGGTTTTCTGGCACTTTCGATTATAAATATAAAGCTATATTTATACAATATTTGAGAAAACCTTATTGTTGTAACTAACGATCGTATAGATATTAACTACAATTAAAAATTTCTACGATCTGATGGGCGCATTTGCAATTGTTCATCCCATTTATAGCCGCGACGACACTGAGAATCATTTTATGTAGCAAACGATTCTGGGCGGGATTGGAAAAAAAATATTGATATCACTCGATAAGCGCCGCGGGAATTGCGTACTATACGATCAATGTGTTTTTCAAAACCATATGTGATAATACACATAAAGGAAAATGTAAGTATAATTTAATTATTTATAAGTCTAATTAACATGTTGCAGCTGGTAATGTGAATAAAATTAAATACGTAGCAAGTTTGCTTTCCTACGCGATAGATTTGTAATATTAGAAACATATATGCCAAGCTATCAATTTTCTCCCAGTGTATTCTAAAACTAATGCAACGCTGCAGGTGAGCAATTTACATAATGCGAAAAGTAAAGAAGCTCGCACTCACCTCCAAAGGCCAGATGCACTTGCTCCGGCTGATAGTGGACGATGTCGACCTCCTGGTGGGTGGGAGTGCTCCTAATCCCCGGAAAAAGCAGCACCAGCAGGAGCAGCGACGCCAGCAGAGCAAATTGCAGTCGCTGCATTTTTACCGTTACGTAGTTACTAGTTGTTATTGCACTGTAACACAGTCAGCAAAAACATTGCCAAATCACAATTGCGTCGTTGTCAAAGTGGGGACACTCGCTGGAGTTAAACGGGGGAATCGACAAATTCGCTTGCGGGAACAACAAAAAATGAGCACTATTATGGAAATATCCAGCAATTTATAAGCGCAGCCACAACAAAAACAATCCGGGTGCAGTGTGACCTTGGCCGCCGAACAGAAAATGCCAGTGGTCACGATTGCTCGCTGGCTACAACTATCGATAGAAAGCGATAAGTGAGCGCGTGATTTGAACTTGATACGTAAATAAATTACGTGAAAATGTCAAAGCTGTTTGAGTAAAAATGAAATGGCGTTTGAAATTCAAAACAGCTCACTGGGTTATTCCTTCTGACCAATTCAACGATGAGTAATATGCTATTTCAATTAAATCAACCAATTAGAAATATACGCATTATTGCAGAATATCTTTATTATTTAACAGCATATGGAATGTTTTGGGGAATGAAGTCACTCTAACAGGTAAATGAAACTACATACAATTCGAGATCCTTTGTCGGTCCCAATTGAATGATTGAAAACATGCGGATCGTTTTGTTCATATAAGCGCCTTCTTAGCAATAAACATAGAAGAATATATATATTTATATAGATATATAGATTAGGGAATAGATAATATGGGTATAAATACAGGATAACAGTAGAGAGAGAGAGATAGTTTTAACAATACATACAACTAGGATAACTGGATATACGTATGTAAATAGGTTTAAGGATAACATTAGCATAACAACTAAGGACTTTTGGCAGCCTTATCGACTATGTGGCATACATGCTGTGAAATTGGCAAAGCAATTCCGCTGGACGTGGACATATACGAGTTGGTAATACATCTTACGGACAAGGAAAACTAACTACTTCTCGCCGGGGGCACCACTTGATCCCGTGCCCGCTGCACTGTGCATGCTGCTCTTGCGTTGCGCCTGCGAAATCTGCACGATCCTCGAGAGCGGCGAGTGAGTGCTGCTGGTGCTGGGTCTGGTTCCGGCGGGCAAGGGTAGCAGCCGTTGGGCGGACGTTCCACCGGACTCGTCAATGGCCCCCGCTGGCAAGGCGCTTCCACTTCCGCCGGGCGGCGACGTGGGCGACAGTTCGCGGGCCAATGGCGAGGGTCGCAGCGAGAGGCGTCGCTGGAGCGCCGTCTGCGAGGACTGCTCCATCAAACTGGCACCTGGTGGCGGCGCCTGTCCCGGTGGAATCTGCAGAGCAGTCGGTCGCACGCTGAAGCGACGACGGAACTTGCTTTGAACAGTTGACGCATTCGATGGACCGGCTGTTATTTGGCTTTGATTTGCGGCTCTCTCTGTGTAACTGGGAGGCGGTTCCAGCAGGGATCTGGCTGCCGGTGCGGTGGCTGCTCCTCCAGTAGGCGATATGCCCACAATAGTGGAGCGACGCGCATACAGCCGATTGGCAGCCGCCGTCTGCAGTGTCCTCGTTTGATCGCCAGCAAAGAGCGACAGGATCGGCGGCAGCTGCGGTGGCTCCAGTCCAGCATTGCCCATCTTGCGCTGCTTGCGGCTACCTCTCGATACTCCGCCTCCGCCGGCAGCTCCTCCAGCCGCTGCCGCCTGTTGCTGTTCATCAAGCACGGCATGGGTGTGCACCACCTCCAGCGCACGAATCAGATCCGCAATGGTCGTCTGTTCCAGCACATTCATATCCTTCTCGGAGGTAACCGAGAATATGCTGCTACGACGCGGAGCAGAGGCCAGCGACGATGCCGATGCTGTGGCTGGGAAGAGGCTGCCGCGACGCGCGGCCACTGCCGCCATGGCTGCCGATCCAGAGCCACTGGTGGCCAAGCTGCCGCGTCGCATCTGCATCTGGGCCAAGGCGTGGGCGGTGGGCGGATACATGCTGCCCCGGCGAGCGGATGGGGCTTGATTCTGGGTATAGATGCTCTCGCGTCGGCGCTTGCCAGCAGCCGCCTTGCGTTGATAGGCTCCACCGCTCAATGCCGATGGCGGGGTGGCTCCATCCTCCATCTGGAAGCCCATGTTCGTTAGCCCGCCGCCGCCGCTGGCCAAGCTGCCATTCGATTCGAAGGGCGGTGGAGGACCGCGTCCGTTGCGCAAATAGAATTGACTGGAGGCTGCCGTGACGGTGTTGCTGTAGTACTCCAGCGGGGATCTGGCTTGCTGCGAGATGACACCCTCGGGTACCGAGACCACGGACAACTTGCGTTCCAAATCCTGCGAGGGGCGCTTCTTCTGGAAGGGAAACAAGCGACGCAAGCCATCCGGCATGGAGAACTTCTTGACGCGACCGGCACCCGGTGATTGTTTCTTCAGCTGCTCCTCCAAAGTATCCGGCTCCAGATGGACCATGGTCGAGTTGGCTGCTCCGTTGGCACGCTGTTGTCCCTTGTAGCGCTGGTTGAATGCCTCCTGGATCTGCTGGTTGTCGCCGCTCCAAGTCCATTCGTTGTGGCTCGAACGCAGTGGCCTCTCGCTCTGCCAGCGAGGTGCCTCCAGATTGAAATCGGAGCAGGCACGTGCTCTTGGACGTCGCGGTGATGTGAACTCGTTGACCGTCGAGAACGACCATTCGCTGGCCAGGATCTGGGAGTCGGAGAATCCATGATAGCCACCATAGAGCGCCGCATCCTCCTGCTCCGCCGGCGGTGGCTTCACCGTGGCCAGTGCGCTGACCACCTTGGCCAGCAAATCGGTGGTCTGGCGGTAAGCCTCCGCCGTCTCGAACGTCTTCTCGCGATCCAGTTTGCTCAGCTCTGTATCGGAATTGGCGTGCACCATGCCCGCCTCCCTTTGGGCGGCAACCATGTCGGCGCACACGGAGAATGCCCTCTTCCGGCTGGGAATGGGAGCCGGTTCCACGCGGTACATGCTCAGATCCGGACACGAACTGGAACGTGGCAGTGTGTAGGCAATATCTACATCGGTGTACACAGGCTGATACGATTAATACGATAAAACAAATTCGGGTTCATATAAGTATAGTCAATAGTAAGAGTTTAGATTTCCAGTCCAAGTGTGTTGAAGTTTGGGAGTCATATTTGGAGTTCCAAAGAGTGTCGAATGTGGAGTTGGTGTTGTACATGTAAAGAGAATAGTTTGGATTAGTGTTCGACCTTTGTATCGTGGGCAGTAGTTAATCATCCGATTGTCGGACTGATTTGGGCTAGCACTGTCTATATAAACTCGATGTGGGTCCATTGGAAATCTCTGCTTATATTACTTACATCGGCTGCTCCTCTTTTTCTGCTCAGTCTTAGCCTTATTCTTCGGCTTCTTTCTATTTCCCTTTCGACAAAACTAGAACGGAGAACAGCGGCTATTTAAGATCTTGGATTACGTCTAAGAATACTGGCTAATTGCAACGTGGATACGAGGATACCGCTTAGTCGGACACGAAACATTGAAGGTACTCCCAGCGAAAATCTCTCTGCAAGATCAATGGTTAGTTAGCCCTTTTGGAGGTGCACAATTGGACACGAGTGCATAATCATATCAAGGAATATTTTATATAGTTAATAATAGTATAGTTAATGTCGTTGCCCAGTTATATTGTAATCATCCTTAATCTTTATATTAAATTTCCCGTTTATATATTTAGCTTGTTAGCAATGTTTTTTAGCTAATGGTTATTAATTCGTTATTTGTGAAAACTTGTCAAATTTTTAGGTATAAGAATTTGGTTATATTACCCTGGATAACTATTATAAAGTATGAAATGAATTAATACTTAATTAAACTACTAATATTATTTTAAAATTCCCAAGTTAAAGTGCAATCCCATTTTGGAACACTGAGTGCTAGCCCATTTGTGAGATGTCCATGGATGACGGGAATCGTTTACCTTCACTTTAAGGATGTACAGCTCGTTGAGCATTCTCCGGAGATAGCCCACATCCTTGGTGACACCAGACCAAATGCGATTCTGGGTGGCCTTCAGGTTGGACGACAACTGCTGCTCCAGGTACGCCAGCTTCTTGCTCTGGAGGCCCCTGTTTTCATGCCGAATGCGCGAATGTTAAATGATGTTGATTATTGTTCGATGGTTAGGATCATGCAAAAGACACGAAACGTAGGACATGCAATGGATATTGATGCAGCCCAACACTTACCGAGTGATAAATGTCATGATCATCACCAGGTATCCCAGGGAGAAGATGAACCAAACGATCACAAAGATCTGATAGACCACGAACCAGCCGCCGAACTCCTTGGGCTATTGGCACATGCAATATATACTATAGTCATATGGAGTCAGGAATTTATATTTGAGGGCAACTCACCTGGTTGGATCCAAATGTGGGCACATAGTCACCAAATCCTATCGTTGTGGTGGTCACATAGCTGTAGTACAGCGAGATGGAATAGGGCCAGTTCTCGAAGTAGGTGAACACCCACGAAGGCAGCAGCAGGAAGAGAGCTATTCCCGGAATCAGGGCAATCACCACCGTGGTGATCAAGCCCAGCTGCGGCGGAACATAGTGCATGTCCGTGGACATCTTGTACTTTTTGTAGCGTCTGTAGATCGCTTCAAACTGGTAAGGAATCGAATATATATGATTTATGGTGACATCTTGAATTATATTTCCCCACTCACAGTACGTCCAAAGTATTCGCCCAGGCCGGCAAAGAGGATTCCATTGACGGGGATGCCAATCACCGAGTACGCAATCATGATCATCCGTCCGGCGAAGGTGGTGGGCGATATGTTGCCATATCCCACCGTGGAGCACACGGTGAACGCAAAGAAGAAGGCATGGTAGAAGGTCCACGTGTAGGGCGTATCATCATATGTCGGCGGCAATGTAACCGGTTTGTCACAGTAATCCGAGATCCGTTGAAGAATCTCATCCTGGGTGGTTGTATTCTTGTCGCCCAGCTCCTCCAGCAGATACTCTGCAGCGAAAATGAATAGGGGGATAGCATGGAATTAGTGCACTTTCATGCCCGATTGAGCGTGAAATCAAATTAATTTTAATTGCTCTCCGCCATTGTGGTTCACGTGTCTAACCGAATCCGATCCGGAAGTGAATGTGCCACCGAGCGCTGACCTTCCGCTTCCCGATGCCAAAAACAATGGGCACAAAAGAAACCCGTTACGAATCCGGCGATCGCCGATTGTCACTGAGTGGCTAACCCTAAAAAAGATTCCCCCATCGTGATATTTATTACACTTGAAAAAATTGCCGCTCGGATTTGATTGAATGGTGATTGAATTAAATAAAGCTGCTGAAAACTGTGCTATAGACATCGCTAATAATGTGATTATTGTATTTATGCAGCGTTTTAAAACATTCCAAATTGGAAAACCTTGCATAACATTGTTTTTCTCGCAGTGTACGGATCGCCATAGGCGATCACCACGTTCCTGACCCGGACGATGTGGCTCCGGGTAATTGAAATGCGCTGGATGAACGACACCAGTCGGTTTCATTGAAAGATATTCATCGGGCACATAAATTGAGATCGTGGCCGGAAAATGAGTTTAGCGAATCTTGCTGTAGGTCAGTTGTAAGAAGTGGAGCTTTTTCGATCGGATTTGACTTCTGGGAATTAATTAAACGACGAGACATTGAACGATATCAGATTATGCAATGATTCCGAAGTGATTGTATTAACTATGGGAAGTAATCAATTGAAACTGAGTCAATAAACCCCCTAGTTTGCCAATATACAATCTTCAAGTATTCGCGATTATCAAATAGCTCTGATATAACTGAATCAAAACCGATTACACAATCTATGAATAGATAGAGATTATCAAGTTTGGCTTGCAATCTATCACTTGTTTGAGCCCGGTCATTGAATGGCCATTATGCTAATTGATTAATTCCCAGATTGATTGATGTCTAGAACCGTTCCAACCGGAACGGATGCTCCCTAATCACTGCTGATCCTTCATCGTTGTTCCTTATCAACCTGTCAGTTGAGATTTTCATGATCGGCTGTCTAACCTTTATGGCCAAGTTTATCGGACTCGAGTCTCGAGAGAGCATTCTACTATTCGGCAGATTGCCCGAATGCAAGTGCAATCATTCAATAAAACCCTGAGCCTCGTGCAAATGCAAGCAATTTTTGAGTTACCCCTCGTAATCTTTTAACGAATTGCATAATTCAATAAATGCGTCCGGGGACTCTGGAGGCAAGTGGCCACCAACAAAGGGACTTGCAGTCATCTGGGTGTCATCCCATCTCATCTCGCATCTGGCATCTGGCATCTCTCATCGCTGATCTCTGATCACAACGGGACACAATTGGGGGCAATTCAGAGATTAACAGCTACAACAACTAACTATATATCCGCCATATAGTGGGTATATGCCACACAGACGAACGGTCACAATTTAATCGCCTTTGTGGAACTTGATTGCGGGCAATTTGTTCATAGAAGTCGATCATTATCTCGAATTCTTGCAAGTCCTCTCGACTCGCCTCTCTGGCTTACACTGATTATCTTGATGATTGAGTGCGGCTCGGAAAAGTTTGTGGCAAACAAATTGATAAATTAATTCAATTAAAGCTCTCCCAAGCGGCGCAGTGCATCAAACCATCTGAGGTCGAGGTCAGTGGATGCAGATGCAGCTGGGTTCCCACTCTTTTCGAGATCGAAAAATCATCTGAAGAGGTACTGCTACCTATTTTTTAATACTTTTTTTTTATAATACCTAATGAAAGCCCCACTAATTAATATGCCACTCTAAATATTTAATGTCCATAATTCGCACTTCCTGTCCTTAAGTTAACTCATCGCTTTAAAATAGACCTTGCATTATAATATCGTGCTGACTTCGCTTTATATTTGCGACAAGTCTTTGCGAATATAAAGCCTAAGCTATTTAAATCAATTATTCATTTTAATACCCCTCATATCAAGTTATTAATTTAGTTAATGCTAACTAAGAAGCAGTGATCAATGCCTAAAGATTCAAGTCTTTTTCAAAATGAAGAAAATCATTTATATCTTCTAAGCGAATTTTTAAAGTAATATACCCCACATTCCGAATCACTAATGATCACTCACATTCCTGGGAATTCTGTTCGTGGAAGATCCCTTGGCCGTGTCATTTGGCCCGGTCACCTTATCAGGTGTCAACAGCTCAAAACCTAATCTCACCGTGTTTGTGGACACTTGAAAGTCATCGGCACACGGTTGTGGTCATCGCCCATAGCCCATAGCCCATAGCCAATTGAAGTGCTAAGGAGTGATTATGGTGGCTTTGTCCACTGCCTTTGCCTGCTTACATATGCATAACAAACGGAGGGAATCTAGGGAATTAACCGGGCCTAACTCATAACCCATCGATTGACCATCGAACGACATGACACATTCAACCAGAGCGACCTAGGTTGACCAGAGTTGAGCGTTGGGCACGACGATCGGATTCAATCCGTTACGATCCACACACGTCTTGGGTCGATGGTTACTAATTAGAGCGTTTATGGGTTATTTATTTGCATAATTAGCACATTTTATGTGCTATTTAAATCCGGATTTATTGCAATTGAAGAGGCATTAAAATAAATACATCCGAGACTGCCGATTTAGCTTGATTTAGCGTAGATATAATCGCTCTCACACCTCGATACTTACTCTATATATCCACACAGATCGAATATAGAGGACGCGTTGTCTATAAGGCAAACAGACCCTGTGATTGCCGCAGACTTGTCGAGTCGTAAACCTCACACTTTGCTCCCACATTTACGCACGTTTTGCCAAAAATAAAATACGTATCCAGATATATATGTTTGTATGTATATATGATATGTATATCTTTAATAGGGGGACTTTTTTGCGCTACATACTCCAGATTAGTTTCGAGTTTATGCCTAAAGAACCCATTTGGAACTTTCTCTATTCTAATATCCTAGAATTCTGGCTACAACCCATTGGAATATTCCTGTTTAGGCTCTAAGCTATGCTGAAAGTGAACCACGCGTCGAGAAAACCTCAACAAGTGGGTGTCAAAGCTTGAAAAGATTCGGACATGGCGCTAGACTTTCTATCAAAGTCGTGGGCGGCTATTTAGTTGGGTTCGACGGCGTCGGGATCACATGCTCATGGATCGTCCGGTGCGGATCACGCGGCTAATTATGACTATATGGACTAGGGGATGTGGGAGTAGTTTGGTTTCTTTGGTAGCTCACCCACCGTTGATTGCAATTTGCGCCTTGCGCTGCTCGCCGCGCGATATCTTCTCCTCGCCGTGCTCAATATGGTAATAGATTGCCGCACCGAACATCAGGTAGGATATGTAGAAGATGAGCAGCAGGATCCATCGATTCGGCGACATGCTCGACGGATTGTCGCACTACCTGAAAGGACAGCGAATGCAGCTCAAGATTACAGTTTGGCACTAAAGGAATCACAATCGGATCGGATCGGATCGGAATGGTAAGTGGTTTTCAAATCGGTATATCAGTGGATCAGTGGGGGTTTCGGTGTGATCGCGCCGCTCTTGTGTTGTCTGTCGTTATTTATGGTTGTATCGCCGCTAATCGAAGCTTGATTGCGATTGTCCAAGTGCTGGCCAGTCGCTCCAGCTGTTGTCTATATGTGCACGATAGGAGAGAGCAGAGATACCGGACTATACGGTTCCATGCCCTCCGCCCAAACTTGTGGGTCTTATGCGTTATCCCCAAGGCAATCCATCTAACATACAAATGTATCTATGTGTGTTAGCCATCTCAAGAAAGTGCCATCATAAAGCCCCATCTAAACTATTATTCTAGGATAGCTTAACCCTATGGTGGAGTACAGTACCGCCGTGTTCGTTGCAGTTGATCGATTCCCACTGGCCGCATTCCTTGGCCAAAACCACGCGCAGCTCGTATCAAGAGTGGCCTCCTTAGCCGAACGATCGTCATCGATGGATCGTTTCGGGAGTTGCCATCGCCAGGTTGGCGACGTCATCGAGCCTCCGAGGCTTACACCTATTTACACTTCTAATCATATCGCTCGGGGCAGAACAGGGCATTACCGCTAATTTTCCACGATTTCTAGCGGTGCAAAGTAGTCCGCTAACGATTAGCGACCGTCGCAGACGTTGCCCTCCCAGCAGTTCAGGTCCCCATCTTGGTGTGGCTCTTATCTACGAAAATATAGTGTGTGCGAATGTCTGGGGATCACAAAGGGGGCCAGGGCTATTGAGGAGGAGGGTGGGCTGCTGCTGTGGGTGTTTGGGTGTTGTGTCAACCTAAAAACTCGCCATGTGAATCGACCGACCGCACTTGGCTGCCAATTAGCGATCGCGAATGCAAAACACAGAGCGAAGTTGACAAGCCCGAATACCCAAATGCAAACTCAAAATCATCAGGTGTCAAAAGTTGTACTCATTAGAGTTGCAATGATTAGAATTTCTTGGAGAAACGGACGGACGGACAGGCCATAAAGATAAATGCTGCGGAGTTTTAGTCACCCAAAGAGCCTGTCATACTCGTAGCTGAAGAGCGTTGTGAAAGTACCTGTTTGTATCACCTGATAAATACTATTTATGTCCATGGATTGCAAGTCTTAAGCCATCATAAAGATATGGTGATGGTGATTGCTGGCTAATTGGCAATTGATGGTGAAAGTTCTTAGTTAATATCATAAAGATAAACGCTTTGGCGGCCGCTCAAGTCATCATCATCAATGGGGCGGGTGCAGATTTGTGGCTCCTTACAATATCATAAAGATAAAGATGGGATTGCCAGCGTGTTCGCCCTAATGAGTTCATGTTGGGGTAGTTCCTGTGGACTTTACGCGCGTGGAATCCCCCGCCAATTCACGTGAATCAACTAATCGAGCTACTTGCTTCTCTTCAGTTGCTTTGCTTTTTCGATACCTTAGTGGGTTGGTTCTATGGGTTTTATGGGTTCTATTTTGAACGCTGATCTACTATCTCCGCGTATCGGTAAAGTCTTCTCATTACACGCTTGATTACATTGGGACAATTCGAATTGTTTATTCCCGTTGTTCAAGTCAAGTGATCGCTGATAACGATTCTACGATTCTACGCTACGCTGCCTTTTGTTCTGCAACGGTTTTAATTATTATTATCGCTTCTTACTGTATAATTTCTATTAAATTATCTATGGAGTAGTCTTGTGTTTTATTTTTTTTGTTTTGTTTCGCGGCACGATGGCTATTGCCTGTTGTCCCGCTGGCAACTAAAAAGCAACTACGGCGACTACAATAATTTGTTAATAATAAAATAAAAAATAAATTCCTCGAGCACTGACTGGCTGGCGATGATGATGTTTCCTTTTTTTTATGTATTTATTTATTCCTAACAAACATTTCGATGACGCGTTTTTTTTTCTTCCCTTTTTGTTTTTTTTTTTTTTTTTTTTTTTTCGTTTTTTTGGGCTTGTCCCCTTGGAATTCTTTTGGAGTGGAAAATTCTGCCAAAAAGTTTGCGGAAATGACTGATAATCGAATCGGGTTATCTGTAAATTAGGATCGTTATTTAAAAAAAAAAAAACCAATATGGAGGGAAGTTAATATTAATCCCAAAAGTGTATAGGCTTGCTCATAACTTTCACGAGACCTGTGGAAATTTCGCAGACAAACACCCACCCACCCACAGACAACCGTCGTAAAGCCATAAAATGGAGCCACTCTTTATCGAACCGAACCCAAGACGAACCCAAATAAAACCCTGATAAACATTCGATGATCATGTAAATGAATTAAGTCAATGTTTGACGTCAAGTGGTGTAGACAACAGAACATTTAATATGACAATAAAAGCATTTACTAATTGATAGCCCACATACTCCAGTTCATGGTGATCGTAGGTTATTTTTTGGAGAGATCGTCGAAGGATCGATAAATCACCAAACGATCCAGGGTCACAATTCGTTAATCAGTTGATCCTCACGTGCATCCCCAGAGAATTGAAAATTCAGAATCGAGAACGGAGAATTGAGAACTGAGAAGCCCGTGTTACGTGCAGAATTGGCGGGGAAGTCGTACGGACTACGGTCGTATATTATGTGAAACAAAATTAATAAATAACAAAATATTTACATATACCGACGCTAAATAGTCGTATAATCAATAATAAATAGCAGCAACTGCAAAATGAACACGTTTAGTAAATAATCGCAAAAGTCGTCAAGCGTCAAAAGCCGTTCTGTGCTTTTCTTTCGTTTTTATTTTTTCTTTTCCAATTTTCCATTCTCAATACTCAATTCTCCCCGGAGAAAGATGAGAGAAAATCTGGGGCGAGGGGTGGCGAAAGAGTCGCAAGAATCGCAAGCATTGTGTCCGGAGTCTGAAAAATCTGGGTGGAAATACCAGGCGGGCCTGATGAGCCTATTGGGTGCTAATGATGACATTGTTTTACAAGCCGGCGCGGCAAGATGATTAATTGAATTGCGATCTATCAATGTCTCGTTTCTTCTGTCAGTCCCGTCATCGTCTTGGTTGGTGCTTCTGGTTTTCCTTCCTGTGATAAGACTACGTCAGAGACCCGGGCTAAACACGGCAATTAAAGACGACAGTCATGTGTCCATAGCTGGATAAAAGATTGGATAGAATTCTCAATTTTCAGCTTGCAAATCTTGAAACTATAATAATGACTTTCTTTGATTCTAAACATTTGATTTTAAACATTACATTTAAGCTTGGTAATATTTGACTAAGAAAAGCCTAATATGGATCCAGTGTTTAATACCATTCCTAATCGTTTTTCCATTATGGAAGATCGACTGTAAGTCTGTACGTCACACGTATTGCCGATTGGCCTTTATCCAGCAAACGAGTTAACTGAGTTACTACCAAGTTCAGTTTAACTGATTGACGAACCGAGCGGATCTATAGTTTGGGCCATATTTGCTTATAACCAAATGCCCCATGATGGATGATGTTGGCCTAAGTGCAATCGCCAGACTCATTCGACTTCTTGAGCCCTCTGCCAATCGACTGATCGATAAAAGATACATAACTGGTTGCCGTTATTTGCGCTGACTACTGCTAACGGTACATTCGTAGCGGGCGTACGTAAACGTTTTTGCATATGGTAACAACAGTTAAGCAAACACTTTTGCACTGTGAAACAATTTCGTTAATTAAATGCATTTATACTACAGATACCGTTTCGGAGGTGCGGCACTGATTGATTTACCGGATTTTGACAAAGCACTCTAAAAAACAAAACCTATCCGAGTTAATCAGAATGTTTAAGATTAATGTCATTAAAGGTTCTTGTGTGATAGTATCATGGAGTTTTGCTAAGTTTTATTATATGTAAGAAAAGACTATTTGTATAAATGTGAAAACGAACTTAAGTTTTTAAGAGATGCACATGGACTATTTCCGCGAGTGTAGACAGCGCGTCTGAAGTGGAGCGCACATGCGAATCCGATCGTTTAGATTGGGCCCAGAAGAACTCTAACCTGTGCACTATATGTAATCGTTTCGATTCCGGGCGTGCAATGGATCGCGCTCTTGCTCCTCTCTTCGTGGCCCACTCAGATAACGCCGTGCAAGGTGACCACGGGAACAACACCAAAAAATAATGACAGTCACACGGATGGGAGAGATTTTTAGGTTGGCGGGGTTTGGCGATAATGTGTGTTGTTAACAAGTGCACTGATTTCAAATTGAATTCCTTCTGGTATTCCTTGTTTTTCATTTATTTGCAATTTTTCCGTTTTCCGTTCCGATCCTCTTAAGTTTAAGCTTCACTTTCAGGATACCCACGTTTAAAAATTGTTGAAAAAAAAAAATAAACACTCGCAGGAACCGTTGGCTTTCGCCTTTCGCTGTGTTGTGTGTAGTTTTAACTTATTACTTTTTTTTTCTTTTGGAACAAAAGAGAACCGCGAAACACTGGAAGACTGAGCGAAAAAAAAATAAACACTCTCGTCGATCGCGTCGCAGGACCGTTACCGTTACCGGTGCACGCTGAATTTGATGTGAAAAATGGAAGGTTGACACTTTTTGTTAACGGTGACGATCGCTCCGTCGCTTCTCGATTCCCGTAACCGTTCTGATTTAAATGGAACGCTCTGCTCCAAGCTCACGTCGGTTTCCAGTCTCTGCCGGCGTAGGCGTAGGCGTCGACGTCGCTGCCCGCTAACCGCTATTTCGGTTTCTTTTTCGCTTTTCCGTTTCGTTTTCGACAATTTCCAGCCGAGCTTTAAATTTTAAGTCGCCTTCTCCCTCCGCCCGTTTCCCGTTTTCCCGTAAGGAGCTTCACCGTTACGTTGCTACCAATTGGTTTTCAAAACGAGCTCTCCGAGTGCGGTACGTAAAATATGAAAAGAAATCAGAGCGAAGAGCTCAAAACCGCACTGCGAGCGAACAAGCGGTATTAATACAATTCAACCAGCTCCTTTAACTGCCGATCGGTGAGTTAGTTCACTTATAGATGTCTATGTATGGGGTTGTGTGCACTGTACGTGTGATCTCTAATCCAGTGCTCACTCACTTTGAGCTCTTCGCTCCTGAAAACAAGAACAAGAAGACAGTTCGGAATCACTCAAAGAGGTGTGTGAGTGGCTTTTTTTTCGAGTGTGCGGGTGGGGGAGCCCCACCCCCAGCTCTGAACTAACTAAACGGAACTGAACTAAACTAAATCAAGTTGAAATGCCGATCGACGAACGGCAACTACGAATTTTGCCAGCAGTGCTCAGCCCACTAACTGCCTGCCCCCAACCTCCCCCTCCCCGTCCACCCAACACCCCCACCCCCCTCCAACCAACCAAAATCGATCGTCGCAAAAAAGAGATACTGTGTAGTAACCAACGGAATATGGGGTTAGTACAGTGGAGCAAATTGTCGCCAGGATTGAACCACACATCTTAAGATCTTAATGAAAATGATATCATATTAAACTTCATATAATAATAAAAAATTATAAAAAATTATTATATATTTCTATAAAACTTTCTGAGCTCCCTATTCCACCCCATGAATCATTGAATATTACAATAAAAATATCCAATCCAATTGATAACATTTCAACAACATTTCCTATAAGCCATAAAATTCGGCCCTGACATGCCCATTTAATTAACGTCAAAAACTCGATTTTATACAACCCAATTTAGTAAAAGATATCTACGGTTAAGAAAATGTGCACTCATTGGGTATTTCTTGTTACAGTAATCTTTATTGCAAATAAGTTATGGTTTGATTTTAAGGAAAACGTTTATTGTTTATAAATGGTTAAAGCTAAGGTTAAATAGGACAGATACTTAGATAGGAAGGATATTTATATATTGAAAACTAACTAAATCGTAGTTGTATTGCTTCGATTCCATGAAAGCTAGATGTCTAGATCAAAGACACTCTATTTCTTATCGTATTGTGCGGTTCGGATGCGAGCATTACTTATCACGACCCACTGTGTGCTCTGTTTTTGCGGATCAGCTTGGCCAGCGACCTTTTTTAGAATCTACGGAGCATGGGCCAGATTCCCCACCCAAGGTGGGCGCATAAAAACCTTACCCACGGCGCCACCGCCACGCCCACCGACGAACCGTCAAGCCCAAAAAAACACACCTAAACGTGCGTTGTCAAAAAAAAAAAAAAAAAAAAAGAAACAACCGAAGCGACCACAATCACAATCGCAACCAACGTAAATAATTTGTCTACGGATTTTAGTGCTTTACGACGGGCACTAGCCGAGCGCAAACTTAAATCGTTAAACGGCAGACGAGCCACCCCAATAGACCGATCCACACCCACCCGCTGAACCAGCGAGCCACCAAAACAATCACCTGGTAGCACGTTACTACCCACCATCATCCCACCTTGATCTTGGGGGCTCAAACCACCTGATTCTGCCATCGTGGAAAGCATTCACTGTCAATGCCATTGTCAATAAAGAAGAACCCCCGTCGATCGGCATTGATGGTTAAAGGGAATTTGATTTCTAGGTACCCATAGATATGTTCCGTAATACCATGTTCAAGATCACTTGAGTGTTAAACATAGGGTTTTGGGGTGTTCTTTGACTTCAAGGTGCTTACGAAAGAGATCGAAGATCTTATAAGCAATATGATTATTCTTCTATGAACACATAGTTAACAGACAATTAGTTTTAATAATGGCTTAATAATAAATATAAGCTGTTCCGTATATTAAAAAAGAGTGCAGAAAGGATCTTGTGGCCCACTGTGCACGTGGTATACCTGGGGAGTCGAATCGAAGGGAACTCAAGATGTGAGAGCCATCCATGTAAGTGCAACTCAAACCGCTTGACACTTGACGATCAGAATTGAGTTATCGCCTCGTTTTTTTCGCCCCTTTTTTTTTTGCTCGCGCTCCACATTTTTTTTTTGCAGTCTCCCCCAGATCGATTCGGATTTGGCGACTGCGAAAGAGCGGAGAAAGCTCAAGAGAGCGCGGAGATGGAGATGGCCGGTGCCCGGGGGCCTACGGATCGTCGGGGACAATGATAGTGTTGATAACAAGTGCTTTGCACTGGATATGAGAATGGGAATCTTCTCCGAAACCCGAAAGCCCTGCACTGCAAGAAATTCTATTTGCAAGTTTTCAAATCTCAAAAAATCCACGTTTTTAATACCATTTCGTTGGGAGAACTCAGTGTTATACAATCAAGAGTGTTAAAAAATATCTGTTTCAAATATAATTTCTCTTCCATTTATGTTTTTAGGCCCACTGTGAGTCGGCGCAGCCCACTGTGCTCGTAAAAATCACAACTCACGATCATCGGTGATCTACGGTTTTCAGATTAAAATGTAGAACAATGCGGGGACCATGACTCCTAGGATTTTGTCTTGTGAAATGACGAGTAAGTGAATTAATAAATAAGCTCAAAAGGTTTAATGAACCAATAAAAAATCGTTATTATTTGTGATATAACATAAGATATAATTCATAAAAAGATTGTTATCATTTAATAGGAAACGATAAGCAGCGTGATGATACCATAAGGTATTCTACGAAATAATTAGTCAATAATACGTATTTGTGCATTTCTTCGAGGGTTCTTCTTCATACGCAATCCCCGGAAGACATGCGTATATATTTTCTATATTGGGCTATTTCTCGTCTTTCCCACGTCATCGATCGTATTTGACCAGCTCCGCATCCACTCCCTGCGATGGATGCCCGGTTTGCTCCTCAAATCAGATCGGGCAAATATAACTCAACGAGGTGCTAAAAGATCCCATTTGTGCTCCATCGCTGAAGCCTTTAATTGAAAAGATAAGCTGCCTCAGCGCGAAAAGTGCGAGTTTTCGTTACAGAAGCCCAGAGATTCCACACAGTGGGCCAAAGTCGAAAGAGAGAAATAACTCAAGGTTGAGTCGGAATCGGAATCGGAATCGTAAACCCTATTTAAATTGGCAACTGATTCATACGTACGAGCTGCATTAGCCGATGTTGATAAGCATAATTAATTAATTACGCTGCAGCCACGAAATGCTAACCAGCTTTGATGTATCGACGGAACCGCCCCGGTATTTCACCTGTCGTCTTCCCAAAGTGGCCGCCACAAATCCGAGTGTATTTAAATAAATTCAAACGAATTGTAATTGATGGGGCACCAGGCAGGCCCCCGGTTCTCCAAAAATTATCGTCTTGGATGCCGCCGTTTTATGGCGTGGACAACCCAAAAGTAATGATCGATTTGCGTTTGACACCTGGTGATGATTTGGGCGCCCTTCCGGTTGAATCAATCAATCATCTGCATGATTGATGGATGGTATTGAGAAACTCCTTCGAGAGCTGCGGTGTATCTATCAACTTGCTTCTTCGGAATTCTTTTACTTGAGTCATTATTGGAATATATAGTATACTTATCAATCAATTAATGATACGACTGCCAAATTGATTGAGAGCAAATAATATGAAGGCTTTAGCAGACATGTTATAAATAATGATCGTTTATTGAGGCGTGAGGGAATACATACAAGTAATTTCGATGCATTGCACAGCATTTGCGTTTTCTAACTACACAAAACAACAATATCTATACTCAATGTATATCTTTCTAGATGGGAAACCTATTGTAAAATCCATTCCTCCATGTTTAAAGCCACGTTTGGCGTTTATATATTACAGGATTTTTGTTTTTGAAAGATTTGCTATAACAGCTATAACACAAAAGTTACAAACGATTTGGATGCTTGTGAAATAAGTGGCTTCTCAGCTGTTTTTACTAATCAAGTGAACGATGTTGGCGATCATACGGCAACCGTTTTTATGGTGCAGCAGATTAAGGCACGGATCGCGAATCTTCTCCTCGAGCAGCTTGATCATCTCCGCCCGCAGGCACTGCACCATCTCAGCAGTCTCCAGATCGTGGGCCTTCAATATAATCCAACCGCTCTCCAGCAGAAAGAGGAAGTCCCCATCGTGTAGCTCCACCTTAAAATCGCTGCCGGCAAACAGGACCATGGCGATGAGCGGCAGCATCGAACAGTCGCGGATGTAGATGGCGCTCGTGCGCACCTTCTCCTGGAAGACGAGGAACGGCGCCTGAAAGACGGACACCTGCGAGTTAACCGACGACGGATGAATCTTCACGTAACCATCGCCGCGCGTCTTGAAACGCAAATCGTGGTGGCTCGGCTCGCGCGGCACAGCACCACCAGCTGTTTGGATGTAGACGCGATCCGGCGTCATAATCTTCACGATGTTTGGGTAGAGGGCGGCGCAGAGGAGCGAGGTCAGCAGCCTGTTGTTATCACCATTGTGGTTCTGCTCCACACCTGCAAAGGATGCCAATGCATTGATCTTAAACCATTCCATTTCGTTTTATTTGCCATACCAGTTAGTGTCAGTATATTGTCGCAGGCATTCTTGCGCCTACGCGGCACATTGATCGGCACAAAGCCAATGGAAACGAGTAGCTCCAGGTATTGGTACTTGAGGTCAGCTATCGTCTCAAGTGTGTTCAGCGACAGAAAGTGCTCACTGGCGTAGTTTCTGCTGGCTGCATAGTTTCCCCTGCGCGCAACATCCAGCCATTTCTGTTTAATGTTAAGTATACATAATTGCATGTCCCATATTATTGTGAGAGGTTAACTTACCCTATATGCATTCAGGACGGTCAGGTGATCGCTGTTGCCAAGTGCGAACATCCGTTTGCACTTGTTCGCCTCCGTGCGTTTGTTGAGCGGACTTACGAAGGGCGACTTGTTGCTCAGGCAGGCGGCGATGGTCAGCACGCTGTCCAGACACTGGAAGATCGCTCCATACAGCATCAGCTTGCCTATGCGCACGTCCACGGGTAGGGCTGCCAAATGATGACCCAACGGGGTCAATTGATCCTCTGCATCGAGCGCGCCCACATCCCTCAATCGTGTCAATGCACCGAGTACACTGTCCTCTGTTGGCGCCTCCAGTGTCTCCAGGAGAACAGAGAGCGTGTTGCGTGAGGCGAACGTTTGCAGCGTCTTGATGCGCAGCACAATTTGCTCGAGTGGCACTCGCTGGATCTCTGGCACCGGTTGGGCCAGAATGTGGTATTGATAGCGGTAGCTGGTGTACAGGTGGATGCACACACCCGGCATCACACGACCGGCACGACCCTTGCGCTGCTTTGCATTGGCACGAGACACCCAGACCAGGTCCAGTGACTCCATGTTGCGGTTTGAGTCGAAACACTTCTCCTTCATCAGGCCGCAGTCCACCACGAACACACAGTCGTCGATGGTCACCGAGGTCTCAGCTATGTTTGTGCTCAACACGATCTTTCGCTTACCGGGTGGGGCCTTTTTAAAGACTAGCGCCTGATCCTCGCCAGAAAGGGCCGAGTGCAATGGCACCAGGATGAATTTGCCGGCGCGTGGGGAAAAGAGTGCATTGTCCAGCAAGGAATCGTGCACGGATTGAATTTCCCCGAAACCAGGCAGGAAGATGAGGATGGTTCCTTCGCGCGGCCAATCGTGAGAACCTTCGACAATGTATTTCAGTACGGATTCGATCAGTTCTGGATTGATAGTCATGGGCTCCATCAGGTAAATACTCTTGCACGTGGGCTTGCTATATTCTAAGGGGAATATCACAGAGAAACGATAAGCACTTGAATTCATGTGGTCGTATGCAGTCACTTACCCGTGTATCGCTGATAAGTCTCGGCCAGAGTTAGCTTTTCGTCCTTGACCTTTTTGCCTGGCGCTTCTCCCGAAGCCTGCACATCAGCGTACTCCAGCTCACGCTCCAGTATTTCCTGCTCCTGCTTCTTAAGCTTGCGGCAGTACTTAGTGTCGTATTCCATAACGAAGTCGCTCATCTCCAGGATATCCTCCAAAAAGAGCTGCTGGACTGGAAACGTTCGACCAGGAATATCTAGCACGGGAGCTCCGCTAAAATAATCCGAAAAGAGGGCGGCATTGAGCGTGGCAGACATGAGAATAACTTTCAGATCCTTGCGCTCTCGCAGCAGATTCTTGAGAATTAGCAGTAGGAAATCGGACTCCTCGGATCGCTCGTGTACTTCGTCCACTATGACGTGGGTAACGCCTCCTAGTAGCGGATCCGAGGCCAGTCGCCGCAACAAGATGCCCGTGGTGCAGAAACTGAGTCGCGTGCTTTGCGACACCTTGTTTTCCAGTCGGATCTGGTAGCCCACCAGCTGACCAATGCGATCCAGACGCTCGGCAGCCACTCGCTCCGCCACTCCGATGGCTGAGAGTCGTCGCGGTTGCGTGCAGATGATTTCCACGTGGGGCAAGTTATCCTTTGCTGGCAGTTGAAGTGCGCGGAAGAACCAATTGTCCAAAATGAACTGCGGCACTTGGGTACTCTTGCCGCAGCCCGTTTCACCAGATATTACCACCACCGGCGAACTCTCTATTAGCGCCAGAATACGTTCAATTTCAGCGAAGGCGGGCAGCTGTTTTCGGCCATCAATGATCTTCTGGTAGCGTTCTTCCTTTCGTCGCTCCACAAACTGTTGCAACAGGCGGCGGTTCTCTCTCGTCTGCGCTTCCACGTTTCGCTGGTGGCCTCCATCATTTCGCGACGTTTGACCACGTGCGTAGTGCGATGGCTTCGGTGCCTGATGATGCTCGGCATCCGAATTCACTCCACCGCCTTCCGGCTCATCGTAGAAGAGTGATCGCTTGGGCGAGGGAAAAGCAGACGTGTCCAGTCGTCCGGCCAGCTGTTCATTGGACTGCAGCAGGTCGCATATGCTGTACACACAGGGAATGCCATCCCGGCATATCTCTCTGGCCTCCTTGTACAGATGGCGGGCATACCGGAGGCGCAGCTCGTGCGGTATGTCGTGGCAGGTGGTTTTCAGGTAGATGAAGGGCGCCTCATATGGATAGCGACTGCCTGGCGGAAAGCGCACTTCCACGTGAAACCACAGCTCGTTATCGTTCTCGTCAACGCTATCTAAAGGAATACGTATACAATGAGCTATTCAGTGAGGTAAAGTTAATAATAAGCCTTACCACAGCACTTACCCTTTTTGGTCGTGTCCGATTCCGTAGGTTGTTGCGGCAAGTGAGCGAACCGGCATTTGGGACCGTACTTGCAGGTGCCGTCACGATCGAAATTGCGACAACGTAGCGGAGGCTTTTTCTTCTTGTCGAGCGCCGCCTGGGCAGCAGCAGCAGCTGCTGCCAGGACCGCCTCCCTGGCCTTTCGCACCTCCGACGGACTGTGGGCCAACAGATGGTCGATGCGAAACTTGAGGTTCCACACGCGATTTGCCTCGCGCTCCTCGTACGCCTTATCGTAAATGGACTCCAGGGCCTCCTTCTCGTCGGCGCGCATGTCCAGTATTTCTTGCTCGCTAGGTGGCTCGAGAGTCAGTTGCTCCTCATCGGGAATTCTCATATAGCGACGGTAGAGCAGCAGTAGAGCGGCTTCCGTGTCGCCGGAGCAGTGCTCATAAGCCTCCAGGCAGTGGACAGCCTGAAAGCCGTAGTTCTCCAGTTTGGCCAAGGCATATCGGCGCAGGCGATCACCATCACTGTCGTTGCCACGCGTTGAGCTCACGCCCTGGACACTCTGCACCACCAGGGTGCCGCGATCCTGCCAGTAGGAGTGCTTCACGCCGTGACCTCCGCGTGCACGATCCTTATACTTGCTGATGTCGTCCAACTGGAATTCCGGTCCGTGGATTTGGCGAAGCGTGTCCATGGTCATCTGGCGGGACTCATCGTTGAGCCGAAGGACGTGAAGCTCCGTTTTCCGGGACTTGTTGTCAGCCGCCTGCGATTTCGGCACCGCGGGCACGTTGCTTTTGGCCAGGGAATGGGAAAGTAAGTTAAGATGACCTTCTCTGGTAGACTAGCGGCGTACTCACGTGGTGCGGATGTCGCTGGGACTGCGTAGGAAGCAGTCCTCCATGTGCTGTCTCGAGGATTCGTCCATGGCCACTAGCAAGCGACAATGTAAGTCAGGTAAGTAAATTTCACAACAAACGCCCGGCAGTGCTGTGCAGTCTAGCTTTGAAAATGTAGCTAGGTCATATGTTTGAAATAGCTAATGTTTATTTTCTAGTATATAGCTAATATATATTAAGGACATTGAAGAACATAGATTCCTAGTAGAAACAAACCTTATTTGTAACCTCAAATATATAACTCATATCAGCACTTGATGTCAATGCAAGACAGCTGCTATAGATAGCATCTGGCGACAGAATAGCTAAATTTGCACCTCCGATACCAAATGGCGCGAAAGTGTGACCAGTAAATGAATCGAGCTCGATATATTATCGGTATCATCAACTGAAGAAATTTATTGATAGACCGTGAGATTCAATGTTATTTTGAATATAAGCTACTTAGTATAAATAGACTCAACAAATTCGGACCCATTTACTGCTTGTTAGCCGAAATCGACCGGCACCAATGAGTGTAGAAGAACGCAAGAGCTCCCGAAAGGATTTGGAAAGGGGCAGAAATTAAATAAAGTTCATTGGTTCTCCTAGATTTAGACGTCAGTCTTCAGGGGTTTGGTTTCCACATTCTTCTGCTTATACATATACACTTGCACCCCGATATTCCTTACGAGGGGATCAAGCTCATCGGGATTCTGGACATCAGTTCCTTGGGAGACATAGGTGGGTGGTTCCATGGAGAACTTTTGGTATTTACGGGCGGCCAGTGGGTTGTAGTTCTCCACCCGTTCCTGGCGGATGGCTATCAAATCCTTGAATACACTGTAAAAGCATGCGGCGAAATATAGATTGGCTTCGAAGTCACGCTTAATGAGTTTTTCGATGGGCACCATCAGCGGAATTTGTAGTTCATCAAGACATTTCCTTAGTATTTTAAAGTTCCTCCTAAAATCGACCAATCGGTTAGTCGCGAAGACGACCTTCTCAAGTGGCATCACTCCCTCGAAGACCATGTCGATAAACTGACAGTAGACGGCTCCGGATGCCAATTCCTCGATGAGCTGGATGTTCGTCTTCAGCGATTCATTCACCCACTTGCGAATAACGCAGGAGCATATCACGGATGCTCTTTGCAAAGTGGTCATCTCGGCGTTTGGAATATTGATTTTCGGACAATTCAATACGAATCTCTACATAAACATAAAATGATTTAGTTTTTTTTTTGTTTTGAGTAATCTTTTGTAGATCTTACTGAAAATTTGATACAAGTTTTTTTGGATGTGTACTTTCTGCCCGCAGCGAACCGAGTTTGTGTTTCTAACGAGGAAATATTAGTACACGCCGCTTGATTTCGATTTGTACGAGAACAGTTTTTTGAAAATGTTACAAATTCTTCTAAGATATGTAAATATCGAAAAATGAAAATGCCAGTGAATTAGTATCAGTCCGTACTAAACCGAGTGCTTCGAACGAATGAGAAAATGAGAAATATTCTTGGCTAAGTAGAGAATCTTAAGTCTACGCCTACTTATGATTTGAAGAGAAATTTGTTTTTTTTTTTATGAAAAGTAAACCTTGCAAAATGTGTAATCCTTATTTGAAGGCGAGGGTCGACACACATCGTCAGTACGCTCCATACTCGGTTCACGAGAACATCGGAAATCGCACTGATTTTGTACAGTAAATTTTTATGGAAATTTTTCTATACAAATTTTAACACTACTCATACTCATAGCTCGATGAAAATGGAGAAGAAACTAACAGAGCACATTGTGGAAAACATGTCCAGGTGCAGGGACTATGCCATGGTCTTGAAGTTCAATTTCTCTGGCTGCGACATCACTCTTTGCCTCAAGATGCCGTACATAGAGGTCCTTGCGCTCAGCATGAACAAGATCACAACTTTAAAAAGCCTGGTGAATTTCACTCGACTGAAGGAGCTGTACTTGCGCGAGAGCGAGATAGCAAGCTTTGATGAGCTGAAATACCTGGCCAATGCCAAATCCCTAACATCCCTCTGGCTGCTGGACAATCCGTGCTCTAATGCCGCTGGCTCCAAGTATCGGGCATCTGTGCTACGAATACTGCCGAATTTGAAGAAGCTGGACGACGTAGATGTTGACGAAGAGGAGCTGGAAGCCGCTTTGCGGGACGAGTGCCTTTCGGAGGTACGCAGTGGGATCCTTGATCCTGCTTTGAATTCGCGCAATTGCACTCCCAAAAACATGGCATATCGTGATATGATCGAACAGTGCGATCGGATTACAACTAGGATTGCCAAAAACCTTAACGAGATGCTCAATTCGCGACGTCAAGATGCGATGGCCCCACCCGACTATCTGATGCCCAATGTATCCTCTGGGTTAAAATTCCATGCCGCTAATTCCGCTAATTGCACATCTCTGAAGGGGCACAGTAACCGTTTGTCGGCCGCTTTGTTCCTCATCCGAGATATGGACGCATCCCAACTGGAGACTCTAGTCCTTGCCATCCACGAACAGGTCAACCGACTTGTTGATTGATTTTCAAAATTCATTTTTATAACGTAGCTCTATCAGGTAACTCTCCCTGATGATTATTGACTACAGATCCAAAATATAACCAGTATATGAAATATATATCCAATATATATCCGGTATATCCGGATAGACATTGTACATTTAAATGATAAAATGCGTTTGCCATCTATTTAGGACAGCTATTCGGATTTTGCCAATAGATCATAAAAAAGTCATTCTAATTTACCGATCTACTACATTCGCATTATGTATAGTTAGTTGGCATATTTCGATTTTAAAGCAATACTCAACCTTTGATTAATTTCAATATTTAAAGTAGGAAGTCCATGGAATGATGCACTCGTCATTTGGCTCGGTAATCACTATCGCCAGCTGAGCTCGTGTCGTCTTTGGCCAGATGAGTTTGGGTTTGCAGCTACCAGGAAATTTCAGACCGTGATCATGATAGCGATCATGATGGCCATCAGGTAAACACAGCGACTTTTCCGGCTTACAACAAAGGGCGACTCTTGCCAGTCGTAAATTGAGTTACATGCCACATCGGAATGGCAAATCCTAGGTTTGTTTCTTGCTTTCTTAGCTGCTTTGTTTGTTTGTTTTTTGTCACCGACACCAGGAGACATGTGAGACCTGGAAATGATAGGGAAACAGACGCCACTCCTCCTCCTGTCCACCGTCTCGAACAATTAAAAGCCAGTTAGGTGAATTTGATGCGGGACGGGCCAAAAAAAAGAAGTTGTTGAATAATTAATACATTCCAAGGAATTATGATGAGTAATGATATTAATCATTGGTTTTCAACCAATTAGAAAGTTAAGTGATGGGAAAATAAATAATGATTTCAATATATACTTTATAATATTTGCAATTTATTAAAAGCACACACATTTGCTGCCATTGCACTTTCAATTTCCTGCCAATTTCTTTCAGTGTTCATTTAGGCCTGAAGCCGAGATCTAAGCCAAGACAGTGTAAACGATTTCCGTCTAATGACAATTCTTACATCTACATTTTTCGGTTCTGCCGACAACATTTTTATGGCCTCCATTTAAGGGGAACTCACTTAATGATCTCGTTTCACGTTTTCACTTAGTCGCTTTGAAGTGCGCCAAAAGTGAGCGAGTTCAGCGAATTTTGTTAGCCATGTTTCGGAAATGGTTGGGTTTTTATGTATTCAATTTAATTGGGTATTAAGCTGCGATATAAACTAAAGCAGAAAAAAACTATTCCAATAATAATTGTTCTTATCTTTTGTAACTTCGAAACCTGTTAAAATCATAGAACATTCCTAGACTTGTTAATTTCTATAAGCGGCTTTCCCATCGATTTAAAATGGCAAAGTATCTTGTGCACTGCAACTGCATAATTGCCCAGTCAGTGGCATTAAAGCCATGATCTTCCCGCCAGTTGACCCCCAACCAAAAGTGCCGAGTCACGCACATGGAGACATGGAAATGCGGAGACATTGAACCGCGCGACCCATCGTCAAATCGCTTGGCATCGCCTTGAAAACATGAAAATCGCGGGTCGACGGGGAAAATTCATGCATACATACATATGTATGTATGTACATCAGTTCACTTGAAATCGCATTCGAATTATGCGCATATCTGAAGGGCTTCGCCTATGAAAATGTCAGATGGCAAGTGGAAAATGCAGCGGCCCAAAATGAAAATTAGTCAACTTAAAGACGGCAATTTGGCATAAGATCTGCGCAACTTCCATGGAATCCGCGATGCTAGTACATATAGTAAATACATATGGATAGATGGCGTTGCTGGCCTGGGAGTTTTCCGAGTCTCGGAAACACCGGCGACCTTTTATGGCGGCATTGTGTGCTAAACAGCCATGGAGCTTCCAGTTCCATACTTCAAGATCTCTGGGCTTAAAGCACCACCAGCACCACTAGCACCACTGGCACCACCACCGGAGAAGATGATGAAGAAGAAGCAGCAGCAGCCGCCACTGACGCGTCGGCGGTGGCAATTTCTCACGCTCGGCAAACGTTCCATTGTTCCCACAATTTTCCATTCATTCAGTTTGCTCGCGATCTGCTCCTACTTAGTAATAAGTTTTGCCCGGAATAAAAACACACGATCTGAACACCTTCCACTTCCCCTACCCCTCCCACCTCACTCTACATCGACGTAAAAAATCCGAAGAAGCCCCTGTCATCATCATCCTCATCATCATCATCACCATCGGAGCCATGAACATCATCACATCACCGTCCTATTCGCCGGGGTAATGAGTCTGTTTTATACGGGGATGAGGTTAGTACAGCAAGTACGTGGAACTCTTTCCTATATACACCATATACTTATGCATGTACAGCGAGCACTCTCGAGGGCACTTGCAACGCGATCCCATGGAAAAGATCCAAATCGGATCACTTGATGGTCGATTGTCTTGCTAACACCCCATGTAATGACCCTTTTTAAGCAGCCTATAGAAATTTAATTAGGATTCGGGAACTTCCAAATGGGCAATAGGGTCTTACATCATTATGAACATTAAAAACAGTTGAGATATTGTTTACGATACGTAAAAACTAAAAGCACATAATAAAATTTCAAAATATCATAATAAATATCTTACAACATGCTTGCAAATCCTTTCAGGCAAATAATTTTCCTAGTAAGCAAATATTCTTTCGACTTCCATTCGTGCGGAGATATGTATCTTTCAATTGGAACTCGATAAAGATAGTTAACGCAGATCATATCACATTATCGTGACTGAGTTCTGTTAACACCAAGGAAACGAGTCTATCTCACGGTAATCACGATGACACATTTATATGTATGATTCGGTATCATTATCGTCACACGAGCATGCAGGAACGAATTTGTCTAATCACTTTCATTACGATCACGATCGCCTGCGATCCCCATCCCCACTTCTCACTTCCCAAGCTTATGACATGAGCACGTCCGAGCAATCGCCAGTAACCGCCAAGAAGTGTTGTGCGACTTACGGCCATTAAAAAGAAATCCCAGTAATCCGTAATGCTCACTCCCTTCTAAGCCAGGCCAACGAACATGCGATCTCTGTCCCCGCACCATCGTAATAAAAAAGTTTGTGTCTCCCCATTTCCACTCGCACTCTAACCCCCTCACGCCCATCAGCGATGTCAACTGAAAAGTAGCCAAATGTGCAAAGAACAGCTATATGATCTCTCTCATTTTTTACAATTCTTTCCATTCTATTTCAATTCGAAGAAGAAATGTCAGCTGAATCTCTTTCAAAGTAGTTTTAAATTCAGCTTATTTTAATTGCATCAGTATCAGTATGTTCAGTATCAGTTATGGGTAGCATTTTGTGAGTCGATCGGAAAAGTAGCTAGGCTGGCATCACTGGACACCCGTTTCCGTTGCTCGACTTACATGCAGCAACCACCTTTGCTTCTGTTTCTGCTTCTTCCGCTACCTTTCTTCGTCATTCTGCTCGGTTTTTTGCGCATGCGCCACCGAGACAGCGAAACAGCACAGTGGTATGCATTTATCAAAAAGTCTCTAAAAAAAAAAACAATTCTTTTAAATAGGTATAAAGTATACGCAGTTCGATTTTGAAGAGAAGGCAGCTTTCTTATTGTTTTATATTTTTTGATAGCATATCTCTTTTGGCTTAAAGTGGAAGAATTGATTTACAGCAACAGCGTAAAAGAATTATACTCTCTTACTAGAAACTGTATAAGATTTGAATATTTTAATTATCTCTTGAGCTTTGATAAGTGCACCCACCAACTTTCCTGCTTGTTAATATACTTCATTTGAACATACCCCACCTAATTTACTAAGTGCTTTGTAGAACTTTAACCCACTGTGCTTCGCTCGGCAGAGAAAAAGGCCGAGATCGCGACGAAGACGGCTTAATTTTCCATCGTCGAGTCGCTCTGCGTTTGCTCAGTCGACTTCCGTCACGATTCGCGTTCGGACGTGCGTCGCGCGTTTAACAAGAAAGAAAGAAAAAAACCAACCCATTTTTTACCGAGAAACCGAAAACCGGGAAGAAAATTAAATAAATAGCTTGATAATTTTGTTCGTATTTTGTTTATGTTCCGTTTTTTTTTTGTGCCGGTGGTGTTTTGCTGGCTTTTTGTTTGGCTGCAGTGGCGCGTAACGTTCAACACACCGCACACCACAGTCAACCCCCAAAACAAAAACAGCAAAACAAAAAAAAGATAATAACGACTACTATCTGGTCCTGGGACAAACAGGATGCGCTCGAGTGACCCTGCGCACCTGTTCGCCAACGACAAGTGCCACGGACAATAATGAAATTTCCCGGGCCCACGTTTGCGATTGTGTGTGTGTTTGTGTGAAATTTTCTTGTAATTTATGCAAAGCATAAGCGAAGGCGGAAAATTCAACTGGTGTCTCTTTGGGCGGCTTTGTTCCTGTGCTGGTGGGAACTGGCCATAGTGAAAACTCCCAGCCATAAGCTGGAATAACTGATAGCCCACATTTACGTCCATGGTTTGTGCCACACGATCATGCTGATTGTGGACATGTTGACGCTGGCATTGGCAAATGAGCCGATATGCGGCGGTGGCAAAATGAGATCCAGTGGCAAGGATAATCAGGCGGTTGGAGCAGCAGCATCAACTATGGCCAATACAACTGGTGGTGGACTAGGCCCAAACTGCGGGCTTTCGGGCCACTTGGCATGCGAGGCACGCAACTCACGCGACAATGTTGCTGCCGTCCATGACGAGCTGCGTCAGCAGTGCCACTCGGCGATAGTTGCGGTGGAGGCGCGTGCGCGTGCTGAATACACTGGCAACAACAAGGGCGACAGCAACAACAATAGAAGCAGCAGCAGCAGCAACAACGCTAGCTGCAACAACAGTAGGAGCAGCAACAACAGCGACATTAGAAGCAACACTATCTGCAACAATAGCTGCAACAACAGCAGCAACACTAGCTGCAACAGCGACAACACTGGCGACAACTCAGCAACGGAAGTGGCCACGAAATGTGAGTACGCGCAACTCGAGCATGAGAGGCAGAGCGTGAGCGCAGGCGCATACCTGCAACCACCCAATGTGACAGTTAGCAGCAGCAGCACCAGTGGCAACAACAACAACGGCAAGAGGGGGAGCAGCGCCTGCTCAATACCTACAATTGGCAGTGAGCTTTTCAAAGCCAACCTTGTGGCAGCAGCAGCAGCAGTCGTCGCAGCTGAGCAGCAGAGGCAGCAGCTACACAAGTCAGCAAGCAGCAGCAGCAGCCAACCGTCAACGAATTCTGGCCAAAAGCTGTGCAAATTGATTGAGTCCAGTGAAAAATCGGTGGAAATCAATTGCCCCAGTCCTTGTGGCATACGCAACGTGCCAGATAGTGGCCAAAAGTCCAACGAAAAGTCGTCGCAAAGCGTTGACCAAACTGGCGACGATATTGGCAGTCACAACGACGACAACGATACCAACAACGACAACAACCACAACCACGACGACGACGACGCGCGACGTACAGAAAAATTTGTGCAAAAAATCAGGCAAAGCGCGTTGCCTGCTCGCGGGCCACATCATTTTTTTTATCCCAGTGAAAGTGTTGAGATAGATGCAGCAGCAGCAGCATCAACAGTAGAAACAGCAACAGCAGTAGCAGCAGCAGCAGCAACCTTAAGCTCCAAAAAGGAGCAGCAGGAGGAGCAGCAGGAGGAGCAGCAGGAGGCGGGGCAGGCGCCATTGTCATTGCTATATTCTCAGTACCCTCCCTGCTCCCACGAGCCACCAGCCAGCAGCAACTCATCCTTGACTGGATGTGGTGGCGTTGATAATGTCGCTGGCATTGCTGCTGTCCGCCCACAAAAAAGTTCCTGGCCTCTGGATTACGTGAGGAGCAGCATCCCAGATACAGCAGCAACATGCAATGACAACGGCAACCAGTCAAAGCCCAGCGATTTAAGTGCAACATTCGAGGAGAAGCTCATCGATTGCGAGTCCTTGGTGGGCGATACAGTGCCAACAGTAGCAGCAGGAGCAACTGCAGCAGCAGTAGCAATAAGCTGTATTGAGCAGGATCTCATCGATTTTGAGCAAGATTTGGGCGAGGATTTTGTGGCCAGTCAGCGCTTAAAGCGACTGCAATACAATTTTCAGGGACGCGTGGCCAGTTGTAGTAGCATTGATTGTGTAAAGGCATCCTTGAGAGCACAACAACAAAAGCAGAAGGAGCAAGAGCAGGAGCAGGAGCAGGAGCAACAAACAATAAGCATAACAAAGAAACTACCCCCAGATACCGATAGCGATACCAGCCAACAACCCCAACTCCAGTGCCCCAACCAAACGCAAACCCAAGTCCAAGCTCAAGCCCAAGCCCAAACCCAATCCACTCAAGGCGTAGACAATAAGGCGATTGCAGCAATTATCGCGGACCCAAGTGCAATTCAATTAAATGTGGATTCCATTCTCGCAGCGCCATTGCCAAATGAAAGCGAAACAACAGACAGCGGCAGACAAACAGCTGAAAATCCCAAGGAGCAACATTTCGTGCTGAATACGCACTCCGAGTGCCCAGTGCGCAGGATCGAGAAGGCGGAGAAGGAGGCAGAGGCGGAGAGCCATAACCAGAACGAGAACCAGACCCACAACCAAAACCAGAACCAAGACCAAGTGGTGATTGAAATCGAAACGGATAGCGAGGAGCACGTCGCTTCCACGGAGGATTGCTTGAGGCGCTCTGCCTTTGTGCCAGCTCAGCCGAGTTGCAAGGAGGCCGGGGATTTTGGCACATCGCTCAGCGAGTTCGATGTGCAGCGATTTAGCGAGTATCTAAAGGTCGCCCGCCAATTGCAGTGGCAACATTTGAATAGCAATAACCGGAACCGGAAACAGCAGGATATCGCTGGCACCAGTAGTTTCCAGTGCTACGACGAACTGCTGGCCGAGTTCGTTAGCGAGCAACAGGAGTACTTGCTATTCGAAAGCTATTCTGATTGCGATACGAATTCGAATTCGAATTCGGATAGCCAGGAGGAGTTTGATTGTGGAAGAGCCTGCCAGTGCCATGAGTGCCTAGCCAGTCGGGATCAGAACACGTCCACTTGCGCCGTCAGAGGCATCGTTAGCGTTACAGCAGCCCATCTAGAACGCCCGGATCATCGAATCATCCCACATCCCACCCACCTGACCAACGGCAACAAGATGCGCGAGGTGAATGGTCAGTTGCGCGGCCTGCTCAAGAAGCCAAATCGACCGCCGCCGGCACGCAAGAATCGCGTCGTCTTCGATGAGACGCGCAACGAGTTCTTTGAAGCGGACTACATAATCCTGATACGCGAGGATTGCGCCTACGACGAGGAGGACGAGGAGCCATGCACCTGCGGCGAGCACGAGCTGGTGCGTCTGTGCTGCGAGGAGGGTTGCCAGTGCAACTATGCCGTCAATCCTGCCGAGGCGGGTGAGGGCAGGACGCCACAGGTGAGTGCGCACAATGGATCTTGGGCGGAACGGGATCTCCAAGGATCTCAGTGGGTTTCACATCATATAGGGATTCATTTGGCTTAGTTATATTTGTTATTCGTAGTGCTCAGGGGAGTTGATTGTACGCAAGGATTATTCGATTGCTGTAACTTATCTTTTAACTAGATTATTAATGTGTTTCTGACTTAATAGTAGGCCACAGATCAATATGAGTAATCGCTGCAATTTTACCGATTTTAGCCTTCAAGAAGCCCATTGCATTTCCCTTCCAGTCCGGACAAGCAGTCCGATTCCAAGTATAAGCCGATTAGCTGGCTCCCACCTCGTCGAGTTCGAGTTGCTTAGCTGGGCTTGGGTTTGGGTTTGGGTTTCGATCTGGTGCCGTAGCTAGTGGTGGTGGTGTTGGTGGTGGTCTGGGCCACCGTTTTGCCTTGCCTAATGAGGGCAACCTGAAACGGACCTCGGTCTTTTAACTATCCCATTTCACTGGGGGTCGCCAACTTAAATTGGTTTATTACTTACTCACTTCGTGTGCAACTGCCAGTTGGCTGTGGAGCACGGCTCTTCGCCGGCTGATGACGTGCTTTTGTCAATTTAAACTTCGAAACCGGGTTGATTTTTATATATTTACGTAGTATTTCCTTTGCGAAGTAGCAAAGTAGTATCGTCGTCTCGTCTTGGAATTCTCGGAAAGCCAATCAAAGCCATTTTTAATAGGTTGCAAATTGTAAGTAAGTACGCACTATTTCCACTTAAATCGATTTGTATTCGTCCTATTATGATTTGCTATTTAAATTAGTTCAGCTTCGTGTTTGATGTGCTATGCTTTCTGGGAAAAATCATAAAAATAATGAACTTAAGACCGAGAACTTTAACTGGCTTATCTCTTGCCTTTGAGAACACTCGAAAAACTCTGAGATTTACATCCTCGTCGCACAATATTCGCAATTAGGAGGAGCTCGAAGTTTATTTTCCTTTTCAATTCAGCGATTTGTTCGTTATCTCCCAACCAGCAGTGTGACATGGTGGATGTGGAAATGGGCCTTCGTCTTAGCCAAGCCGCTTTTCATGTTAATTACGCCAAAAACGCTGTCCAACTTTTGTGTGTTATCACAGTCTATGTGTGTGTGTGTGTGGGGGGTTGTGGGGATGTAGAATTTGAGGAAAACAAAAGGACAGCAGAGCAGCCACAGTGTCCTCGTTTCACCCGCCCAAGTGGCAGTCAAGTAGGAGTCAAGCCGCAGGACACCCCGTTCACGCCCACATTTCTACATCACATCATCCATTGAGATACACATCCTAGTCGTCAGGATGTATGGGTGTACGTACGTACATAATAGCTGCGCGTTTGTCCTCGCATTCTCTATTGGCAAGTGTGTATAAATCACTTAAGAACTTTTATACAAAATGCTTTTCTTGTGCCAGTAACTCGAAACTGCAGTAACAACCAGTGACATTGTTGTCGAGCCCCCCCCCCCCCCCCCCCCCCCCCCCTTTATGGAATATAAGAAAACGCCCAGCCAAGCCACCCATGCAAAGACTGTGTGATAGATTGTTTTATGAATTGCGTCCTATCGTGATGAACAAGGGGCGTTCGTTATATGTGTTAAGGACGTGGTGGAAAGTTGCCGCCAATATTCGGACATTCCTTCCTTCCTAGCAGCCCAGCAATCATTATAACCATGGATGCATCCACATGACCCGACACCCCTTCCACCCCTTATCACTCCATACCGCACTATGCCATCATTGCCACTCTCACCTCGACACTCGTATCGATCCTGAGCGGCCCTCGAGTTGCGTTTAAGTTTCAATTTGCTGCCACATAAGCGACACTTGAGTGCGCCGCTTTTTTGCTTATCTACTTCGGCCCGCCTCTGATGTCCCGATGTCCTGATGTCCTGATGTCCTGGCAGAGGGTCCTGTCTGAGAGCCTCGGCCGAGAGTGCATCGCGAAAAAAGAAAGATTGATTTTCGAGTCCAGAACACTCATTCATTTATATGGCGGGGCATTTATGGAGTCCCATGGGTTTCAAATGACGCTGACCCTTCCCTTTTAGGAATGCGAATAAAAGACTTAAAAAGTTATCAAGGATCTCATTTTTAGGATACCCCAAAAATCTCTTGAAGTTCTAATGGAATTATATATATGTGATCAGTTTTTAAGCAAGGTCGCTTGAAAATATTCTAGTGTATTTAGAATGGCTATAAAGGGTTGTAAAGCTTCACAATCTGAAAGGTGTCTAAAAAGTATATTGTATTCTTTGTTATTTTTTAATCTTCAAGTATTTTGCAGCTCACTTTTTGCTCGCTTTGCCTAGGTAAACTTTGGCCACTTTCTTGTTGTGTTTATTTTTCTCAGTGTGGGCGCCCAATGTACTTGACTTGGCGCTTCTTGAGCATGTCCCCTCCTCGATGCGTCGGTGTGTGTGTGTTGGTGTGAGTGTGCGGGTGTGCGGGTGTGAGTGTGTGGGCTCTCTGAAGAGTTTAATATGCATTTAGTGTGTGTAACAAGTTTGCCGAGCACGTTGCATAACACACAGACAGTTAGCTAGCCACATCCTTGGCCGGAGAAAGAATACGCCGTATTTATGCAAAAGTTTTCGCCTCTCAAGGCAGAGTTATGACAGGACTGCGGACACCTCCTCTCCCACAAATACGAAAAAAATTGAAAATGCATAGAGGAAGAACAGTGAGATCCTTGTCTAGACATTGCAGCCAGCTGCAGTTGCAAATAAACAGGATTTTGGCCGTTCCCGGGGGAATTCCGGCAAAATGGAGTTCGAAATCGCTGGCAACTTTTACATGTGCAGCACAACTCTTTTCCAGCTTTTTCCTCTTTTTCCTCCCTGAGAATTAAGTTTCTGGTCTTTTGTTGCTGCCCCTGACTCTTCAGATGGAAAAGTGCACAGATTACAGGGAAATATGGGCATTACTTGCTGGTGTCATATAAAATGATATATTATGGAAAGGTAAAAGAATACTCGTGGAGTGTATGAGCTTTTTATAAAATAAAGTATGTTCTGCAAATGAAAATAGGTAATTTCCCGTATCGTAAAGTGTGTACTATCGCCTTTAGTTGCACTCCACTCGGCTTGTAGGCTTCGCCATATCAGCAGTTGAAATATATCCATCAGATATGTGGCTAACTAACTATGCCATTAGGGGCATGGTTATATTTCACAGTGGCAGGAGCAGAAAGCACGGGCTTAACGCTGATTTATGGCGCCCACTTCGTCATCCCAGTGCTTAGATCCTGTCCATGCACAAGCACTTGCATATGGGATGTACATACACGTGCATACATGTACGCAAGGACACGATGCTGCTGACGACCAAACAACTCAATTAGCTTAATTTGCGGTGATGCAACTGTGCTTACGAGCATTATTCACTTAGCCTGCCCACCTCCGACTAATTTGGTTATGTTTTCCATCCTTTTTTTGTTTGTTTTAGAGTCCCAAATACCAGCCGCCAATTGAGTTCGTCGACGATGCGGCACTCAGTCCGCCCGATGGCTACAAGGACAGCAGTCTAAAGAACACGCTCGGCGGCGCCCTGAGCGGTCACATCTTTGGGGCGCAGCACCTGCAGCAGCTGCAGGTCATCCAGCGGCTGCAGCAGCAGCGTGCCGCAATGCTGGCCGCCCGCAACACCACAAGCGGTCAGATACCGCCCCCACCCCCGCCCGTTGGCACTGCTCAGCAACAGCAGCAGCAACAGCAACAGCAGCAGCAGCAACAGCAGCAACAACAGCAGCAGCAGCAACAGTCGCATCAGCAGCCGCATCATGGAGCCATGCAGCAGCAGCAGTCGGAGGAGGAACTCCAGGGCGTTTGCACCGAGTGTGCCGAGTGCGCCGAATGTGCGGCCAAACAGCTCCAGGAAGCAGGTGAGTGGCTGCACTGCGAGAAAACGGTGCCTCATGGGTAGTTCCATCTAAATTGTGAAACTTGTCATGTGACAGCTGTTGGTTGGTTTGAAATATGGCTCAAAATCAAGGGATACGACCGCGTTTGTGCTCTGATATACATGACTAGATGCCGTATTTTATGGGGGTCATGACACCATCGACATCCACATCCACATCCAACTAGAACTCCAACTCCGAGTCCAACTCCATGCCGCAATGCAATTAGTGGGAATCCCGCGGGAACGAGGACGCGTTGCGTTCTTTTCATTCACAAACGCTTTCGTTTGCCTTTGTGTAATCTAATTATGAATTATTTATGCAAACATTCGTTGCTCGTCGTTGCCCGTTGACATCCTGCCCAGCTTGGCTCGGGGAACAGCTCCTCGTCCTGCGACCAACGGCCTCGGGGTCCTTTAAATTGGACGCCATTTTTAATGCTTCCTGCTACGCCGCTGCTGGTTCGCTGCACTTGCTCTTGTAATTTTCTAGTTAATTTAATTCGGTAAAGTTGGAGATGGCCAATGGGGTGTGGGTAGTGGGCTGTGTTGGCTGGGCAGTCGGGTTCACAGACGTTCAGGCAGGCCGGACAGTGGAGTGTCAATAAAAAGAGCACACAACAGATATACACAACTCCAAGGTCCTTAGCATATATGTATATGTATACATCATCAGAGCTAGTGGACTCAAAATGGTTGCATGAAGGAATGGTTAGCTGAGCGCCTAAGGCACTATTTACTCAAATATTCCTAGCTTTTGCTCAGCTCACAACTTGGCAATTAATCAAAGTAAGTAAAAGGCACCTTTCGGTATAACCTATATGCCCATCAATGGCTAACGATTGCCACTTTGGCCATATAATAATGCCATAACTATGGGTATAATTCCATGGTGACGCCGTGTATCGGCAACGAAAGCATTTAGTCAACCAAATGAAATCGCTAAAGTTTCGGGTTTGCGCCATAAATAATTCGGATGGCATTTTCGGGGTTTGTTTGCCCAAGTCGCCCGCATTTTCATCGAGTCGGTTCTATTGATTGATTTACGGCAACTTGACTTCGGTTCGAATCGAATCGGATAGCTAACTCCCTAAAAGGATGTTTCGAATGGCAGGCATTTGCATTAATGTCGGTGGTCACGCTTTATTGGCTGCCAAAGAGACAAACGGGAAGCGGTGGAAAATAGGGGAGAGTTTTGTTTATTTTATATTCGTTTTCTTGTTTTTCTATTTTTTTTTGCCGGGCTTTTCCTCTCCCCGCCATCGCTCCCTAGGGAGCACTACTCATTAATTGTTGCGCGTAACGAACCGCGAATGCGACAAGCCCCCAGCGACAAGCCCACAGATCGCCCCCTATACAAATGCCCAAAACATGTTCCGATGTGCCCATCGAAGTTCCAAAACGGAGAGCTGGCCACTCAAAAGCTATGCCCATACCGATCCTTCAAGCGCACTTCCGCTCCAGAAGCAACAGGCGGAAGTTCCCCGAATCTGAAATCCAATTTATCATTTATTTGATGTGATATAGTCACTTGAGGTAGCCATGCATAGGTGTCCACACTTTAACTTTCTGTGTATTAATTAATCAATTAAAAACTAATTTAACTCATGCCAATGATATGAACATATGGCCAAACACTTTATGACTTTTATCACTCTTTAATTCGCTTTATCTAAATTATTCATTTCACATTACAGAATGCAGCTCCCCGCAGTGTCCGGAGGAGATGACCCCACTGGGTGTGCCCGCTGTGGCCATTCTGCCGCTGCACACCAGTTCCCCGGAGCGCCGGATCACCCAGAAGGAGATCATCGCCGGCGAGGAGCGGCCCAAATACGTCCTGCAATCGCAGTACAAGCCATCGCCCACTGGAGGTAAGATATCAGCCAGTGCAAAGCCCCAGAACCTATCCAAATCCATATCCAAATTCAAATCCGAATCCAAGTCTTCATATTGGCTTTATCATGCATTTATGCACAGCAAGCAAGCGCCACATGGCCATATTGCACATTTCATATTCGATCTCCGATTTCGATTGGAATGCCATCAAGGTCTATTAAAAATTTCCCATCCGAGCATTGGACATTGAGTTTTTCTATTTTAACGCAAAACAATGTAGAAATCAAAGATTCATATCTATTTTAACGGCTTTAAAATGGTCAAAATGCTTGACAACTTTAACATAATATTAGCTTATTTAGCTATAATTATTTAATTAATATGTTGATCGAGCAAATGAGAACAGACAACCTATAGAAGCTATAAATTTGCAGCTTAAGCTTTTGAATTCAGTTTCCCAATTAAAATGCTATTAATGTGTGCATATTTCTCATAAATAAAAATAAGATTCCATTCAAGATATAGATTTGAGTATCAGCCAAACGACCCACAAATCGCTTCTCCAATTATTCGATTATCGTGTACATATCAAGCATTCGTTATTCACGAACTCCATGTCGACATCGATCGATCTCAATGTTCCAATAAAAATTCTCAATTTTAAAACAAAAAACAAAAAAAAATACTATGCCTTCCAATGGTCTTGCGTAATGCTTACTGCTCGTACGTGTAGTGGTGAAAGCTAGAAAGGATTCGGGCAGTAGCAAGGCCAGGTCCGGATCCATCTCCGGCTCAGGCTCCAGTTCCGCCCATGGAACAGCCACCCAAGTCCCGGTTCCCGTTCAAGTTCAAGTTCCAGCTACGGCCATCAGTAGCCATCAGTCCTCGAAAAATAAGCGATTTGTTGTTGAAACCATTACCACTATGACCACAGTGACCGAGCGTCGGATCATCCGCGAGGCGCACGAGGATGTGGCAACTGCTGGATCCGCTCCTGCACCTGGCACCGCCGCGCCAACGGTTGGAGCTGCGTCCGCCACTGGAGCTGATGCATTACCGCCCGCCTTGCCGGCCAAGGCGAGTGCAACAGCAGCAGCTGCAGCAGCAGCCGCCGTAGCAGCAGCATCAGCAACCGCATCCACATCCACATCCGCATCAGTATCCGCAACGGAACAGCAACAGTTCGAGGCACAGAAACCGCCACCCATACCGCCCAAGGAGACATCACCCACGCAGATCAGCGGCATCCTCAAGGGCGGCAAGCTATGGAAGCAGGACTCGATCTCACAGGTGAGTTACCAAGTGGGTTTAGCTATCGATGGATTTCTACTAATACTCCATGTTTTCCATTTCAAGCAGCAGTCGGATGACCAGAACAATACCACATCGGAGGACGAGAGCGGTGGCACCAAGCGTTCGGTGCGGTTTGTGACCGAGGATCAGGCGAATGCCGGCACCGATAGCGATGCTCAGTCCCTGGCCGGTGATCTGGACGACAGTGAGAACCAGATCAACGAGCTAATCCCGATCAAGAAGCACTCGACGCTCTTCAACAACGCCCTGCGTCCCAATTCGGCGGTGCGCCAACTCTTCCCGAGCGTCTCGGCTCATCAGGCACCGGTGCTCACCTCGGAGGCACTACGGGCCTTCGATGAGTCCAAGCGGGCTGGCTGCCTGGTCACCCACTTGCCTGGAAGCTGTGGTGACTCCGACACCTTGCGAAGGAGCATGGAGCGCAATATACTGCGACGATCGCTGATTAAGTAAGTGATAGATACTCATATGGTAACTAAGTAATCTTATTGAACATAATTCCCTTTAGAAAAAAAGCTGTTAAATCGGACATTTCGCTGGAGGAGCGCATCAAGCAGCTGACCTGCGACATCGACGAGGATCTGGCCGAGGAACTGCAGCGGGCTGTGGACGAGGATGCTGAATCTGTGGCCGAACGTGCCGATGAGTTGGCCCAGCGTAACAGTCCCGCCGGCGAGGAGAATCCCAATCCGGTGCCTGGTTCTGGACAAGCTCTCAAGTTCGTCAATGGCGAGAAGAGCTTCTCGCCGAGCAGCTCTGTGTCGAGCTCCTCGAGCGGATCGTCGGCCTACAAGAAGATCGCTGACATCTTCAACCGCGACAAGAAGCAGGAGAAGATCATGGAAATGGAGGAGAATCCCATAGTCATCATACCACAGGTGAGTGCTCTTCCCTTCTAGCTTATACAAAGTTCTTAAGTTATATTCCTTGCAGGAGTGCCGTTGTCCCGCTGCTCCGGATTTGGGCATGGGCATCCAGGTGCCGGTGGTGCACACGCAGATCCACCGCACTCCACCCCGCCAAACGGAGCCGAAGCGCCAGTTCCTCTCCTCCACTTTGGCCCCCCTGACCGCCTGTGTGGCTGGAAACAAGGACGACCTATCCTCCTACTACACATTGGCCGCTGCAGCTGCTGCTCATCCGCATGCCCATGGCCACGCCCACACGCATGCGCATGCCGCCCACTATGCCGCCGCCGCTGCGACGGCTGACTTTAATATGGGACAGCTACTGGGTGCGGCTGCAGCCGCTGCCGCCTCTGGAGATCCCGCTGCCCAGCATGCGGCTGCCATGGCGGCACAGGGATTGGCCCAAGGATTGGCTGCCGCCGGAGGTGGTGGGGGAGCAGGAGGACTTGGTGCCGGAGAGGATGCTCGCAAGGTGGCACCCGATGTGATTGCCGGAACACCGGGTCAGGAGGCCGCCGGGCGGCAGGAGCAGGACGAACTGGCCGCCTTTGCCCAGGCAGACGCCAAGCGGACCGAGCAGCTCAAGAAGCGGTACACGGGAGCGGGCTCCGAGCCCAGTCAATCGCAGGCCAGCAGCGACGATGACGAGCAGAACGACTATGGGTTCAACAAGCGTCCCTCGGTGCGGGGCATCAAGCCCAAGTTCAGTTCGACCAACGAGATCCTGGCCCAGATGCAGGAGCAGCTGAGCGCGGCGATACCCACGGTGGTCAATAGCCAGCCCGTGCAGCATGCGGTCAAGGGTTATGCCATGCCCAATACGCTCAAGCAGAATCCCTCGCCGCAGAATGTGCCACAGAACTTGCAGCAGCAGCAGCAGCAGCAGCAACAGCAGCAACATCAGCAGCAGGCGGTGCATCAGCAACATCAGCAGCAGTTGCAGCAACAAATGGCCGCCGCGCTGCAGAAAACGGAGCAGCGAACGTGGAGCTTCTACAGCGAGACCGGGGAACAGCAGCGCTTCCCCATGGATGCGGCTGCCATACAGCAGACCTACTACCAGACCCTGCCCGCCGGCACCATGTTCCGCCAGACGATGATCCAGCAGGGCGCCACTTCCGCCGGCGGTGCCGATGATGCATCACTGCTGTACGCCGCCGCTGCAGCCGCCCAAAATTGTCAGAGTGTCACGGCGACGGCAACGGCCACCGCCACCGCCACGGCCATCGAGCAGAGCAAGCACAGCAGTTACAGCAGCCACTTCGCCAGGAGCCCCACCCGGCGGCCAGAGTCGCCTCCCCCGCTGCGCAACTACCATCAGACCATGGTCCTCATCCCGTACAACGCGGAGACCTACTCCCAGTTCGCCGCCAGCAGCAGCGGCGATCCCAAGTTGGCGCACATCCAGCGCCAAAACATCCTCGAGTACCAGCAGGTGAGTGAAGTTGGTATAAATATGGTACAAATGAGCAATGTTTTGATCAAAATATTTTTATATATTTTATTCACAAAAAATTAGGGGAATGATTTTTGGCAAAAAAATGAATTTTTAAGTTGTGTTTTTTGAGTATAACTTGACTAAAAATGGCCACACACCTGAAAGAAGTACCGTTTTTTGCTCCTAATTACCAATTCTAAACATCCCTATCACTTTTGGACAGACTCCGTTAAATTAATTTTTGGCCGAATTTTCGAATTTTTTGTAAGGGGTACCATCATCAAAATTTGCGAAAAATTTAAAAATCCTAGAATTCATAAACTTGAATGCAAATCGATTGGGATTTAAAAAACAAGCTCAACGAGGTATGACATTCCATATTTGGGTTATTATTTCCAAAGTTTTGATCAAAATACCAAATATTTTATTTACAAAAAATCTGGGAAACTATTTTTGGCAAAAAACTGAAATTTTAAATTGGCTTTTTTGGCTATAACTCGACTAAAAATGGCCACAGAGCAAAAAGGAGTACCATTTTGTATTCCTTAAAACCAATACTAACAACCCCTTTCACTTTTAAACTGATTTTGTAAAATTAATTTTTGGAAATTAAAAAAAATTAGGTAAATGATTTTAGGCAAAAAAATGAATTTTTAAGTTGGGTTTTTTGAGTATAACTTGTCCAAAAATGGCCACACACCTGAAAAAAGTACCGTTTTTTGCTCCTAATTACCAATTCTAAACATCCCTATTACTTTTGAACGTTAAAATAGTTTTTGGCCAAATTTTCGCATTTTTTGTAAGGGGTACCATCATAATTTTTTAATATTTAATATAATTTGCAAAAAATGTGAAAAATTTTAAATCACAAAATTTGAATGCCAATCGATTTCGTATTAAATTATGACTTCAAAGAGGCCTATGGTATTCCAATCCACAATTTTGACGAGAATTTTGATTATTTTTGATAATATTTGGCCTAACAGGTTAAAATTATATAATTTGTTACAATGTAAAACTCAAAAGCAGAACCTATTAACACTATTTACTTTCTACACGGTAACAGGTAACCCAGCAGACGATTCGTGTGCCCATTGGCTATGCCCTGCCCGGCATGCAGTTGCATGTGGTGAGTGGGCGTGGCCATGCCGCCCACTATGCCCAGCACCAGCAGCAGCACCAGCAACAGCAGCAGCAGCAGCAGCAACAGCAGCAGCGCTTGATGCAGGGACACTATCAATTTGGACCGGATGGCGGAATGCCAGGATTCAGCGAGCGCGGAGTGCCCGAAGGAGCGGCCGCCGTATCCCACAGCGATTGCAATGCCATGGTGTCGCCAACTTCGGCAACAGCAGCGGTACAACAACAGCAGCAGCAGCAGCAACAGCAGCAGCAACAACAGCAGCAGCAACAGCAACAGGTCGCCGGAGGAGTGGGTGTGGGCGCCCAGGCCCAGGGATCTGTGTACTATGCGATGAACGTATGACCCGCGCTCGAATAGTCGATGCCAGCGGCGGTCATTGTCGAGCGCCGCCAGTGTCAACTTGTCGAAATGTCAGCGACTTCAGTGCATTTGGGTAGCGGCGGCATGGGCGGCAGATGAGCGCCCGCCCCGCGGTATTCCAAATGCGAAACGGAGTCCGTGATTGAGTCCTCGAGTTCCCATCAGGTCCCATCCGCTGATTTCAGTTGCCCCTCAGTTGACCCTAGCGAGCGTTTTTGAATCAGTTTGATCTTCCGTTTAGGCAGTGTATCTGTATCTTTATCTGTATCTGTAAGCGTAACGGTATCTGTTTTCGCGTCAGTATGATTATCATTATCTGTATCCGTAACCGTGTTGTCAGTATCTTTGTGTCGCTGGACGTGTGTGTCACAAATACTCCAGTACGGCCTGTCGCTACGAACCTTCAAAGCTTTCAAATCACTTAAGTTTCTTTGATAGATGCAAGAAGAATTCGTTCTGAAGTGTATAGCACACTTTAAAGCGTTTTTGAGGTGGTTTCGAAGCTCTTGAGGTTTTTAACATGCCCATTAAAATAGAATTAACAAAATAAACATCTTATGTTGGTGGTAAACGATGCAGCGGCATCAAAATAATTTTGATACTATGTGAATCATGGAAACGAAACTGCGGTTGCACCGTTTACAACCAGCTCCATCAACGAGATCCAAAGTGAATCACTCCACGTTATGCAATGCTCCAAAAAGTAATGTTTAAGTTTAGCCTTGTCGTCGAGGATTTAATTTAATAGGTATTAATCTTTAGTCGAGTGTAGTGAAGAAAGGATGAAAATCTAAACCAAAACACAACCAAATCACATGAATTTATTTCGAGCATGTACATGCTGGGTGCTAGTAATGCAAAAACAAAAACAACAACAACCGCAACAAAAACACAACAAAACCAAGAAAGAGTTAATTTAGCTATAATGATTATATTTAACAAGTTAAACCCAAAACAAAGATATGTCATAACATTATTTTTAATTCAATTTTTTTTTTGCTGTTAGCCAAGGAAACCGAGTTTTGCTCAATGAGAAGTGCATTTGATTTTAAACACATCTATTTAATAACTAACATACATTATTATATATCGACATATGCGAATGCTTAACTAAATTATACATAATTAATTATATTTCATTGAATTGATATTATAAGGTATTTTCAATGTAGTGCAATTTGTTGCTAACTCCAAAAGTTCTCTTAGCAGAGAGTATTATATAAAAACATAAATATATATATATATTTTATGAGTATCGAAATTATAGGACTATTTTTAGGCTTAGGCTTTATTTGTATACAATTTAGTTTTAATTATTTTTTTTCCTTATGTATAATAAATTAAAAGAAATTTTCAACACTTTTTGGTTTCCTACGCTTAAGAAAAGTACCGCCATGTTTTGGCATAGTACATGTAAAATCTATAGGCGAACACATCTATCTATGTGTACTTATGCTTTGTAAGCTACAGTTTGTTTGGGTTTCATTTGTAGATCGATCAGCCGGCATCGCATTCCACATCTTCCACATTCCACAGACCCTAAGAGATGTACATATGTTGAAACCCTGGAAGATTTCATCACGTTTGTGGCTAAAAGTATGCAAGAAACTGAGATCATCACAACTTAAAGCATACTTTTAAGCACCTAACACGCTGTGTTGAAATCTGCGGGTGAAACCACGCATCTCCGATCGCCTTTCTCCCAAAGTGAGAGCATCAGTGCCAAAAGCTTGCATCCCAGACCTCTCTCAATCATCCCATACCACCCAATCATCTCACCTAGTTGATAGAGTTACCATTTAAATCGTGCAATCATACGAAAAATGTTAGAAAATACCACACAAAGTCACGATGAACCGAGGAAAATATCGTATCTCTCTTAAAAAAACATAGGTCTACATACAAAAACATACACATAGATGTAAGTGCATTTGTGCATGCATCCCGCATACAAAACATTAAGATGATATACAGACATACATATATAAAATATGCATAATGTATTTCGATTCAGATATTGTGTTAATGTCTATAACGAACATATTGAAAACTATTGAAAGCAAACACGAATTAAGAGTGCAATAATGTTAAAGTGAAATTACCGCTGACAGGAAACGGAAGCCGAAAATGATGAAAAAGGACAACGCAATTCCGTGAGAGCGCGCGAGCGAGTTAGATAGTTGGTCGGACAGTTAGACAGGGATGGCGAGAGCCGAAAGAGACAGAGATAGCGCGCATAACGAAACAGTTTAGTCATAGATTTAAATACACAGACATTTACAGAGCGATTAACGATTAACTATAATGGATAACTAAAGCGTGGTCTTAGGTGTTCGATACTCAAGTTTTTTTTTTTAGTTTATTCTTCGGTTAAATATTTTCGTTGCACTTTTTCGCGGTTCCACTGAGAGATTCCGACACTAGAAATTGACTAGAAAACGCAGCGCGATTTGCATATTATATAAATACAGTTAGAGCCAGATAGCGAGCGAGAGTAAAGCGATAAATTATAAATAAATATATATGTATATATATACATACAGGCATACATATATATATACATGGATATATACTAGATGATTATGTAATACATAAATGGCATTGAACGAATTCCAAGCACATTGCAAGAATCCCAAATCAAAAAATCGCATGAAATTGCCCCGTACCTTTTGCGTTTTACTCCCAGATGTAACTCAATTTTTTCTATGCAAAAGTAGTTGAAAATTATATAATGAAAACCGATTAGAAGAACAAAACATACATATATATATAGAGACACACATCGACAGTATCCTATTCGAATGATTTCTTTGAGAACTTGATTTGCGATTTTGGATTTGCAGCAAGAAAAGTAAAACCAACAACAGAAAATGTGTAAGAAATAGTATAAATAAGGTCGGATATTAATGCCCCGACATTACGCTATATGTATATGCTCGGGGCAAGCAACAACAAATCCAATAAAACAAAGTAATTAACAACAAATAAAACGGATGAAACAACCAAGATTATGTAAGCGATGGATCGAAGTAAGAATTGATGCGAACGGCACAAGTATATAACAAATTTCAACAAGTATATGACTGAGCCAATGACTCAAAGATACATTTTAAATAAAATGGAAAACCAGAAATATATGAAAAATATAAAAACGATAAGCAAGTGAATGAAAGCTTCTTTTTCAATGGGTTTGGTGAACTGCAAGTTATTGTGATCAGAAATCAAACAATCAAATCTGATTGTATGGACATGTTTGTTTACCTATTTTTGCGTATGGTGCGATTGTATAAAAACATGTTTTGAATTATCAAAATATGTTCCATTTATTTTTATACAACCTTGACCTATTTTCAAGGACCAATAAGATTGGACCCCACATAAACACAGAAAACAACAATTCGTATTCCAGATGCAGAGTTCTAATATTAATTTACATTTTTTCAAAATTGACAGTTGGTCTACCGAGTTAACTATACCTTAGCTAAAGTTAGTTGTTACTGTGATTTGGCATTTCTCACTGAACTGTACTGTGGACTCCCCCTTCCATTCAGGGAAATATTTGTGTGCGCCGCACTTTCACCTCCAGTGATTGATAATTCCCAGCCTATCTGGCAGTGCCCATCGCCCAGATCGCCGACTGTGCAATCAGTCGGAACTAGAGCTCTCACTTCGCGGAGATCAGTTTGCCAGCATCCGCCGCTCGAGGCGTCACGATCTGATCTGAGCTGAGCACCATGAGCTGTCCCTATGCAGGAAACGGGTGAGTACCAGCACGTGCTGTCCAGGAATGCCAATCGATCTTCAGCTCTGCGATTCAACTCACACCCATACAGAAACGATCACGATGATTCGGCGGTGCCATTAACCACGGAAGTGGGCAAAATCTATGGTGAGTATCTGATGCTGGACAAACTGCTGGATGCCCAGTGTATGCTCTCCGAGGAGGACAAGCGACCCGTGCACGATGAACATCTGTTTATCATCACGCACCAGGGTGAGTAGGCTTGCAACTAGATGAAGTTACTCAGTGGTATTTAAGTACGTTCTCCACAGCCTACGAGCTTTGGTTCAAGCAGATCATCTTTGAGTTCGACTCCATACGGGACATGTTGGATGCAGAGGTCATCGATGAAACCAAGACGCTGGAGATTGTCAAGCGACTGAACCGAGTGGTTCTGATTCTAAAAGTGGGTGCTTTCTGAATCTCTTACCAAAATCCGTTTATAGCTTCATTTGCACAGCTCCTGGTGGACCAAGTGCCCATTCTGGAGACCATGACCCCGCTAGACTTCATGGACTTCCGCAAGTACCTGGCACCCGCATCCGGTTTCCAGTCGCTGCAGTTCCGTTTGATCGAGAATAAGCTGGGAGTGCTGACAGAGCAGCGGGTGCGGTACAACCAGAAGTATTCGGATGTCTTTAGCGACGAGGAGGCGCGGAATTCGATTCGCAACTCGGAGAAAGATCCCTCACTACTGGAGCTAGTGCAGCGCTGGCTGGAGAGGACTCCTGGGCTGGAGGAGACTGGCTTCAACTTCTGGGCCAAGTTCCAGGAGAGTGTCGACCGATTCCTAGAGGCGCAGGTACAGAGCGCCATGGAGGAGCCCGTGGAGAAGGCCAAAAACTACCGCCTCATGGACATCGAGAAGCGACGCGAGGTTTACCGCTCCATCTTTGATCCGGCGGTGCACGATGCACTGGTGCGACGTGGGGATCGCCGGTTTAGTCATCGAGCCCTCCAGGGAGCCATCATGATTACCTTCTATAGGGATGAACCCAGATTCAGCCAGCCACACCAGTTGCTCACCCTGCTCATGGACATCGACTCGTTGATAACCAAGTGGAGATGTAAGCATTGCATTCTTTGATACTCTTTTATAAATATATGTTATGTTTAGGACTGGTTTACCTAACCAACTACTTTCTATTCCCTCCACAGACAATCACGTGATCATGGTGCAACGCATGATTGGATCCCAACAGTTGGGCACTGGTGGCTCGTCCGGATATCAATATCTGCGTTCCACTCTCAGGTGATCATCGCAGATGTTCATATATCGGGGATCAATGAACTCCAACTGTTCTCCCTTTGTTTTTTTGGTTTCAGTGATCGCTACAAGGTGTTTCTGGATCTGTTCAACCTGTCCACTTTCCTGATTCCCCGCGAGGCGATTCCACCGCTGGACGAGACCATTCGCAAGAAACTGATCAACAAAAGTGTCTGACAATCGGCAGGCTATTGAATTAGTCATCATTTGGCTATGCGTTGTTTGTTCTACCTACTGTTTCTAGTTTTGGTGTAATAAAATTACTTGTTTAGTCTTTGTTATTACATTTGCTGTGTTTCTTTTCTTTAAGTCTGACTTGGAAATGTTTTCTCTAGAATCAAAGGTAAACTATCATATTTTATGGGTATATGTGAGGCGGCAGCCTAAAAGTAGACCACAGATATTTTGATTGTCTTTCTCGCTCTTTTATATTACTTCGTTAGCAAATTAAATTCCATAAAATTTGAGTGCCAATACTCGTCAAAATAATAATGGTATACAGAATATTTAATTACAAAATACCGCTTTAAAGAAAAAGTTATGAAAAACAATTCTTAATGGGTCTTAATATATAAATAGACAAAATATGATTATTGTATATTTTTTAAGCAAGGTAGATACGACTCATAATGAAATACAATTTAGAGAAATTATTAATTAATTACCCAGATTTTTTTTATATTACCAAATTTGCAATATTAACTTGTGCATAGAAGGTTAAATCAAGAGTTACGTAGTTAAGATAAAAAGATGCAAAAAATATTTAGAGATCAGAACCCAAAATGCTTTGTCATTTCGAACACTTATTTTGTGCCCGACTTTAAAACCTCATTAATCATACAAAATACAAAATTAATAATCGAATGGCTAGAATTTTAAATAGATCATATGTAGGTTGCTTGTCGTCTTCTCAACGTTCAAGTTTTGCAATTGGAACTTCGACAGCTTTCCAAATCGACTATCGCTGTTTGCTCGAATAGAGCACACAAAAACATAACCTTTGCCAGTGGCCTTTTCCTCGGGCGATAAGCCCCAGATTTAAGTACTGAGTTTTCAGTTTCATTATTATTTATTAGAACGGGACGGCGAGCTAGTCCACTCCGCTCACTCCTTCTCGAACAGTGCAATTAATTAGTTTTGTTGAATGGGTAGGGGAATGGAATCGGCATCCATATAGAGTCGTCTTCCAGGGGGATGGCCAGGGAAGGGAACCAGAACAGAACAGAACAATACTGAATTCCAAGGCATTATGTAAGCTTAATTCGCTTTAATCGCTTACGTGAGCCATTTCCGAAGGCAAATACAATTTCGGACTACCCCCCATTTGCTCGGATGCCTGCGACTATTTTTGTCCGGTCAGGTCGGATCTGTTTTGTTTGACAATTAGAGCTCTGTCCAGGTAATTATGGACCATAACCCTCGATCGGCCCCTGCAGCAGGTCCCTTCAGAACTCAGCCTCTGAACTTGCCGGCGATTTTTGGGTTGATTCAGCTCTGACGACTTCAATGTGTGTCTAATGATTGCAGTCAATATATTACTGAATATTTTGTCTAAAATTAATATAGGTATAAATATCATATGCATGTATATTCATAATATAAAGTTATGCCAATGACACAGTTTTCGTTACTAATCTTAGACTAGTTCGGCAATATTTGTGCATCTTTAGATTGCTATAGATTCTATGTGATTATATTTTACATTAAGCCATGCATTTTTAGTGCATTTCACTTTCATTTCCTTTTAAATATTCATATTTTACAAAGTCTTAATAGCTATATTTAGGACTTGGATCTTATAAATATCTTTTTATGGGTTATATTTGTAATATTCCAAATTTTTTCAAAATTAACATAGCCTATGGAAGTGGCAGTAGAGTACCTGTATAGAGGCAAAACCCACGCCGCCGACGATCGCGTCGTAAGCTCATTAATAAAACCACAAACAACAACAGCGGCTCATACGACATCAGCAGCAGCAGCAACAACAGCAGCAGCTACAACAGCAACACCGGCGACAGCAGCAACATCAGCTGCGATCGCGAAGATCAAGCGGATGGCGAACTGGAGTCTCTCGTCAGTCGCTTGCCGAGTCTCCGTTCAGCTGGTCGAGCAGTCTTCGAATCTTGAAAAACCGAAATTTAAAGAAAACATCGTTGTACGCCAAGGCAAAGTGCTAATAAATCGAGCAAAATGCGCTGCCTGGCATTGAGCGCAGTTTTTTTGTGCCTGGCTCTGGCCGGGCACTTTCATTTGTCAGGTAGGCGAAATGGCGAAACCCATGCGGGCAACAATAGGTAGTCATAAGTTTGTGTTCCGACCCATAATCCCCGCTAGATGCCTACAAGAACGAGGTACAGATCACCCCGGATCCGCTAGACGCGGTGGAGACGACGACCAAGAAGTCCAGCTGGTTTGGTGGATTCAAGAAGTTCTTTGGCAGTGATGGCACTACCACTACCACCAGCACGATTGCTCCACCGGTGGTCACCAGTCCGAAATCGGTGGTGGTTACACCCACGGCAGCCAACAAGCCACCGCCATTGGTCATCTCGCATGCGCCACTGATGCCGTTGGGACCGCGACCCGATACGCCGGGATCCTCACCTTTTGGCGGCTCCCAAAATCCGCAGACGCCACCTCAGTGGCCATCGAGCACCAGAGCAACGCCATCGCATCCATCGCAACCCTCACAGCCAGCTCAGCAGCCACCGCTGCCTGGATTCGCCTCCTATCGGCCACAGAAACCGCAGCCGAATAGCTACGATCTTAGCTACGGTGGCGGTCCACAACCAGCACCAGGAACTGGACGTCCTGGTTTTGGGCTGGGCATTAGCAGCACTACGAGCACCACGACCACCGCGAAGCCCATCACCAGCACCACAGGTAAGACACCGCAGCAGAAGGAGGATTTCCCGGCGCTGCCAGGACCTCGGAGGCCATCCCAAAAAGAGGACTTCCCAGCTCTGCCGGCGCCCAAAACTCCACCAGGCTCGCCAACGCCCACACCGGGATCTCCTTCGGCTTGGCAATCGCCGTTGCCAACGCCCCAGCATCCTGTGCATCCGCCAACCAAGGCTACTTCGGCGGCCACGCCTACCCCGACACCAACGCCTTCCTTCTCTTCCTCGGTAACGCCCACTCCCGCCCACGGAGCTTCAGTAGGACCACACAAGGTCGGAGGTGGAGGTGGCGGCACAACCACAGTGCGACCCGGTTTCCAGTCGTCGGGCAACTCGGTGGCCACTGATGACGAGATCCGACAGCTGACGGAGCAACTGTACACCAAGGAGAGCAACAGCCAGATCGGTAACATCCAAGTGAATCTGCAGGGACGCACGCGTTCCATCGACAGCGCCGATGAGGCACCCAATCCGTAAGTAGATCATAGACACGTAGATAAATACAAAAATATCCGTTAAATCCTCACGTTAAATTGTTCTCCAAAGACTTTTGAGTGTGGACTCGAAAGCCCTCGAATCCCCGACGATCGTCAAGATGCGACTGCTGTTCAACAACTACGAGCACGACACCCATGTCAACGAGCATGTGACTCCCAACGAGCGCAAGGAGGAGAACGACTTCCTGGACGCAGTGATGGCCACGCCGGTGATGCGACAGGCCATGCTCTTCCTGCAGCAAAAGGGAGTAGTTAGTCCCGATCCGAAGACCCACCGCGATCTGGTCAAGGAGCTGTGGTTCACGCAGTACTCGCGCGGTCAGGGCAAGATCGGCAGTTCCGGCTTCGAGCACGTCTTTGTCCACGAGGTGAAGGACGGCACCATTATCGGATTCCACAACTGGGTCTATATTGGCGATGAGGAAAAGGACGGTCGCTTTGACTACAAGGGATATATGAAGGAGCAGGACATTGGCACGGTAAGTGGTCCTACGAAGCGGATGTTATCCCATCTGAAGTTGTGCACGGCAATCCGAAACTAACATAAGTAACTTAAAATAATATTATAATCCTTTGCAGAAGGGCAAAATCGTGAAGATCCGTTTCTCGCATCAGGGACTCAATAAGCCAGTGAACACTGTGTTTGTGGGCACCTCTCCGGAACTGGAGCTTGCCCTGTACACCGTCTGCTTCCAACTACGACCGGATCGCACCTGTCCCGTATCCTTGGGCAATAGCAAGTTCGGCATCGTCACCTATTCGTGGCGCTACCGGGGAAAGAACCTCATTGGCAGCGCCTATCCAGAGATTTGAGGCAGCGATCAACGTTCGTGCCTCTCGTAGTCATCGTAGAATTTTTTTTTCTGTCGCTTTAATGAATAAAGTTAATGTGTGAAATTATAATTCATTAATTTTCAATAATGATAATTTTCATCAGTTCGCGGCACAACTATCGATGTCGACATGGCTATCGAATCTTTTTGAGTATCATAGCAGTCAGCTTCGCTTTTAATAACAAATTGTTAGGAAAAATGTAGTGGTTTTTTTAATATTATCAAATTGGCCACACTGCCGGCAATTGAAAAATGAACTTGCGTGAGATGGGAAACCTGTTTTCAGCCACAAACGCGGCTTTTCCCCTCTCTCGCTTAGAGTTGTCAAACTTTTTTTAAATATCGTACCCAGCGTCGTTTTCTCTTCTGAAGAATGTTGATTTTTGGTTACTGCAAAAAGGTCTTATTTTTGAACCATTAAATTCGGATATTTACAAACGGGATTTTCTCCATAACTTGGCTAAAAACGATATCACCGTTAAAGTGACGACTGTTTTATGCTGCTAATAAGCATAGCTAACTATCCCTATCACTATTTTTATGATTTCCAAAAATATAAATTTTAAAAAATTTTCCCATTTTTGATAAGGGGTAATATCATCAAAATTTGCAAAAAATATCACAAAATTTTGATTTCCAACTTGGAATACAGGTCGATAGGGAATTTTGTAACGAATTCAACGAGGTATGACATTCCACTTTTGAACAACTATTTTTATTGCTATTGAGAAAATACTGATTATTTTTTAGCAAAAAAAAAAAAAAAAAAAAAAAACAAAATAATAATATTGCCAAAATTTGAATATTTACAAACGGGGTTTTCTCCATAACTTGGCCAAAAAAGGTGGCACAGCTAAAATAAAGACGGTTTTGTGTTGCTAATCAACATAGCTGACTATCCCTATCACTGTTTTTATGATTCCCAAAAATTTACAACTTGGAATAGAGGTCGACAGGGAATTTTGTTACGAATTCAACGGGCTAAGAAAATCTTAATTTGAACAACGATTTCTGTTTTTTTAAATAAAATTCCGATAATTTTTGGTGGAGAAATCGAGAAAACGACTTCTTAAAAAAATCGATAATCCCTATTAGTTTTTTCATAATAACGTGGCTTTGAAGATTGCAGAGGCAAGTAACTGCCTGCGTATCTTTGACAACGATTCCACCTCTAAATACCAATAGGCGATTGCCTTTGACAACCCTGCAGTTGCACTCTTCGCTTTCTCGTTCTCTCGCGCTCTCGTCGTGCTCTCTCTGTCGGTAACAAGTGATCTGAGTTGACCGTAGTTCCATTGGACTTCCAGTGGTTTCGGCCATTTCAGTTGCTGTTTGACTGCCGGAGGAGTTTGTTGAGCATTTTTTTTGGTGCGCGGCGTGCCACGGATTACAACCACAACTATACAAATACCTATGTACATACTGAGCGGTCAAATTAAGTTTTGTTTTTTTTTTTCGTTACCCAACTCGCAAGTGCCGTGCAATTATTTGTTCTAATTTTGTTAACCGAAATTTAAAAGCGTCGACACTTTTTTGACAAACAACGCAACAAGCAAATCGGCGTTAAACAGAAAAAAATATTAAGAATCACAAACAACGAAGCAGCGAGAAAGAGGGAAGAAAAGAGAAGAGAGTATCAGAAGACACTACGGATGAAATGTAGCAGAATTCTTCCTCTTCTAATGTTCTGTGTGCGGTGACGAAGTGACGCCAAAAGAAACCGAGAGAAGACAGAAGGGGGCAAGGAGAAAGACAGCAGCAGAAAGAGCTCAAAAAACATAAAACACAAACTCACACGCTGGCAGAACAGAACGGTTATCTGAAACGCAAGGCAACAACAAAGCAAGTAAGTCACGCTCAAAAGAGAGACAGCGAGAGAGAGCGAAAATAGCAGTAACCTTTTTCTCACTCTCTCGGAATTCAAATCAGAATCTGAATCTTGGTCTACAACAACAAGAATAATAGCAGAAGAATGTCAATAAGACCAGGATTGTCAGGCGCCATTAAAAGATCGTTTTTATTGAACTATTTCGACTGTTATTGACGATATAAAGGGCTTTCAGAAACGTCATGCTACTGAAAAGCACAATTTTCTATACTATTTTGTTTGGAAATTGTTTATTAGCGGTGCAGCATCAGATTTTGTAAGTTCTTTAATTATCTTCGAGGAATGTAGGGTTTTTATATACCAAAGAATTCTAAAAAATTGTGTTCTTATTAACCGGATTCGTTCTTTTATTGTTTTTCATACCTGTAATGATCGTTTATAATCTGTTCCGTGTTATAAACTCAGTAAGAATGAAAGGATTTATTATTTTTCATGTTAAAAACTCCCCATTGAAATCGTCCAAAAAAATAGTCACAATTGATCAATCAATCAATCGTACTGCCCAATGTCAATGCCAATAGCAACAATGAGCTCTCTGAGTCTGAGCCACCCCCATCATGGCTAATTATAGAGATAATAAAGGTTCGGTATTGCGATGAGCTCATCGAAGATTCATTCGATTTCTAGCCAATTGCACGTGTGCAACTATGAACTTCATGAATTCGTATTTGGATTCTTTCGGGCTCACCTGAGGTCCAGATGCCAATAGATATCAAGACCTGTTCTCGTCTCCAAAGGCGATCGATTTCAATTTGTGTAACGGCACCTGGGCAGCCCCATCCTCCGGTTTTCCGATTCTCGATCCGATGCAGTTGCATAAGCCCGTCCTAACGGTTCTCGAGTGGTTCTCGATGCTATAATTCGGTTTCTTTTTTACCGATCCCTACGATTGGTTCGTCTCGTTTCGTTTTGTATCGCTTCTTGGATTTGGCTTTCGTTTGGTTTCGATCGGCGACGTTTTGGCAAATCATGGCAAGCGAAAAGAAGCCAAGAACGCTGCGCTGCCAACGGTATACGATCGCAAACAGTTAGGCGTGCAAAAAGCCAGAAAAAAAAAGAAAAAATCGACGCAAATGCTATAAAACAAAAAAAAAAATTGGTGGTGGAGCAAAAGAAAACTGGTTCCGGCCATCGAAGAATGCCGCAGCAGTGGCCACTTGGCCAGGTCCGAATGTCTCTGTGTGTGTGTGTTTGTGTTGGTGTATGCGTGCCACTTCCGTACAACAACGCCCTGAGCCCCCCACCTCCCCCATATTATTCCCCTTCTTAGTTGGCCTCTCTTCCGAGTTCGCGTTCGTTGCCTGAGTCTTTTGTTTTCCCAGCTCTTTGCCGTGTTTTCTTATCGCTGGTATAGTTCCATACCCTGGCGGAGGGTGATTTTATTAGGGTTCCACTGTTGTTGCATCGCCAAGAGGGTCAGCGTTAAGAATTTATCAAGGTCTTTTTGGGCAAAGGCCATAGTTCAGTGATTTTATGGGAGAACGCTTTTTGAACGGGTTTTATATGGTGCCATGTGACTGAAGCATTTCCCCATTTTATACGATTCAATAAAAGATTCTTACTATTTATAAAACTATCTTACTATAAAAAAAATCTGTATTTAATCCCTTTGACTTGCGCTGGGTTGACAAGAGTATCTGGTATTCCTAGAGCAAACTTTTCCCACTATGCTATCGATAATTTTTTTTGCTTTTCGCTTTCGTGCTCATTTTCATGCTGGGGACGCTGGCAAAGAAAAAAGCGAGCCACAAATGCTAAAAATGCATAACAAAAGCCAAAGCAAACACCACCACCGATGTCAGCTCACACAATCACTCACATTCATGCTAATGCGACAAAGATGTTAATTGACTTTTACTTTATTTAAACAAAATAGTCACAGCCAGCATAGGCAACAACAAAACCGATCTCCATTGAGTGAAATTTTTAATTTACGTTTTTTATTAATTTATTTTCGTGCGGTTTTCGCGGCAAATTCCCACATATTCGTCATCATCTTGGACAGATACTTCTTTTGTTGTCGTCATCGATTTCGTTTTTCGGTTGAAACCCAACACACTGTTATTAAGTTTAAATCGATTTGGATGATGCGATAATTGGAGGCATCAAAAATCAATTCCGCCTGGGAAGTTTTGTTTGGCTTAAGCTTAATGAAATCGAAAAGGCTGTATTTAATTTTTCTGGGCTAAGTTTTAAGTTCGGATTGAGAAAGTCGCGCAATGGAAGTGAAGCAAATGAACTGTATTTGTAGACAATATGTAAGGTTGGCTGAATGGAATTGTGTGTGTAGAAGTCGTCTTTAGATTTTCGTGGAGCTTTAAAAATGTAATTGACTTCCAAAGCAATATCTTCTAACCTACATACACACATGTCGCCCCTGGAGTCAAAGTCCCATCTTTGGCGGCGGCACCTTCGTCAGATTTCCGTTTGAAGTATTGCAGTACCTTTTTGGCCACGAACCGCCTTGCCTCACATTCCGCAACGCCCCCAAGTCGCAGCTGTTTCCCAGCTCCAAGGCGCCCACTTCCAATTCGCCTCCGTAGTGACACACCAAAAAAAAAAAAACTCAAAAAATTCATTATTAAACTACAGAAACAGTAGTTTTGAAGTTTAAGTAGAATTATCGTTGATAACAGGCATTGTAGTTTGAGGATGTTAGTATTTCGTTATGGTTATGATTTTGTGAGATTCTTTGGAATTAATTAATATTTTTCCTCAGTGCATCTGGCGTCCCTTGTTGCAGCAACCAATGTTGCGGGTGCGGCAGCAACGCATAGACGCAAAACGATTGCAAAAAACATATCGAGCGGCACTCCTTCGGCTGACACCAACGATTTGATTCGATTTTAGTTGAGTTGAGTCGGGTTGATTGTTAGAATACTTTATGCACCGCCACTTTCAATTGTCTCCGGCATAGACTTTTGAAAATTTCCCTTTTTGTTTTCTGCATGCATAAAGTTATCTGCCGTATTGTGGGCTTGTCTCTCTGTGTGTATGTGTGTGCTGTTTGTGATCGATGAGCAAAAGCTGGCAACATGGCGCGCATATTTTTTTTTTTCATTTTTTACCAAAGGTTTATTGGCCTTTTGGCTTACTCTCTGCACGCGCCTGTGTGTGTGTCGCCATTTTAGCTCGAACTTGGCTTATACCATTTGGCTTGACTCTGGTTTTGGTTTTGGTTTTGGCCCTGGTGCTAGTGAAATCGTGCGCCGACTTCAACTTCTTGCTAAATATTTCTTCTTTCTGCAAGAAATTTTCTATTTGTCCAACCCAAAAAAAACGAACGAACGAACGAAGAGTGAGCAGCAGCAGCAGCAGCAGGGCAATTAAGCCGCTTACTGCAACAACAGCAAAATAATATATGACTACTCACTCCCTAGACAAGCCTAGTCAAGAGCGGTGAGTGCGTGCTGTTGTTGACTGTTTTTGGCCAAAGCTTTTAGCCAATAAGTCAAACTGTCAGTCAGCCAGTCGCAGCCAGACGTTGTTGACGTCGCCGTTGGGTTTAATTGAAATGGCTGGGCTCGAGGGGGGAGAATGGGAGATTTTTTCGATCCCCGGACTGCAGTCCAAATTGAATTAGCCAGGTATTTTTGGCGAAGCCACAGGACAGCGGATTGCAGATTATCGCGCGTATGTTCCCCCTCGATTTTAAGCCAGATACGGAGAGGTAATTTTCTGTAAGCCAGATTGGTATGCCAGATCCACTTTGGGAATCTGTGTGATACCAGAAACCGAAAGCTTGCCGTCCATTAAATTGGATATGGCCTTTTGAGACCATATCGTTCATCAGCTCCAGCTTGTAGGTATAAATTATTCTTGATTAAACATTTTTAATTATTTAATGTAGATCTTGTGAACCCATTTCAATCCAAACGCATGTGGATTTAGCAATAATTAAGTTTTCATTATCATTATCTATCAATCAACAATACACGCACCTAAAACGAAAGCAACTTGCATATCGAATAGCAATAGACTCAAATCAAATGAAAACAGTAAACAATAAATAATAAATAATGCATAATTGCTGCGGCGAGCAAATGGCGAATGTGTTAAGTGGGTAACAAAAACGCAACTTGAAAGTAAACCGAAGTAAACCGAAATTAATTGCAGCTCGAATTGCAAATTGCAGTTCGTCAAACCGACTCAATTAAAACAAAATCGAAATCGTAAACGAAAACGTAAACGTAAAATTAAACAGCCAAAGCAACATAATTAAAGAGCGTATTTGGCTGTGCGTGTGCGAGATGTTGAGGTGTTGTTTAGATAAAAAAAAAAACAAAAGCCAAAACACTCTATCGAGTTTCACTTCGTGGCAGCCAAACGCCGCACCTCCTGCCCCCGCTCCTTGTGTTTCATCTAGCCACAAGTTTTATAGGGCCATTCCGACTTCTCAGCTATGCCAAGAATGTATCAATACCCTCGAAACTACGAGAAACTACCTGTCGAGACGAAAGAAACACATTTCTTAAGCCACGCATACACAAGCACAGCAACACCTGACTTCAACTTATGCATAACTTAACATTTAAGCATTTAAGCAGGTGCGGTCTGGTATTTATATGTGTGTGTGTGTCATAGCTGATAACAAATCATTTTAGAAATCGAACAAAAACATCGTCTCAAGAATCCGATTTTGTCTCATGGGAACGCAGTTCCTATAGAAATATTTTCCTTGTCGAGATGAAAATAAGAACAGAGTCTGTTATCCCACCTTAAATCGAAAGACTTAGGCAACGAACTTGTTTTTTTTTTTTGATACTGGAGTGCAGTTCTTGGCAAAGAAAGACAAAAGACTTGGGCGACAAACTTGCATGATTTCCAAGTCCAAGTCTATTTGTTATGCTAGGATTAAGCATTTTAATAGGGTTGCCTTTGATAAATCAATTATTTCAGTGAACAATATTAACTAAGAGATGAATCTCAATTCAAGTGCCTTCCATTGCGCAACTTCCGTTGCCAACCTGAAGTGCCCAACCCATGCCGCAAAAACCTGGCTTCACTTATCCAACACTTAGTTGCAAATGAAATTCTTATGATTGTTATTCCACATTGTTGGATATTTGTTCATTGATTACGAACACACACACACACACAGACGCAAACACTATGTCGCACAATCATGATGTTAATGCCGAGGCTGTTGTTGCTATTTTGGTTTGCTGCCGTTTTGGTTTTGTTGCTACCTTAGCATTAAACATGGACTGCAGGCAGCGACGTCTTAGCATTGGAATGCGGTCGAACCCGTAGCTAGCCAAGATTTTTGCTGGCTGCCTTAGTCATTGTTTTTGTTATTATTACACAGTGGAAAATCTTAATTTTAGAATCAATAGCATGGCAATTAAATCGTGACAGAAGAGAAGAGATAGTCGCAATAAAATATTCGGTTCTTTGTGATAGGGAATACTTTATTGTTTTCATATAATTGCTAGTCGGTATTTCGCTCAGTGTATGGCTTGTTGTCCCAAACGCTCGACGGAACGAGAGGGCTGGTGCGTACGTGTTGGCCTTATGAAGCGGCAAGCTGAATGAAAATGTCTGACGGAGTGTCAGCCTCCCTCCAGCCATTTCGTCTCGAAAAACAAGTTCCTCTATTGACTCTGTTAATTCGTGAGCACTTGCCGGGCCAGTTGGCATCGCACAGATACGTTACTGGGCCAGGCCCAAACTTCATTTCCAACTCCAACTCCAACTCCAAATCCACTTCCAGTTAACAAATCCAAATCCGATTGACTCACTTAAGCCACAACTGCATGAATCAATTGGAATCGAATCAAATCAAATCAAATTGAGACAACTTCTCTCTCTTTCTGCCGTCGTTGTTTTATTTTCATTTGATGTTTCTGTTGTTTTGGGCATAAATATTTATGTCTGTGTGTGTGTGTGCTAAAGGCATTTGCCGCAAATCAGGTGAAAGTTTTGCCTGAGAAAAGGCAAAGACAAAACAAAAACAACAACAACAGCATAACATTTTTTCCCACTTTTCTGTTTCGGTCTTGCCGCATCTGCTTAATATTCATTTGGCCAACCTATATACTTCGGGGCTTTTTGGGCGTTCGCATTTCATATTTTACGATATTGCTTTTTTTGGAAATTTCTTTATGAACTTGAATGTTTCATGCTTCTTTCGCTGCCGTTCCCTGTTTTTTTTTGGTTTTTTTGGAAACGATCATAATTTTAAACGCATTCTGGCATATTAATTGCTTTTAATAGGATCGTGGTTTCGATTGTCCAATTGTGAATGCGGGTCATGTTTGAGCATTTGGATTTTATTAAATATTGAACGGCTTCTGGCTTAGATTTTTATCGTAAGTACGAAAGAACCAAATACTTTTAGCTGCGTGAACTCATAAAATATAATAAATAAATTACTGCATACTAGCTGACCTTGCTTTCACTGCCTTAAGTTGGTTATGAGAATTTTCCATTCCAATACATATTTATTTATTTTGAAGCCTCTAAACTTTATCTAACTGCATTGATGATTATTGAAATCTGTGGTTAATTCCATTTGGGATGTCCCTTCACTGCAGCTTCCAATTCGTGAATTTCTGACGAGTTTTATTTAATAAGTTAGCTTCCCTCGGATCTTTTGCAACGATGCAAACGTTGCTACTGTCATTGTTACCGCTTCACGATTTAGTTGCTTTTTTTTTCTTTTTCCTTCGCCGTTGCATTTCATTGCACCCCGGTTTCGGTTGGCAAACATTTCCACAGAGACAAAAAATATATATATGTATATATATATATATGCACATAGATGCGAAGAAGCGAAAAATCTGTACTTTCATTAATAAAGCGGCCTTCGCGTCATTGACTGCAAACAGTCACCATTGCTCTCGATCAAAATCCCCATCAAAATCACACCCATGGGCTTTGGATTTAAGTCTGATAAGCAACAATTTTATAATGCAAAAGAGTGAGGAATTTTTATAGAAAGGCGCCGTAATTAACCGAATATTTTCCCCAGCGCCTTAATTTTCTGTTGTGTGTTGACAGAGAAAAATTGTAAATTGTAGTTAACAAATTCCCATTTCGTATATTTATTGCAGCAATGAATCAACCGGTTTGAAGACCACATCCATTCCGCACCACTCCCATCAGTGAGTTCCAAATATTGTCAGCACCATAGAGGAAGCGCCGGAGAGGAAGATCGGGAAAAGTATCGTTGCCACACTGACCTGACCGCAGGATAGTGAGTCCAGAGCAGAGAACGCTAACTCAGCGGAGCTATGGACTGGGCCGAGGGTGATCTGGTCTGGTTCGATCCGGGCATGGGACATCCCATTCCCGGCGAGATCCAGGAGGTGCACCGCGCTGCCCAGGTGATCGTTGTGCAGGCGCTCATCAAAGGCAAGGTGAGTACACAAAACTAGCAGCTATAAATTAAAATGCTATCAATTAGTTGTTTCTACTTAAACCATAGCATTTCTCCCAGTGCATTTTCGCACCCTCTGTAAAAAAGGTGCGAGTTTGCACCAACGTTTCGTTTTTGGTTCGGTTTCCGTAGCTTACTGTTTGAATTTTCAATTTGTTTTCGGTTTCGCCGTGGCCCATGAATGCTTTTCACTATTTTCACCCGACATGAACTGTTTGCCCCACTGTTTATATTTATTTATTTCGGTTTTTACGAGCTGCCCTCGAGTGTTTAGCAGGTTGGGCTGCCTTTTGGGGTCTCGGAATTTATGGAATGTGCTCGCTTGGATTTATGTGCCGATTTTCTGGGCATGGGCAACCATGGAGCAAACAAAATACAAACAGTGTGTTGGCCAACGATGCCCAGTTGGATTTCTTTTTCGGCCATCCGCACGCGTGTCTACTGTACAGTGTACACTGTACCGCCACCTGTGCAATGCACCTAATTGCACCTGCCAGCGGCAGCGTTTCCTTTTTCCTTCCTGCCACTCGCTGCAATTATGAGATGTGGACCGTGTGCTGAGCTGCTGAGCTAGCGGTATCAAGATTGAGAACTCTCGGCAATTAGTCTCGAGTCGTCGACTGACAGCACAGTGGAGCAAAATTTAGAATTACATTGCATTAAAATGTAAAATCAAATTTGTAACATCTTAAACTGAGATACTGAGATATATACTCAGATATGTACATACTGCGATACTTTAATTTCATTAAAGGGTGTGCCAATGTCCAAACACTCGACTATTGGGTTTCTTCGCGTTAAAAGTGAAAATCAAAACTTGATGATAACATTTGTGGGCACTCTTTATTCGTAGATAAACATGTGGCAAATGTCCGATTTCACTGCATAAAAATGCACTTATTTTGCAGCACCCAAATGTTTATTTTGTAATTTTATATACATTTTAGGTATAAAGAAAGCAAATGGGCACTCAAAGAGCATTCCGCGTTTTATTTTGCAAATAGCAGGTGCACCTTACAAAACTAGCTTTACGGAAACTAAGCTTCCTCTGTGGTTATACCCGTTACTCGCAGAGTAAAAGGGTATACTTGATTCGTTGAAAAGTATGTAACAGGCAAATGGAAGCGTTGCTGACTACATGAAGTATATATAATCTTGATAAGGATCAATAGACGAGTCGATCTGGCCATGTCCGTCTGTCCGTATGAACGTCGAGATCTCAGGAACTATAAAAGCTATAAGGTACATTCACTCTAGCTGAGTAAAGGGTATCTGATAGTCGGGGAACTCGACTAAAGCATTCTCTCTTGTTTTGCTATCCTCTTTCTTAGCAAATATAATCATTTTTTGCGCTTTGCACAGTGCTTGTAATTTTTGGTCTAGCGGTATCAGAATCAAAAAAACCTGCCACATGTGATTCGTATCCTGTTGCACAAGAGAACCAGTTGGTTGCACATGTGTTGCACTGGGATCGGCCACTGGGACCATGAGAATCCGCTTCTGGAGGCGTAATCGTGGATGTAGATCAATTATCGGCTATTTTGTTGCCTGAAACAATACAGAATGCTATTCCTTCTACAGTTTCTTAGATCTGTGAAATTTTTTTACAGATTGCAGTTAAGCGAGTTCTAAAATAAATTAAATTCTGATTAAATGCTTGCATTTGAGTCGACGTCTTATTCAGTATCATGTAATATTCTATTTCATTGGTTAAGTCATCACAATAGTTGTGCTAATGTTCAGCTATAAAGTTACAATTAACTTTAGTCTGAAAGCTGGTAGGGATTGGAACCCTCTTACTATATTATGTGTTAAATGATAAAGTCCCCAGCATGAATTCTTCTTATGAATGCACAGCTAAGTTTGCGTATGTTTTTTAAAGCATACTTTTAGTTATCATTTGAAAAACAATCAATTGATACGGATACCCATTGATATGAATGGGGAAGTTGCCGAGGCGAATGCATTCTCAGCGATCCAAAGAAGATATTTCACGGCATTATTTTGACCAACTATCAGATGACAACATGCCCTGCCCCACACGAAGCTGCTAAAGACTGAAGATCGAAGACTGAAGATTCGAAGACTGAAGATTCGATGACTCGAAGACTGAAGACGTGCCCAAGAACCCATCAAGCCATCGAACTTGAACTGGTTGGGCCTCTCTTCGCTTTGGGGAGAAAGTCCCCCACACACTGGCCGCCTAATTAAATGGCGATCGAAAGACTGCATCAATATCAATGCGATCGGGTGTCTTCTTTCTTTCTTTCTCTCCTTCTTTGCTTTTCTTCTCCTCCTTCTCCTCCTCTCGCCACTTGCGTATTATTATTTTTTTGTGGCGTTCTGGTGGCCCACACTACTAAGTAGTCGGTAGCTAACAGGAGTGTCATCTGGTCTGGCCGGGTTCGAAGTGATCCGGTCTACTATAGCCATACTATAACCCATACCCATACCCATACCGAAACCCCCATCTTCCATCGTTTTGAAAGAACGTGTTTGGATGCAGCGAAAACCGTTTTAGAAACGTTTGGGGAAATTGTGGCAATGAAGCCGCCAGATTCCGATTCCTTTCAGTTGCATTCGAGACCTCGGCCACAAACGTCTTTTGTGATACTAGTTCTTGATCTCTTGATCTCGCTGCGGATTCGGGTTCGGGCCCATTATTTGACCCAGAAACGTTGTCGCTTTGTGATTAGTGGGAGTTGAGACCTATAGCGGGGTTCGTCAATAGATGCGCATCGTACGGTTCCATTTGGAGCCGTGGCAACGCGGCGGCGGAGGATCGGTGACTCCCAGTCCTGCCCAGTCGCCCTCTCTGGCACTCCTCTCGCCGCACGTCCTGCGTCGTCAGCGTCCCGCCAGTCTAGAGGATTTCGAGGATCTTCCAAATCTGTCGGCCAAACATCCGGCTCTGCCCGCCAGTCGCCTGCGACGCCTTAAGTGTCGATATCCACAAGTGGTCAAGCGACTGTCCACGCTCTGCAGCGATGTGATAGCACGTCATGTGAGATATGTGTTCCATAGAGTTCCATTAGAGGATTTTCCCTTAATATAAGGCTTATTATGCTTGACCTCCTTCTAATTCATTTCATTTATTACAGCCACAAACATTCGCCTTGCAACCGGGAGAGGGCAGCCTGCGCGCTCGCCAAGATCTGGGCAGCAGCGGCGTGGAGGACATGACCCTGCTGGACGATCTGCACGAGGCGTCGCTGCTGTGGAATCTTCGTCTGCGTTACGACAAGGGTCTGATCTACACATTCGCCGGCAGTATCCTGATCGCGGTGAATCCGTACAAGATGTTCCCAGATGCCTATGGCTTGGAGGTGGCCAAGCAGTATGCCGGCCGACCACTGGGATCCCTGCCGCCGCATCTGTTTGCCATCGGAGCGGCCGCACATGCGGCATTACCATCGCCCCAGGTGGTGGTCATCTCCGGTGAGAGTGGCTCCGGCAAAACGGAGTCCACCAAATTGGTGATGCAGTACCTGGCGGCCGTGGTGCCCGGCGGTGGATCCGCCTCAGCAGTCATCACCGAGCAGATCCTGGAGGCTGCTCCGCTGTTGGAGGCCTTTGGCAATGCCCGCACCGCCCGCAACGACAATAGTTCGCGGTTTGGAAAGTATCTGGAGGTGTACTTCAAGAGTGGCGCCATCGTGGGCGCCAAGATTACGCAGTACCTGCTGGAGAAGTCGCGTATCGTGACACAGGCGCCGGGCGAACGGAACTACCATGTGTTCTACGAACTCCTAGGTGGACTATCCGAAACGGAGCGATCCAAGTACGGTCTGCTGGAGGCGGACAAGTACTTCTATCTGAACCAGGGCGCCACCGACTGCGCCAGTGGTCGAGTGGACTGGGAGTCACTGCAAGGAGCCATGCAGGTTCTTGGAGTCTCCGAGGGCGAACGAGAGGGCATCGTGCGTGTCTTGGCGGCAGTTCTTCATCTGGGAAACGTCTACTTCCACCGCCGGCAATTGAGACACGGCCAGGAAGGCGTGGAGGTCGGTTCCGATGCAGAGATCAAGTGGGCCGCCCACCTGCTGCACATTAGCGCGGACGGACTGCATCGGGCATTGACCAGTCGCACCACCGAAGCTCGAGCGGAACGACTGCACACGCCACTTGGCATTGATCAGGCATTGGATGCTCGAGATGCCTTTGCTAAGGCTCTCTATGCGGGACTCTTCAATTGGCTGGTCTCGAGGATCAATTCGATTGTACAGAAGGGCGGAACTCATGATGCCCATCGCATCAGCATCCTGGACATCTTTGGGTTCGAGGATTTGGCGGAGAACAGCTTCGAGCAGCTGTGCATCAACTATGCGAACGAGAACCTGCAGCTGTACTTCAATAAGCATGTCTTCAAGCTAGAGCAGGCGGAGTATGCCCGCGAGCGTCTTGAGTGGACTCCGCTGGCCTGGGATGACAATCTGCCGGTGATCCATCTACTGGCCAAGAAGCCGGTGGGCATTTGCCATCTGCTGGACGACGAGTCAAATTTCCCGCGTGCCACTGATCTGAGTTTCCTGGAGAAGTGCCACTACAATCATGCGCTGAGCGAGCTATACGCTCGTCCGCGGATCGGTGCCCAGGAGTTTGGAGTGACCCACTATGCGGGTCAGGTGTGGTACTGCGTGGACGGTTTCTTGGACAAGAATCGCGATGCGCTGAGGGGTGATGTCCTAGAGCTATTGGCCTCCAGCCGGCTGCCCTTGGTGGGTGAGTTGACCAAGCAGCTTCGTGCTCAGAGAGACGCCGGAAAAACTCTGCCAAAGGGCAGCAATGGAAGATTCGTCACGATGAAGCCGCGTACACCAACGGTAGCAGCCAGATTTGCGGACTCACTGCAGCAGTTGCTCCAATCGATGGGCCGGTGTCATCCATGGTTCGTGCGTTGCATCAAACCGAATCAGGAGAAGCACGCCCTCCGCATGGATATGCCGTGTGTGCTGCAACAACTTCGATACTTGGGCATGCTGGACACCATCCAGATCCGGCAGCGAGGCTATCCGGTGCGCTTGCGCTTCCAGCACTTTGTGGAGCGTTATCGTCACCTGCTGCCATCGCCTCTGGCCAGAGGTACACCCTACCGCGAACTGTGCCGAGCTCTGCTGGAGGCCATGCCGCGAACTGGTGTGGAAGGTCCGGATTATCAATTGGGAGCTACGCGGGTTTTCCTGCGCGAGGCACTGCATCGGGCTCTGGAAAGTGGACGAACCGAGCGGCTGCGTCGAGCGGCTGTCAGTGTCCAGCGGCATGTGCGTGGTATGCTTGTCCGCCGGCAACTGGCGCGTCGCCAGGCGGCCGCCACCCGTCTCCAAGCCCGTTGGCGCGGTCAGAGGGCACAGCAACGCTACGAGCGTCTCCGCAAGGGAGCCCTCACTGCCCAGCGATTGTGGCGAGGACGCCAGGCTAGGAGGAGGGTCCAACAACTGCGATCCGATCACCGACGCAGGCAGGAGGCCAGGGAGGCAGCTCAGCGAGCTCGCGAGGCACGGGAGGCCAAGCAGGCCGTGCTGGAGAGAAGTCAACTCAGCTACCTGGACATACCAGCCGAATTGGCATTTATCTACTCCAAACTGCAGGGCTGGTCACCGCCGCACGGTGATCGCCATCTGGTCAAGGTACTGGGCACAGTTCCCGGTCCACCATCGTCGGCAGTTCAGCTACCCGAGGACCTTGGTCAGTTCTCGTTTGGAAAATTCAGCAGCGTGTACTGCAATGGCTTGAGATTGCAGCCGCGGAGGGAACCCATCACTGCTCCTTTGCTTACAAGGGCTGCTTCGAGGGATCAGGACTTCCAGGATGCATTGGCCGTATTCAAGCTTATCCTTCGCTGGAGTAACGATAAAGCCTTGGAAGGTGCCAAGGAAAAGCTATTGGCCGACTATATTGTGCACAAGGCTTTGAGCTCCAGAGGATTGCGGGATGAGATTCTTGTGCAGTTGTGCAACCAAGTTCATGGCCTGCCGCCCAATTCCGGAGAGGCAACTCGACTGTGGCAACTTCTGGGACAGTGTCTGTGCTGCTTCCAGCCCAGTGCTGCCTTCAGCAAGTATCTGATGAGATTTGTGGACGATGAGGCTCCAGAGTCGCTGCGTCCACTTCTTCTGCGACAGCTGCTCCGCCAGCAGGGCGGTGGAACGTCGAGCGGCGCAGTGGGCGCTGGCGCCTGTCGGAGCTTCGTGCCCGCCTGGCTGGAGTGGCGTGCCTGGACCAGAGGATGTGACATGGCACTACCGCTTACTTTGCCGGACGAGGCCAGTCAAACGGTCGCCGTCGATTCGTGGACCAGTTGTGAGGAGGCCGCAGCTTTAGCTGTTTCATCTTTGGGCGTGGCCAGTCGTGGATGGACCCTGGTGCTGGACGACGGCCAACAGCTCACCGATAGCTGTGGACTGGACTACGTGATGGATTTGATTGCGGAGAAGGAGCTGTGCCCCGCATTTCCTGCTCCCAGAAGCGATCTATTGCGTTCTGGCGCCAAGTTTGCAAGAATCACTCTGCCGGATGCTGTTAAACGTCCAGCGGTTCCGCCACCAGCTCCACCCACTTCCAGTGGCAAAGAGGATGTGCCGCGGGAGCGAAGAAGCAGCCGGGAGCTGCTCTCCAGAAGCTCGGCGCTCAATGAACGCTATTTCGAACGTGAACCGAGTCCAGGACCGGGTCAGGGATCGAGTCCGGGTCAGGCGAAGTCGCGTTCCAAGTCACTGGATGACCTGCTCGCCGGGGATATTGTTCCGGTGCCAACGGATTGCGATTCCCAGGAGCCGTTGCACACACTGGGTCTCTCGGAGAGTCGCCTGAACGATCGCTATCACTCGGCGGAGCGGCTGGCTCCAGTCGGCAAGGACACGGGTCCTCGTTACCAGAAGTCCCAGCACGCAGGACGCCGATCTCATGCTGCCTCCCATGGCTCGCACTCCAGTAAATATGCGGACAAGGCCGAGTACGCCACCAGGTCCTCGGCCATGTCCGATACGAGTGAGGCACCATCCTTGGCTTCCCATGTGAGGAGGGTAAGGGTCCCATCGCAGGCATCAGATGTGGATCAGTTCCTGGACGATCTATTTAGTCCAGTGCTCGATGGTTCCTTGGATGAGCTGTCTGATGCCAGATCCTTGGCAGCGAGTATCAGAGGAGGCAGCTATGAGCTAGAAAATGAAGCGGAATCGGAGATCGATGACTTGGATGACTACATCAACGATATATTCCAACCGATACCACTGGTCCAGAACTTGGAGAAGCTGGCCAGCAGGGATCAGTTGGCGGCTATCATCAAGGGTGGAGGAGCGGCCAGTAAACCCGAGGAGAGGGATGAGGAATCGGAAATCGAGGATCTAGATGACTACATTAATGAGCTCTTTGAACCTATTCCAGTGGCCGACGGATTAGACAAACTGACCAGCAAGGAGCACTTAGCTGTTAGCATCCGTGGAGGCGGCAGCACGGACAGTAATGGAGCCGATCCGCTGCTCCACCAGCTGATGCAGCTGCCCGGCGAGACGGAGTCAGGTCCAGCACTGTATCAGCAGCAGGTGCAGCGCGCTTTCCTGCAGTCTGCAATGGCCCAGAACCTGCAGATCCAGCAGCAACTTCTCGCTCAGAATCAAGCTCTGCAGACGCTTCTTAGTCAGCAGGCGGCAGCGGCGGCGGCCAATAACTCCACCTCGCCGCCACCAGCTCCTCCGATCTTGAGTAGTCTGTCCATCTCGCCACCGCCACCGCAATCCCCAATGCGCATGAAGGCCACCCGGAGTAGTTTGGTGGTGATGGAGTCATTGCAACCACCGCCACCACCTCCACCGCCGCCAATGCCGCCGCCGCTGGAGTGCAAGGACCCCTCGGAGACGCGACACTTCTTGGATCCCTACGGCAGGGCCAAGACCGTGCGGATCGGCAAGTGGCGCTGGCCACCGCCCCAGGATGAGCCGCAGTTCCAGACTGAGGAAGATTTCTTTGCTTTCAAGATGCGCCAGCACCAGCGAAAGACTACGCCACAGGCTCAGCATCATCAGATGACCAGCAATGGAGGTATGATGGAGTCGGGCCCTGGAGCACGTGGTGCCTCGGCCACGGCCATCGAGTGGGAGGAGTTCGAGATCGAGAGTCCAACACCGCCGCCTATGAGTGGTCAGCTAATGAGGAGCAGCATCCGACTGGAGACGACCACGACGACAACCACATCGGCGGTGAACAACAGGGAAAGAGACCGCGAAACCCAGGATGCGGGACAACCGATGCAGAGTGTGGTCACCACCAAGCTGGCCAAGAAGAGCTTTGAGATCGGAGCGGATCGCCCACCGCCGGGCAGTGTGGGCAAGCTCAAGCTTAGTTCTGAGATGCGTCAGCGGTTGGAGCAAGTAACTGCTGGCCATTCGGTGAGATCAACCGTTTCCACCAAGTCGGAGCAAAGAGCTCCGGCGAAACTGGAGGACACACGGAAGCTTATGTTGCAGCAGCAGCTGGGTGGACTCTTTGCCAGCGTGTCTGGTGGAAATTCCGGCCCTGGTGGAGTAGTCGATTCCCATGCAACGGTGCGCACACAGATCGAGAGGATGGAGGGCAAACTATCGCCACCACCAGCTCCGCCTTCAGGCGGCTGGCCTGGAGTGCTGCTGCCACCGGCTCCAAGTGTGCCGGCTCCGCCGCCACCCATCAGACCGCCCAGCATGGCGCCACCTGCCCCGCCGCCAGCTCCGCAGAGTCCGCCGACGGCTAGGAGTCCGGAACCGGAGCCCGACTATCGCACCTCGAGCAGTCAGGTGGTCAAGGAGCATGTGCCCGCCTTTATTCAGCGCCAGGAGCGCGACACATTCGGTGCAGTGCGTCAGCAGCAGATGATCAGCAGTCACCACCTGCATCTGGACGACCACTCGGCCTCCTCCTCGCCGGCGGTGGCTGCGTGGGACCAGGCGGAACGGGAAAGATCCCGCAGCCGAAGCAGGAGTCGCGATCGTGAGGATTACTCGGAGTCGGTGTGGGATCGGGCGGAAGTGGAGGGACCCGCCTCCGGAAGTGGTAGTGAAAAGGAACGAGAGAAACGGGAGCGTGAACGCGAGCGTCTCTATGAGATTCGCCAAGTGGAAAGGGAGCGGGAAAGCCATAAGGTCTACCAGCCGGCGCCGCCGCGTGTGATCCAGGCCAGCATGGACACCACCGGTGGACATCGCAGGGAGGACCGCACCGGCGGATTGGCCACCTTCCGCACTCACATGGCCCAGAAGTACGAGCACGAGCGGAAGCGCAAGAGCTCGGCCAGCTCCGGAATGCGCGAGGAGCTGGACTCGATGCACATGACCACGCCGCCGCCCGTTATTGTGCCGGCTCCGGTGCCACCGCCTTCGTCGACCAGCCCGGGATTGGGTGTGGTCTCTGGCGTTCTGATGGGATCGGGATCCGGGGGCAGCACAGCATGCCTGACCTACAACCGGGTGCCGTGGAAGTTGCGCGTGCGCAAGGAGGTCTTCCAGCCACACGAACCCATCGGTCCACCGGTGGCGCTGGACTTGCTCTTTGCCCAGGTCCTGGGCGACGTTTTCGGGGTGACTCCCTGCCTGCGGATTACGCCGCAGGAGAAGAGCTCCGCCCTGAACATGCTGCACGGGCATGGCGTGAGTGTGGACACGCTCTCCAATCGAAACGGATCGGGAGCCGGCGGCGGAGGAAATGGAGGACAGGTGCGTGCCCTGGTCAAGCGGCATCTGGTGGACATGGCTCGCGATTGGCCGCTGTATTTCGCTCGACTGTTCGCCGTACAAGGAGCGCCGCTCTATCCGGATGTTAGCATCATGGGCGTCTCGCACAGTGGACTCTATCTGGCTCGTCGGGATGCCGACTACCTGATCGTGGTGCAGGCCATCTCCTTTGGCGAAATCCAGAGTGCAGTCACCCTGCCGCGTCCTGCTTCACTGCAGCTCAATCTGAGGAATGGAAAGCACCTGGCACTCCATGCAGCCCGCGCCGCCGCCATCCAGTCGATGGTCACCACTTTTGTCCAGGAGTTCCGCAAGGTGAGTGCGATTTATTTGACAAATGTTTTAGGGAATATTTTATTACTTATGACTATTTAATCTCATAAATATGCATGTTTTTTAGTTTATATTTTTAGTTTTTTTTGCCAACCAAAAGTATGCTATAAATATTTCTTAAACATTCAAAGCTCACTAGACAAGCTTGATATTACATATATTTGCTGATATTTTAAATCGAAGGTAGCTGAAATATGTTTCAGTATAACATATATATATATTTTACACATATTTAAGTTATATTTTTATTTGCTAATTAATTTCAAAAAAAATGTTGACATTGATATTTATTTATAAATCACAAAAATCACGTCTTGCACCAATTGCAATTTTTGGCATAGCAATTATTTTGTATACCAAGCGTTTTGCTTGCCACTTTACTTCACGTAAATACAAAAATAATTGCATTAATTGCGTGAATAATTGCTGGCATCGGTCATTATAACGTGGCCTTAATGAAACTGCTAATGTTTTTACGGCCACAAGATAATAATATGGCAGCTGGGCAATTTAAAGTGTTATTTTCATATCGCGCAGACAAAAGCTGTAATATCACCTCAAGCATAAAATCGATTGACTTTGCTGATCAGTATCAGTATGATATTTTACCTTTAAATGTTATAGTTTATTGAGTATCCACATCAAATAGTGATAAGAATTGTTAGTTACAATTAGGTGGTGATATCGGTTTTAGCCAAGTTATGAGAAAACCCCTTTTGTAAATATCCGATTCTTGGCAATGTTTTTATTTTGATTGAAAGTGAAATTTCAATATTTTGATAGTGAAATGATTCACTATTTCTTCAATTGCAACAAAAATAGTTGTCCAAAAGTGGAATGTCATACATCGTTGAATTCGTAACAAAATTCCCTGTCGAGCTGTATTCTCACCTTGAAACTTTTATTTTTGACCATTTTTTTGCAAATTTTAATGATGGTACCCCTTATCAAAAATGCGAAAATTTGTCAAAATTTTTATTTTTGTGAATCATGAAAATAGTGATAGGGATAGTTAGCTATGCTTATTAGCAGCACAAAATAGTCGTCATTTTAGCGGTGATATCGTTTTTAGCCAAGTTATGGAGAAAACCCCATTTGTAAATATTCAAATTTTGGCAATATTATTATTTACTTTTTTTTTTTGCTAAAAAATAATCAGTATTTTCTCAATAGCAATAAAAATACTTGTGCAAAAGTGGAAATCCCCATACATCTTTGAATTCTTAACAAATTGCGCAATCCACCCGCATTCAAACTGGGAAACATTTAATTATGTTAGTTTTCGCAAATTTCCCGTTTCACATTACAAATATTTTGTTTTTTCATTTGGCAAGAAGTTTACGGAGCTTGTTGTGTATGTAGATATTGTAAAAATTTTAAAATGAAGTCTAGATGCTTAACAGCAGGTATTGTTGCCATTGGTCCCCTGCCTATCTTTGCCAGCAAATTTGATTGGTTCATCTGGTGGGTCTTTAGTGTCCTCCTCCGCTTCCTGACCAGCTGGCAAGCGATTTGGGGTGCAAAGCACAAGACGATTGTATATGCCAACTGACAACGTGTTGAATACGTCATTTACATTCGCTCCACTCTTGGCGGAAACCTCATGAAAGCCGATTGCCCGAAGATTGGCATAGTTGAACCCCTGCTCCAGGCGCACCTGGCGATTATCCAGATCATCACATTTGTTGCCCACCAGCAGGACATTCACCGACTCCGGACACATGCGGTGTATCTCCTCCAGCCACCCATCGATGCTTCGGAAACTTTTGGACGACGTTATGTCGTAGACGAGCAATATGCCAGTGGCACCGCGATAATAGGACGGCAGCAGCGACTTGAAGCGCTCGTCGCCGGCGGTGTCCCAGATCTGCAGCATCACCATCCGACCGGTCACCTCCACGCTGCGCACCCTGAAATCTATGCCCACCGTGCACACGTATTTTTCGGTGAATCGGTCATCCGAGAAACGCATCAGCAGGCAGGATTTGCCCACGCCGCAGTCACCCAGGACGAGGATCTTGAACAAATAGTCGTAGTTTCTCATCGTCAATTCGGTTTGGTTTAATATGTACAACGATTCGACTGAAGTGACAATTGTAGCTTAGCTTGTTCTGGGCTTCTGATTTTTTTTTTGGGAAAGAATGTTTCAACAAAATGTTTTAAAGTAAAAAAAATTTTAGGGATAGGTAGCTATGTTTTATTCTGCTGCACAAAACAGTCTTAATTTTAGCGGTGATATCATTTTTAGCCAAGTTATGGAACAAACCTCGTTTGTAAATAACAGATTTTTGGCCATATTTTTTTTTTAAATAAAATATGATCACTATTTCTTCGATCGCAATTAAAATAGTTGTCCAAAAGTGGAATGTCATACCTCGTTGAATTCGTAACAAAATTTCCTATCGAGCTGTATCCCAAGTTGGAAATCAAAATTTTTTGCTATTTTTTGCAAATTTTGATGATGTTACCCCTTATCAAAAATGCGAAAATTTGTCAAAATTTTTATTCTTTATTTTAGCTGTGCCACCTTTTTTGGCCAAGTTATGGAGAAAACCCCGTTTGTAAATATTCAAATTTTGGCAATATTATTATTTTGTTTTTTTTTTTTTTGCTAAAAAATAATCAGTATTTTCTCAATAGCAATAAAAATATTTGTCCAAAAGTGGAATGTCATACCTCGTTGAATTCGTTACAAAATTCCCTATCGACCTGTATTCCAAGTTGGAAATAAAATTTTTTTGCTATTTTTTGCAAATTTTGATGATGTTACCCCTTATCAAAAATGCGAAAATTTGTCAAAATTTTTATTTTTGGGAATCATAAAAACAGTGATAGGGATAGTCAGCTATGTTGATTAGCAACACAAAACCGTCTTTATTTTAGCTGTGCCACCTTTTTTGGCCAAGTTATGGAGAAAACCCCGTTTGTAAATATTCAAATTTTAGCAATATTATTATTTTGTTTTTTTGGGTAAAAAATAATCAGTATTTTTGCAATAGCAATAAAAATATTTGTCCAAAAGTGGAATGTCATACCTCGTTGAATTCGTTACAAAATTCCCTATCGACCTGTATTCCAAGTTGGAAATAAAATTTTTTTGCTATTTTTTGCAAATTTTGATGATGGTACCCCTTATCAAAAATGCGAAAATTTGTCAAAATTTGTATGTTTGGGAATCATGAAAATAGTGATAGGGATAGTTAGCTCTATTGATTAGCTGCTCAAAATAGTCTTTCATTTTGCTCTGCGCCGTTTTTTAGTCAAGCTGTGATGAAAACTCCGCTCGTAAATGTCGCATTTTGGCAATACCCCTTATTTTCCGTCCAAAAGTATTCAGTTTTAGTCGGTTTAGTCAGTGTTCCTATCCTTGGTCTTGTGGCTTTGCTATAGAAACATAGATATATTGGAGGCCTGTTTCTTGGAAGCTACCTGGCTTGATTTTCTTTTCGGCGCCTTGAAGCTCAGTGGGTCTCAGTGGCTCCAGCGAGATTCCAGCGCCATATAAGCACCATCTGCGCATGGTTGATATTCATAGTTGGCGCACGTCCATCACTCGAATGGAGCTTCAGGTGTAGTGCTTACTTTTCTTTTCTCTTTTTGTTTGACACTTGCAACGGGTATGCACTTTTCGCCAATCAAAGATGTTGGTAAAGAGTTTTCCAATTTCATTATAAATATTTGATGAAATCATTAATTACGCTTATCAGCGAAACGTTTATTCAAAGTGAAATTTGTGTAAATTTTTATTAATTGAAAAACAAATATATAAATTAAAAGCCCATTTAGTTATTCGAAAATGCAAAACATGCTAAGTTAGTTTGCATAGTTAGGAACTAAACTTTCTTTAATCATACTACCCCAGGGTATTTCCGCTACGCGTTGTGCATTCAGATTTTGTTTGATCAACAAAATGTTTTCCATTTTCCCGCACATTTCTCCCCTTTTTCCTCTTCAGCTCTTTGCCGTTTGAAGTTTTTTCTTAATTCAATTCATTTTATGCGTGAAAACTCGTTAAACGCCAAAGCTGCCCAGTCAGACTGACCCATCTGACCAATCTGAGTGGCAGATGTGGAGAGGAGTTTGGAATGGCCAAAGAGCAGTCGGAACAGTTAGCTGAGCAGGGGGAATGGGAATCGCAGCCGGAGAAAGACTTTCCCGCTCTTTCTCCGGAGGGGCTTTACGCTCGGCTTGGCCAAGAGTCGCGAGAGCCAAGAGATTTCGGTTTTCACTCCGCTCAGTTGGTCTTCTTGGACTTGGTTTTAACTTGGCTTAAAGCCGTTCTGCGGCTCTGCCACTTGCTCTCCTCGGCTGCGAGTGAAATGGCCAGTTGGCTCTTTTCCATTTTGACCAGATTGCGTTGGCCAGTTTCAGCCAAGACAGTTTTAAGTTTTTAGCTTTTAGTTTTCAGTCGTTAGTTGTTACGAATGTGCGGTAACGGCACCACGCAGCGCGCTCTCGTATCGAATTCTTTTGGCCTTTTTGCCGCCTTCGAATTGACCAAGTTTAAGCTTCGATAGCTTCATTTTTTGTGTTTTTTATTTTTTTTATTTGTGCTCTGTTGTGCTAAAATGCTTTTCCCATGGGCCAATACAAAAAGCTGGCCCGGACTGACCCAGAAAATAGCGTAAACAAATGTATGATGACAAATCAAGTGGTTTCGATTGAATGGCCATAACCGGACTACAGATAAGCCACCACCGAACTTTTGTGGGAGCAGTTCGAAAAAGTCTCAAAAAGATCACAGCCAATCTGTTTGGAGAAAAGCACTTTCCATTACCATTTTCCAAGAAGTTTGTTTTCTAACAGTTAGCGAACTGTTGCTAAAAAGTCAGTGAAATCGGATGAGTAAAACAGGCTCATTGATTGCTGATAATTATTTGTGATTTACATTAATAATTGTTTATATCCTACTAAACAAAGCATCTGCTTTGTTTTAACCATAATGAAAACACTTTCAATTTGGCGAATATATTATTAAATCCATTTCTAATCACCATTCGATTTAATTAGTTGCCAAATCATATCATACACATGCAATTTATACTGAGGCAGTGTAGTAATATCAAAATATTGGATGACTGGATCGAACTGCACTCCCATTGTCCATCCCATGGCTTGTTATTATAATGGTTACTTCATTCCGATCGTAGATTGGCAAACAATTTGCCCAACCATCCGTGCTGGCTGAAAAACGCGCAACTCAGCATTGATTCCAATTATATGGCCATATTTTCGAACTGCTCTTACAGAGATAACTCATTTATATATATATATATATATATAAACAAAAAAACAGAGGCGACGATCGGCGGATTTTCGCCAGTCCATCAAGTGGAAAGACAAACTGCAAATGGCAAATTAAAATAAATTGAGGCAGAAAAGCGTAAAAAAATAACAAGAAAAAGTAACAAATACGGCACGCATTTAACTGCATTGCCAATTTCCACACATCGAATAAGAAAATACAAATAGAAATAAATAAAAATGAAATAAAAACTACAACCAATAGCTGCAAAAATCGCGTATACGTATGGCTTGATGTGTGTGTCCGACCATCGAATCCAATCCATTCAACACTCATTGTGCGGGAAACGCTGGCCGCTGCGGTTCGCTTTTCATTTTTCGCCGTTCGACGTCCGCGTTTTCCTCGACTTGTTGTTGATGTTTCTGTTTTTCTTGTTTTTTTTTTTTTGTTTGTTTGCACGAACCGAACCGCTGTGCAAACAATATATTTGAACATTCGCCATGGTGCAATATAGAGCCTGCAGGCCGTCCATCACAATGCATTAACTTTCACTGAGACGCTGGCCTTATGGCAATGGTCGTGACTGTAGTCGCCACCTGATCCTGAACCTAGGAGCTCGCAGCTCGGAGCCAAGCGTTTGCCAAGGATGTCGCAGAGCGTGCGGGCCAGCAAGTCCTCCTCCTGCCCGGCGGTGCAACTGACCTCCGGCGGCGGGAGTGTGCCCCACAAGTTCAGCAGCATTGTCAACAAGGTGGAGTCGCTGATTAGCAAAATGCACCACGATAAGGTCAACAACTTTAAGTTGCTGCAGCAGCAGGGTCAGCAGCAGGACCAGGATCCGAATCGAGAGAGGGATAGGGATGGGGATCGAGGAGCTCAAGATGATGGCGAACAGGAGTGCAAATGCGCCTCCTTGGACTCCCTGAACAACCTGACGGATGAGGAGCACGAGATGCTCTATACGGACTCGGATGATGCGGAAATAGCGCACATCACGGGCACCACAGCGGCCCAGGTGCACCATGCCCAAATTCAGATGCAGTCGCTCCACCAGCAGCAGCAGCAACAGCAGCACATCCGACGCAGTGATCTCGACCAGCTGACCAATGAGAGTATTCGGGAGCTGAATGAACAGTGCTGCGTCTCGTTGGGAATGCACGAGGCTGGCGGGGATCTGTGTGGATCCGGCTCAGGCGGGGATCTCGGAATGGCCAACGACAATGCCTGGAGCGTTGAGGAGGACATCGTGTACAAGTGCTGCACCACCGCCACACTCACATCCAACTCCTCCGCCGGCAGTCTGTGCGAGCAGTGCTGTTTGGAGGAGCAGCTCAACTTCAAGATGCAAATGAGCCAAAGAGATGACAATAACAACAACGAGGAGCAGGATATGCCACACATGGAGTCACATCCCACCTCCAGTTCCAGCTGCTCTCCAGCTCCTGCTTCTGTACCAGCCTCTGCTCCAGCTCCTGGTCCTGCTCCTGCTCCTTCTCCCATCACCACCTCCAATTTGATTGCCTTTCAAGGCGGAAACAATCCGTTGGCATCTACGGCCCTGCTAATCCCGGGTGGAAACAAGACGCGGCGGGTCAGCAATGCCAGTAGTGGATCCGTCAGTCGCATGGAGACCATTCTTGAGGAGCCAACGGAGTCGAAGATCTCGGTCAAGGAGATCCTGGCGCGATTCGAGACAATGAACTCCAATGAGGTAACATTTTTAGGGATTTATTGTATCTGCATCGAATCCTTCTGGTACTTTTATTACTTAAATTCAGTGAAATGAAATCTATTTCATCTATTTATCTTTATCAAACCGTTGAAACTGTATCGAGTATACACAATTTTTCCACCAATTTCGGAGGTAAAAACAAATGAGAAGTTAATCAAATATGATCGCTTTTCAGCGGCCCACCAAAAAGCCAAAAAAAAAGACAACAAATCATGGGCTCGTTTTCAAAGCTTCGGTTATGGAGGTAATAGGGGTGTGAGATGAATGATCGTGGTGCTCAAGTCTAACGGTGTTATTAAGTCGACACATAATCGCATTATTAGCGTGGCCAGACGCACTCCGTCTTGGCCCGTCTGTCTGTTCGTCCAAACAAAACCGTCGAAAGCCCACCAACCCATCAGCCCACTGAGCAGTCTCTTACATCACGAACCTCATTGCTGGGCAACCTGGTTGGTGGTTGGTGGGCTAATTAGCGGGTAAAGTGGTGATTTCGGGTCTTGATTATATAAGACTGAGTGATACAGTGAAGTCGGGGTCTCCACTATGTCAACATTGTTAGTGGGCAACAAAGGAGTAGGGAAATCATCTTTTTCGGGCACTCATTGAATTTTCCAATGGATCACCAGGCTGATCTTTCTTTTCCACTGGTTTCAGTTCTTCCAAATGATATTGAAGTTAGATCTGGAAGGGATCTTAACTGAAACTTTATGTACTCACTGGAAGTTCAAAGTTAGAAGATACTTTGTTAGATTTAGATACTGCATCACATCTTGCCGGGGATGGTTAATCTTAAGTATAGAGAATGTTACAAAGTCTCCTATTCACTGAACAGTGGTTTAAATGAATCCCCTAATTGTGCTTAATCGATCTTGTCCAGCTGGAAGAGGTTGAATTGAGTTGAGCACGGGGAATGGGTTGGGATGTGCGTATTGCACGTTCTAAATTCCCTGGCGAACTTTCTTGCCCCCGGAAAATGAGGAGCGTGCTGGATCAAAAAGATGCCATCACGTTTATAGTTCGGGTTCGATGACCACTCGGTGTGCGATCCATAAAAACAAAAGATTAAAGACAATGGGAACTGCTGAATGGGATGGGTTGCTCGCTTGCTTGGATGGATGGATGGATGGTGACCCACAAAGATGCAGGCTGTACGATAGTACAATATGGGTTATTATACTTCTATACGAGCGCCATGAAAAAAACCGCATTATAATCTAACCGTAATTTGATTTAAATAATTTAATTACACTCTTTTCGTGTGTGTGTGTGGTGTTTTTTTTGTTGTTTCGTATTGTGCGTCTTTATTGCTTTCCAGCTGCGCCAATAGTAAATTACTTTAATGTCTTTCGACCATCCGCTGCAGTTTGGTCCGCCGTAAATCCATCCAAAACGGACGGACAACTGGCATTAATTTCGAATTTTTAATTAACTGAAGCTCAGGCAAAACAAAGAAATACCGCGGCACACACGATGAAATTCGTATGAAATAACACAAAGCCAGCCAAGTCAGCTAGCTAGCCAAAAAGAAAGTTTTAGCGGTCACTTAGAAATTACAGTCCGAATTTAACTCTTGTTTTTGCCCACCATCACATGCGTGCGTGTGTGCGAGTGCTTTTTGCTGTGACTGTGCGAGAATTATCGCGCTGCAAGTCGAGTGCCACTGGTAACTGGAGCATCTAGAGTCCACCGATTCAGGCCATCTGACCCAGTTGGTAGCCGCCCGGTTCCAGTTCTAGTATGCTGCGATATAGTACCATACCCACATACCCATTTCTGCTGTTAACATAAGACTTGGCCCCGTTTTTTTTTGTTTTTGGCTGACAGCTAACAGCTTCTCGATTGCATCCAGACAGCCAGACGAGTCCCCAAAAGCTTCTGGCCGGGATTAGGCACTTGGACGTGGGTGATCCGCGTCCCAAGGCGATCTCGATTGGATGTCTGGCACTTAACAATGGTTCCTGCTGAGCATGTTGGTGCACCCACGCCATTGATGAAGTTGCATGTTCTTGTGCTCTTTCTTGGTAAAGAAATTGTTTTTTTTTGGTAAAATATGGTAAATAGTAATACCATTCTTGAGCATATTAAGCAACATTAATTGCCCAAAGGATTGCACATGAAATTAACCACCAACGAAAAACAGAGATGCGTGAAAATGTATGGTAGCTCAACTTGCTTTCGTTACATTACTTATGGTTTACTTGTGGTTTCTAGCCGCAGTTAAGAAATCTGAAAATAGAGACTGGGAAATGTCCGAAAATCATGCATAATTTATGAACTAAAAACCGCTGTTATGTTTAGAAACCTGTTGGTTTGCTATGAAATATTGATACCCATACGAAAATGAAGAAATGGGAATACTTACTGATTGTTGATTGACTTAAGCGAGTCGCCAGATTGATTTTGGTAGCTCTGGAAATGATATCACCATTTAATCCACTTTTCTTTGGTGCATTTCAGTTTGATTAAAAAATAGTTGCAATACCAAAAACAATCTTCGTCTACAACCAGTTGGGTGTAATGATGAGTTCGTATTGATTTTATGTTTTTTACTTTCCTGCAGTGGTTTTTCACGTTGCTGGCCAAAATTTGAACAATGCGCATAATTTTTCACATATGGCAAGTTGATTGATTGGTGAAAGATTTCCGCTTTCATAAACAACAACTTTTACTAATCTCTTCTCGCATGAGCGTGTAAAATGCAATTGTGTGGTAGTTGGGAGTATATATACTTTCGTACTTATCTATATAGCCAAATATTTATGGCTGCGTGCCTGTGGGGGCGTGCAGGAAAGAAGAAGACAAAAAAGGCGAAAAAAAGAAAGCAATTGCAACAAATTGCACCAAATAATTGAATGCAAGCAATAAAAGTGAAAAATCACAAATGCCAGCAAACACTTTCGTTGCCAAAATCGCTCGTATCGCCGCCGATCGCCAATATCCAATCCCCGCCAGCTGTCACCGGGCAATATGGGAGCATAAATCATCGGCCACGCCCCCTTCCCGCACTGCAACGGGATGGGCGTCAATGCGAGCAAATGGCAGTCGAACGGCGGCAACTGGTTGCTGGTCGTCGAGTTGGCCAAAAAGGCGCCCAGCAACTTTCACATGCCATTGACATGGCCAGCAAAACTAAAAAGAAAAAAAATATATATGCGATTGGCGGGCTGCAAGTTGCAAGTTGCACGCTGCAAGTCAATTAACAAATTGCTGCCTCTCTCAACTCTGCACGGTAAAAAAAATAATTGTAATCGCCAGAAAAGTCGACTTTCGAAACTAATTTGTAATCCTTAAGTCGCATCTCAACCGAATTTTATGCTTATAAATTCCACAACCAATTATAAGTCATTTTTAATTTGTGTGTTTAAATATTTAATAATAGTTGTATTGATTTGAATATTCTGGCAATCAAAATTATGAAATGCTTTGATTTTAAATTCACTAAAAAAGAAATGTTTATTTGCATTATTTTTGATCAGTGTTCCAGCTAAAATATATGAACATGCCATCTTGCAATTGAGTTTGAAAGTTATTTCTGTGTAAAACATTGGCGGTCATCTTTTTTGCAAATTGATTAATCAGCTATTAAAAAGCGCAGCGTTAACATTAATTAAACACTTATCCTGGCCTAAAACACCTTGATGATCTAATCGTAACATTGATTTTGTAATAAATGTTCGACCATCATATTTTATTATTGTTAAAATAGATATATTATACTAGTTAGTCTTAGGATACTTATTTAAAATCATAAAGATTGAACTGTAAGGTTCTTTAAATAATAAATTATTTTATCCTTTCCCCCCCTGCAGTCACAATCAAAGGCCTCCACTTTGTCGTCGGGCGCCCGAGCCGCCGCCCAGACATTGAATGTGCCGCTGGAGCGCCTGGAATCCCGCCAGGCGCACGCCCAGCGCAACGAGCACGGCGTGGATGGCGGATCACGGCAGATTGAGCAGCTGCAGCAGTCGGAACTGCATCACCACCTGCAGCAGCAGCAACAACAGCAACAGCACCATCAGCAGCAGCAACAACAGCAGCAGTTGGAGGACGCTCTGGAGGAGCACCAGATGGCCGCCGATCACCAGCAGCAGCAGCAGCAGTTGGGTCAGCAGCAGGGTCAGCAGCAGCGCTTCCTCAAGCAGCAGAGCTACCTGCACTCCGCCCGGAAGTCGAATGCTGGTCAACAGCCCTCGTCGCTGACCAACGGACAGCTGCATCACCAGGAGCAGATGCTGCAGCAGCAACAGCAGCAGTCGCAGTCCCTGCCGCATCACGACCTGGATGCCAATTATCTGCAGGACGAGAGCAATGGTGGCACTCCACCGTCGGTCACCAAGTACTCGCTGCTCCAGTTCGCCATGCAGCACTTCCGCAATGAGTGAGTTTCTATTTCAAGTGGGATGGGGCATGGGTTGGGTTTGGCCAAGGGACATGATTCTAATGGGTATATCTGTGATTCCTTTGCAGCCAACTGAGGGACGCTGACCGCCACCACGAGCGGCACCAGTCCGCCGCGAACCGCTCCTATGCGGAACTGGTCAAGTGGCAGGGCCACGCCATACGCCTGCCGCTCCTCCGACTTCCAAATGACCTGGCGCCACTGGCGCTCGAGTGCTTCGACTGCATCCTGCGCTACTGCGGCGATATACCGCTGGATCCCGACCTCACCGAGGTCAAGTGCGTCTACACTGTGCTCATGGTGAGTGTTGTGCCCGGCTTCTTGGTTCATAGTTCTGGGTTCTGGGTTCTGTATTCTGGGTTCTGGGTTAGCCAAACCGGTTGGAATCGGTGACTTTGAGGTGGTCCCACAAATATGTGCAACTGGTTTCGGGCGACAACTGAATCGCAGGCCGTTCTGCTGCCCTAGAAATTCGACTTAAGCACCCGAACCGAAAATAGTTTGGATGTGGACACCTCAAAGTCAGAAAGGAAAGGAAAATGAAGATCGTTTTACAAGTCAGTGGATCACGAGAGTACCTTATCACATATAGTTAGAAGATAAAGGATGTGCAATCCAATAAAGCAATATTGATAAGCAATGTTGATAAAGCAGCTTTTAGCTTTTGGGTAAAATGTGACCACTTGACAAGTTCCAGTTTTGCAAAACTTGATTTGAGTTGCAAACAGGAAGAGTTGTTATATAAAGTCAGCAATCGGAAGTCTTTTAAGTTGTATCTTGAACAAACCAAACTGTCAGTTTCCGTATTGAACATGTATGATTTCAGTTGTGGTTATCAAGGAAGAAGACTTTCAAGCCGGATATTTATATTGGAATAATAATATTCAACTTATTTGACTAATTTGTTCCAAATGTTTCCTTTTTAACCAACAGCATTGTCACAAATACTTGGCCCTGCGCGACGAGGTCTACTGCCAGCTGATGAAGCAGACGACGGCCAATCGGTCACCATGTCCGGATAGCTCGCAGCGTGCCTGGCGCCTGCTCAGCATCCTGGCGGCATACTTTGGCTGCTCGGACGCACTGCGTCCCTACCTGATGGAGCACTTGACCTCGGCGGCATCCGATCGTCGCCGTTCCTGTCACGGCACAGCGGCCGTTTGCCTGACCAATCTCCGAAAGACGGCCCGCTGCGGCGGCCGCAAGAATGTGCCCAGTGTGGAGGAAGTGACGGCTGTGTCCGCTGGACGTTCAGCCAGGCGACAAATCTACCGCCTGCCCGGCGGAGCGGAGCGTGTGGTCAACACCCGTTGCTCCACCGTGGTGGCTGATGTCATTGCCGAACTGTGCGCCCTCCTGGGCGTGGAATCCGAGGCGGAGCAGCAGGAGTTCTCGCTGTACTGCATCGTCCAGGGTGATGCGTTCACCATGCCGCTGGCCGCCGATGAGTATATCCTTGATGTGACCACGGAGCTGCTCAAGTCCGGACAGCCCTTCTACCTGATCTTCTGCCGATCCGTTTGGCACTTCGCCTTGAAACGAGAACCGGCTCCCATGCCGCTCTACGTGGAGGTGCTCTTCAACCAGGTGGCACCTGATTACCTAGAGGGTCTGCTGCTGGAACTACCCGGCAATGGAGTGCCCGTGCCGGAAATGGTCAGGGATATGGCGAGAATCGCTGCCCTGCTCCATCGGGCCGCCGATCTGAGTCACGTGCCCGCGATGAAGGAGATCAAATTCTTGCTGCCCAAGCCGGCGCTGGGTATCCGTGAGATCCGACCTGCCCAGTGGGTGGGTCTCGTTCAGTCAGCGTGGCCGCAGGTGGCAAACCTGAGTCCCGGCCAGGTGAAGGCGCAGTTCCTCAACGTGCTGGCCACCTGGCCGCTCTTCGGCAGCAGCTTCTTCGCAGTGAAGCGCATTTGGGCGGAGGAGGGTCCGCATGTGGAGGATAACCATAGTCCCATGTGGCGGGATCTCATCCTGGCGCTCAATCGACGTGGCGTCCTCTTCCTGGATCCCAATACACACGAGACCCTGCAGCACTGGAGCTTCATGGAGGTCATTTCCACGCGAAAGGTGAGGAGTTGGTGAGGAATTGAAAACTGTATTGCTTACTGAATTTATATTATTGCAGGTTCGCTCGGAGGATGGCGCCCTCTTCCTGGACATGAAGGTGGGCAATCTGATGCAGCAGCGCGTGATCCGCGTCCAAACGGAGCAGGCCCACGAGATCTCGCGCCTGGTGCGCCAGTACATAACCATGGCGCAGATCAGTCAGCGCGACAAGCGGGAGCTCAACTAAGGCAACCAGGATTGCTCTTGCAATACCCATTATTATTATTATAATTATTATGATTATTCGTATCGATATTGTATTGAGTTATTATTCTCTCTCCCATATTTCCACATATTTTTTTGTCGATTCGTAAGTCCCCCCTACCAGTTACATATATTTATTAACACCCATATGCAGGAGTCATATGTATGTTTAGATGTCTATGTTGTGCTGGTTTCCATATCCCAATTTTCGATACCCAATCCAATCGTACTACCCCCAACTCGGTGGCGCTAAGATGGCCATATAGATCCCCCTTCAAACCCGAACTCGTAGTCCCCCATTTGTCTTAAGTTTAAGCGAACCAAGTGCAATCCGAGTGCAGGAATTGAACTCCCACAGGCTCTGAGTCCAATCCTCTAATCCCCTATCCCTATTTCGATTCAACGACTTCTTGTAGAACTTAAGATTAGCAAACTTTAATAATATCATTTTTTTTTTGACATTTGTTAAATCGAAAATTGCTTAGCTTAATCCCTAAAATTATCATAAATAAATACAATTTATATATGTATATCTATCGCAATGGATGGAGTTTTTTAATTGGATGTTTCATTCATTAGTTTATAAATATTCAAAAAAAAATAGCTTTGAGATGCTGGATAAGTGGCCCTTAACTGAGCAATGCGTATATAAAAGAGGGATTACTTGTCATTTGTCAGTTTCTTAACTATATAATATTTGGTATGAGTTGATCGCTGTCATCCTCCTCGTCGTCCTCGTCCTCATCCTCCTCCTCATCGTACTCGCCATCCTCATCCTCCTCATCATCCTCGTCATCTTCGTCCTCTTCCTCGTCCGCCACATTTGGCTTATCCTTGTGGCTGGTCACGGATGTTGCTGCTGTTGTAGCCGTTGGTGCTGTTGTTGCTGTTGCTGTTCCTGTTCCAGCTGGCGCCAAATTTGCTATTGTTTGCTCCTGGCTAGCAACGATGGGCGGCGGGGGGCGTGGCTGAGGTCCTGTCGCTGCCGTCACACTTGTTGCATTACCCTTTACGGCTTTTTCGCCGGATGTGAGGGGAATCGGGGTGGCACGCCTCGTTGTAACGGCGCTTAACGCTTCATTAGTCGCATTGTGGCTGCCAGTTCCAGTTGCCACCACCAATGTCGTCCTTGTGGCGTTGCTTTTGCCGGGTAGTGGATTCATGGGTCCTGCTCCAGCTCCTGCTCCTGCGGCTGCCACGTTGGCTGCGGTGTCATTTTTCCGCCGCTCCGGCTCGTTACCCGCTGGCAACTTTTCCCCAACCAGCCCGCCTCCTGGCGCGCTGTCATCGGGCACACCTGTGCCGATGTCCTGCTGCCCGTTCTGGTCCAGTTCGCCATCTAGTTCCAGTTCGAGTTCGGCGGGTGTGGGCGGTGTGATTCGCGGTGGCACCTCTGAGGTCAGCAGAAAGTCATCGCGTATCTCGCAGTTCTTGCCCAGAAATCCCTGCCGGCACTGGCACTGGAAGCTCCCATCCTCGCGACTCAGCGAAGTGCACTTGCCCCCGTTTTCGCACGTGTCCGGATGCTCCACGCAGTAGGTGAGCTCTGTGGGTCAACTCGGTCAATTCCCCGTGGGCATGGTCGCATATACGGATATACTCACTCTCGTCGCACAGCATTCCGCCCCAGCCGGGATGGCAGTTGCACTCCCACGGCGCCTCGCAATCCCCATTGGCACATCCCGGATACGGGAAGCACTTGTCGCACTGGCTGCCCGTCCAGCCCACCTTGCAGCTGGAGAAGAAGGGGATGTCCGTGAAAATTGATGGCAAATATGGGTTAGTTTTGCTGTTAGTGCTAAGCTAACTGAGCCATAATGCTTGGGAATGTTAAATTAATGATTAAAACAGTTGACTTAGCCCAAAAGGGGCACTCCAGATTGCCGAACACATCTTGTGCATTTCCTTCATTGAAATGCTGCTCCTACTTACCGGCACTCGCCAGGTTTGCGGCAATATCCGTGCTGCTTGCTGCAATCTGGGTCACAGATTGCTGGAATGGCGGAATGGAGTTTGGGATTAGTAGGGTGGATGGTGGATCCCTTTGGTGATTGCAGGACTTACGCGTCTGGCAAAGTAGTCCGGTATAGCCGGGCAGGCAGAGGCATTCCAGTGGCTTGTTGCAGGTGCCGTGCTGACAGCCCGGCATCGTGGCGCACTCGGAGCAGGTGCGTCCGGCATAACCAATCCGGCAGCGGCACTCCCCAGGCGCTTCGCAATATCCACGGGTGCTGTGGCATCCGGTACGGCAACTTGCTATGGTTGCGCGCGGATTGGAGGAAACAAGCAATTGAGTAATCGGATTGGACAGAAATAGGAATTTTTGATCTGTTGTAAATGCTTTATAGCAAGTACAACCCCCAAAACGATATTAGTTCCCTATGTTTTAACTTAAGACCAATCGTGTAGTGGTTATCATTTTCCGGTAACTACTTACGTTCCGTGCAGAAGAGTCCCGCCCAGCCAGGCTTACAGATGCACTCGAATGGCTTGGTGCAACCGCCATGTTGGCACCCAGGAAGCGGGATGCACTTGTCGCAGAGTTCGCCGCTGTATCCGATGCGACATCTGCATTCCCCGGGTCGCTGGCAGTAACCTGTGAGATAGTGAGTTCAGGGGCCACAAGATAGGGAATCAGCTGAAGGAGTAAACATACCATTCATCGGGTCACAGCCCCTTCGACACATGGGCACCTGGCAAAGATCACCCTGCCACCCAGGAAGGCACTTAAAGTCACCTTTTTCATCGCAAACATAGTGTGCATTTTGTCGCAGTTTCTGTGATTTCTCACAGGCCTTGGGTAATCGGAAACTTTCGGGATTAGTTCGAGAAAATTATGAACTTCAGGTTCTCCAACTTACTCGCTGTTTCCAGAGTGGAATATTCGAATTACTACTTTGCCGCGCATCGAAGTTGCGTCTATAGGCATTCATTTCCTCCAATTTGAGGGCGGTGATCGCGGTCACCAGCAGGAGAGCCGCCTTTTTGTCTGACAACATATCTAAGACCGATTTAATATATTTATTTTGTATTTATTGTTGTCTCTTTTAATAAAAATTAAGTTTTCTTATACGTTTGACTACTCCGTTAAAATTCCCTTCAAATAATGTCTTTTATGTGTACATTAAAAGCAAGATCATCTAAGTTGGATCTAGCGACCTCTTCACAAAAAGTTTCTTAGACTTTAAACCAACTTAATGTGCTGAACTTTATGCCTGAATAAAGAAAAGCTAAGTGTAGGCCTTGTCAAATGTCTAGATGTTTTCGTTTATCGGCTTAAACGAAAAGTGTTTTCGTTTGGGCAAACTTAGACCGTTAAAAGAAATCGACGGCCCACGGCCCCTCGTCGCAATTAACATGTTCGAAGACAACTTTCTTCTCGGCCGAACCAAAAAGAACGGGAATCACACCGCCGACAGAGAACCGACAACCAAACAACCGATTTCTTGATGAATCACCACTGGCCAGAAGAAATGAAACTTAAAGAATGCAAATGCAAAGAATTACTCTTAACGGTGAAGACTGCAGCTTCTTGTCGGCGGTCCGTCTCGGTCTACGATCGCTTTGGGACTAATCAAGTAGCCGCCTCGTCGGACCAGCTGCCTCTGGCCGATCCTCGACTCTTTCTTCAAGTCTTCGCTCTTCTCTCTATCATTCTTCTGGCCTTCACCGTGAACTCGAAGCCGAGAGGCAAAGCCAGAGAAAGAGCGCTGAAAGGCACCTGACCATTGGTGGTAATTGGGTCAACCGGTAAACCCAAAACAGCTGAGTACTCAGCACAGTGGGTCCAGATATGGTTTTTATGGCCCTCTCTACTTTGGAAAAGAAGAAAACTATTACCACAAAATAAGAGAAGGAAATAATTCTGAATTTATCTAGGTTGAATAACTCATATTTAAAATAAATCCCCTAATTATAAAAGAATGACAATAGATTAAATGCTTTAACAGATTTTCTTCTTAAATGCCCGAAAACTATTTATTTTATTTCAAAACTACTTTCAACCCACTGTGCAGCACTCACGATCGAGTCACCAAACAAGTTGTAGATAAACCAGGATGGCTCAAGATTGCTATATGTTCAAAGACAAGATTGGTTTACTTTAAAATTATACTCGTTCTTTATTGAATGATCTCATTATTGGTTTAATTATAATTATAATAATTACTTCGACATTCGTGTGTACCTAAAATCCAGATTAATGCTAAGATCCAAACGTTAATTCCGACTCCAGAGGGTTGTCTGCCAGTTGGGTAACCAAAATTTTGTGGGCCTCAATCTTTTGCTTTTGACAAATGTATCATAAATGTTATGTATGTGTAGAACGTGTGTGTGCTATATGCTTGCGAGTCGGGGGAACTAACGATTAGACAGATACACTCGTGCACATCCACATACATGTATATATAGGTTCTTTCACTACGCAGCTCGACTCCATTTTCACTGTAGATGTTATGCGGTATTTGATGACTTAGTCTCTAGTTTCTAGTATTATCCGATCCGAGATGCGAGCGTCTTCACAGACCCCGAGCATTTATATTGAGTTGTTGGTTGGGTCCTGAGGCCAAATGCTTACACGCGAGGATTTCCTTAACTAATTAGAGAAATGCTCCCCGAAGGAAGTCCACAGCAGCCGTGATGTCAATATGGTTATATGATGAATATCATGTGTGTGGGTTAGATCATAAGTCTTTGAAAGTTTGTTAAATTTATAAAGTATTTAAGATAGCAGAAGTAAGTATGGTCGTATGTCTTCTGAAACCCACAATTATTAAGAGGAATCAAAATTGTAGAACCCCACGAAAACTTTAGAAATGTCTGATATTTATCCATATATAACCTATATTTCACTGGCAGTGTGTCCTTTATTTCCGGTTCTCTTCTCTAGCGAGACAAAAAAAAAACCTGACCTCACCACACATACATACATATGCTATGATCTTCTTAATCCACTGGCTTAATGTTTAAACGCTTACATACGATGGGGTACTTTATTGATTTTGGGCCGGAAGTGAGGGGGCGTGGCAGGGGCGCGGGTGATATGATATGATATGATGAGTGGGGGGAGACCGTACACCATAACCTACACGGAGAAAAAAAAATGATCACCGCAACTTGAGTTGGCGGCATTACCACGTCGCCTTAGACGAAGATGAACTGGGCGTGGCCGCACTTCTTGGGCGGACCGACGGTCAGACGGAGCCACTTGCCGCGGCACGACGGCGCCGGCAGCGCACTCCAGCGTGTCGTGCGCCCGGCCTGCCCCTCCCCCCGGCAATGGTAGGTGGGCGGCAGCATGGGCGAGGGCGTGGCCGGCACGGCGCTGCGCTTTCCCGCTGTCCGGCGGCTGTGGGACATTTGCGACATCTGCGACTGCCGCTGGTGACGGTAGTCGGTACTCTCGTTGCTGTCCGAGTCCAGGGCATTCTGCAGGTCATCCTGCTCATCCTGCTCCGGCTCCTCATCCTCCTCCTCCGCCTCGCCATCCTGGTTGGTCGCCTCCTCGTCGCTGCTGGTCTCACGCTGCAGTCGCTCCTCCTCAAGGTCATCCGTCCGCTGGCCATAGGCGGAAGCTGCGGATGAAACTGTGGTCGTGGACGGCGTAGTGGGTCCTTGGGGTGTCCTGGCGGTGGTGGAGCTGCCGGCTGAGTCTTGGATCAATGCCTCAAGGTCACAGCGCACCGTGATGCGATCGCCTGGAAAATAACGTTTTACATATTTAATTGCATATATATTAAGTACTATTTACTTTTCTTACCTTCTGTCATCAGATTATATGGCGGCAGCTTGTGGCAGGCTTTAGATGATTTGATTACCTCGAACTCCACGCAGTATCTATAAAGAAAGTTTAAGAATAAAGCATATTATTAATAATAATACAAAGAAAAGATGAGATTATCTTCATAATTTGCAAAACATTCAAATAGAATTCAAGATGAAATCAGTTGCACAGGCTAAGTATTGCTTAATTAATTAATCCGTCCTCACAATTTGCATCCTACTCCTTCGACACGCTCACTTATTCGTTCATTCAGTCGCTCATTGAGCGATTCATTCGTCCGTTTGGTCCTTCATTGATTATGCATGTCCTTCGGCGACGCCTCATTAGAGGGGCAAAGGATCTGGCTGGCCATTGAGATGTTAAATATTATAATTATTGTGATTCAGATCCAGATTCCATCAACGGACGCAAAGGAGACAGAAACAGCAGCAGGAGCACTGATTTGTGCAATTGTGCGGACTGAAGCGGGCGGCTGAATACAGGACTTCAAAGGAACAGGAAATGCGAATTGTCTATTAAGCCTAACAATTTCCGTTTCCGTTAGGCAAAAAAGAGCAAAAACAAACATGGCAGGCGAAAAATCGAACTGACAAGTGCCTATGAGTGTGTGGTGTGTGGGTGTGCGTGTGTAAGTGTGTAAGAGTGTCGAGAGTGTCTGTGTGTGCGTCTGACAGCTGTCAAGGTGTTGACAACGGAAATTGCGTAGGAAATTTCAAAAGTGCCTGACATTTTGGGGCATTTTTGATTTTACCTACCACTTTCCCAGCCACCACCGCCCACCGGAAAGCCGGGCCACTTAACCCGAGGGCGAAAAAAGAGAGGGGAAACTCGTGGATATAGCCATATATAGCTAATATACGCTGGCTGCTGTTGCTCCAATGATGAAGGCAGATTAGCCAGGATGCAGCGGAAATGGAAATTGACGTCGCACTCAGACCGCAGAAAACAAGACTCCCCCCAAATGCCGAGTCATAAATAAAGAGAATTTGTATTAAAATTGGAGTCGCCATTGGAGATTGTGTGAGGCGCAGGGGAAACAGCTGAAAGCTTAATTAAGTCCCGGCATAAAGCGAACCGGAGAACCCTCTGCCCCGGATAATAAAGGTAAATTGAAAAAATTAATGTAAATAAACAGGCGCCGACGCCGCGCCGAGTAATAAAAATAAACAAGGCAATGCACAAAACTCGAGGACCAAAACATAATTAAAGACAAGCAATGCCCTTTGGGCCGGGGGTATTTGTCTGGCCAGTAAATGGGGGGCGAAATCAGCAGCAGGACGAGGTCCTTCAGCCACGGCAATCATAAAATAAAAAGCAATTGTTATGCTTGGCTTGCGGTGAGCGAAGGAATAGCCCCTTATTATTAGCCAGTTCCAGGAAGGCGGTCTTGGCTAAAAATTCGCGCTAAAAGCGCACTGATTTATCAAAAAATGTGACGAGTTGTCTGCGATAAACGGATAATGAAGGGATAAAATGTAAAATTAACCACAAAGCTCAGAATTTTTAATTTATTAACTGATTAACCTTTTAAAGTGCACACAAATCAAAAAATGCAAAAGAACAGTAATTTAATTACAAATAATTAAAACATAATCATTTTATAGTCACACATCAAAGAAAATATTTGATTGAGCCGTAATGGAGCTAAGTAAAAACGAATTATTCTGTCAGTCTCATCAAAAATTTACCACATTCAGTTGAATTTTATCCGAGGACTGTTTATAAAATAATTCATGCTTATATACGTCTTGAATTAACAAGTTTTTAAATTTTGTGGTGCTCTACTTAATAAAAATATTTAATATTATTTTTTGCTAAAAAATAATCAGTATTTTCTAAATAGCAATAAAAATAGTTGTCCAAAAGTGGAATGTCATACCTCGTTGAATTCGTAACAGGTCCCTATCGACCTGTATTCCAAGTTGAAAATCAAAATTTTTTGCTATTTTTTGCAAATTTTGATGATGTTACCCCTTATTAAAAATGCGAAAATTTGTTAAAATTTTTATTTTTGTGAATCATAAAAATAGTGATAGGGATAGTTAGTTATGCTTATTAGCAGCATAAAGCAGTCTTTATTTTAGCTATGCCACCTTTTTAAGTCAAGTTATGGAGAAAACACCGTTTGTAAAAATTCGAATTTTGGCAATATGGTATTATTATTTTGTTTCATTAGCTAAAAAATAATCAGTATTTTCTCAATAGCAATAAAAATAGTTGTCCAAAAGTGGAATGTCATACCTCGTTGAATTCGTAACAAAATTCCCCATCGACCTGTATTCCAAGTTGGAAATTGATATTTTTTGCTATTTTTTGCAAATTTTGATGATGTTACCCCTTATCAAAAATGCGAAAATTTGTTAAAATTTTTATTTTTGTGAATCATAAAAATAGTTATAGGGATAGTTAGTTATGCTTATTAGCAGCAGAAAGCAGTCTTTATTTTAGGTGTGCCACCTTTTTGACCAAGTTATGGCTAAAATCACGTTTGAAAACATGTGACTTAATTGGCCATAATAATGACTAAACACGAATTCGGGATACTAAATACAACAAATGCAAACATAAATTTAATTACTTTTAATGGATATATTAATGTCTTTCACGAGTGGCCAAAAATGCTTAATAATCAATACGTGCAATTGAAAAACATTGTGAACAGCCAATTATTGAAAATGTTGTTTAGCTCATAGTATTATAGAAAAACAGAAGTGATACAAAAATTCACTCGGAATGAGGCACTTGGTGTTCTCTCTAAAAGTTACTCCAGCTATTTATCATCCTTGAAATGGCAGCATAGAAAGTGACCGTCCAACGATTTTAGACCACCGGCAATGTTGCCTGACCACAATGGATCAACTTTTGCGGCTTGGCCAGCAAATTTGCGGTCAAAACATTAACATATACATGGAACGACAATTGGTCCTCCCTTTCTGGTCGCCCTGCCCTCTGTGCCGGAAAGTCATTTTCTTGTCAAATATTTTGGCACTTCAAAGGACGACAACTGTCAACAGCAACAACAAGAACAGCAACAACATACGGCGGCATACAGTCACTTAAAAAAGTATTTGCACTCGCTTATATGAAAGGCAAACAAGAGCTGGTAACAAGATGAAGTAAGCGCCGTTTCAGCTGCGCTAAAAATAATTGCTCCACAAAGTTGGCTCACAGCTGGATGGCCACACGATGTCCCGCTGCCACGCCCCTTTCCCCTCACGCCGAACCCTTGGCACAGCGCCCACTTTCCATTTGCCTACCGCCAATGCCGGAAACGAAAGCGATGGCGACAAAAGGGACCAGGCGACATTGCAATTTAGACTTGGATAAACACTGGGCAATTTTCATTCTCTTAGATGATTTTAAATATTGTTTCACAATTTATGCTAATATTTAATGGAAAGTCTATTCTAACTATTGTGCTTTTAATTTAGGAATTGGGCAACTGACTTTGAACAAGACTCAATCAGATACTTGTGTTTTTCAACAGTTCCTGCTATGCCTTTTTTTTCAGTGCATGCCTTAAGCAACAGACAGCAGGCCAGGAGGGACTCCTTGGACTCGGACTTGGTCTTAGTCGTGGTCTTGGGCCAGTCGCGGCCAAAAAGAGAGAGGAAGCTCTTTGCAGCGCTTGAGTGAGTCGCCTCCGAAGGGAAATGTTAAAGGGATTCCGCTGGACGCTGGTTGTCTTTGTTGTCGTCCCGATCCATCTTCGTCCATCCACTGGCCCACCCAGCCGAATCCAGCCCAATCCCGGCCAGCCACCCGGTCTTTCTTGCGTTTTAATGATGATTGAGAGCGGCGGTGCTGGGAAGAGGTAAGTCAGATTTGGCCGCAGCTCGGAAAACCTTGTTGCATGCTTAGTCAATGCAAAAGCTGATTTGGTGGCGTCACAGTGGGTTGGTTGGGCGCCAACTTGGGGGCGTTGAGTATCTGGGAGGCGCTGCTGGTGGGATTACTGTGACAGTTGCGCATCGCTGGCCACCGCAAGGCAAAAGCAAAAAGCTTTGTGCAAATAAAGCTGTCGGCATGTAGATTAGACTGAAACATTCCAGTTTCCTCGTTGCTTTTGCCCTGTTCCCTGTTTTCTTCTTTTCGACCAAATAATTGATATGGAAGGAAAGTGTCGGAGGTGCAGAGGTGATTGTTTCCTCTGCCATTCGCTTTTCCGATTAAAAATAGAAAAAAAATGCCATAATAACGAAGGGAAAATGTGCGCGATAATAGTAAGGATGGTGCTCTAGTGAAATGGAAAGTGGATCAAAGTGCATAAACGTATTTTTAGCTTGGCCAAACGAATTATTTTGTTAAAAATATATTACTCTAAATTCAATATCTATAAGAATATCATGGAAAACTGGCAGTGAGTGGTCCTTGAAAATGGCAAACGTACTGTCCTTGTTCGGAAAAAAAACTCGTTTAAATAGCTCCGCCCGCTCAATGGGAATTTTTCCATTTAACCATTTCATTTGGCCCCTTTTTGAGATGCTTAGCCTTGTCCTGGAATCTTCAGTTAACCCACCTTTAGCCAGCCCATATTTTGCCGCATTTTGCTTGGCAGCTGGCCGCCATTAAGTGCATAATTCAATTTGTAAAGCCGCCGACTTTGAGTGCCCCTAAAAGTATGCAAAGCAGCCGCAGACGGACAAACAGAAAAATCCGCAAACTCCTTTCTCAGTAAAAAGCCGCCTGCATAGATCAACGGGCACAAAGAGGGTGTATATACATATATATGTATAAATGTTTATATATATATATATGTATGTATGTGTATGTAAGAGGTTCTGTTGTAATGAAAATAAAGTAGCAGCTTTAACGCATTTTTATGGCTCTTATTCCGTTGTCAACCGTATGCAACAAACAACAACAGGAGAATGCGCGATAAATGCGAATGTGTTGGGGCTGCCAAGGAAATGGAACGAGGATATTAGGTGGGGGATTGGGCAATAAGGACGACCCCGACGCACCTGCTCTATGCAAATGAGGAAGGTGAAAATGGAGAGGGACATGGGGATGAAATCGTAAAATCTGTCAATTCGCAGACGCATTGTCTTTAATTTCCAGGAGCGAGCAATCAAGCAGGCATCGTTCCTCCTTTTTTTTTGGGAGCGCATTGCGGGCACAGTGGGGCCTATAATTACCAAACTTGCATTTAACAAAATTCATTTTGTATTAATATGCAACTAGATATACAAAAGAATTATTGCAATCAATCAGAAAAATCCATACATCATTCATCATTTTGACCATTCAATCGATTTGTACATTTCGTACATGGCCATTAGAGTGCCACATATTGATCCTTGGGGTCCTCACACTTTAAGCTTCCTTGTTGCCTCACTTTTAAGGAGGGAAAAATCAGCGACGTGCTGGTGGGGACTTTCCACCAGTTGGCTGGCTAGTTGGCGTTTTCCTCGGCCGCTTTGTTTGCTCGCGTCTGCCGGCAAATTTATGCGGTCCAGGCTAATCCTCGTGGGGATTTGGGCTTAAAACGTTTTATTGTTGCCCCACGTAGGCGCAGACAGTGGGCGTGGTCGGCAACGAGTTGGGAGTTGGGGGCTAGGCACACACACGGCTGTCGACTGCAGATTTCCCAGTTGCCTTGTAAATTTATCGCATTAAAAAAAAGTGAATTTTCAACAACGCTGTTGTTGGGCGATGGCCCACTCTCCTTTGTCATCTTTGTCTTTGCTGCCACAACCTGCTCCATCTTCGCCTATTTAATTTCTTTCTTTCTGGCCCGCTTGAGCTGCCTTTGATACGCCCAGCCACCCAGCCACCCAGCCACCCACTTCACCTTACAGACGCCGCCACTTGACACTGTCATTATGTAAATTAAATTGTGCCGAATTATTGTTTTTATTTTTATTTTCGGTTTGGGCCATCTTCGTTTGTTTTTTGTTTTTCTGTTTGCCTACCCACCACACCCCCCTCCCCACACGCATTTTGGCTGTAATTTATGTATATGTTTATTTATTTCCTCACCACTTTCATCTGCCGCCTGTCGCAGCTTTTGTTGTTCAAGTGTATAATTCATAATTTGCGTTTCTCTTCCTGTTGCCGCCTCTCAAATCGCTGACAAAGCAATAAAAGTTTTCCCAGCAAGTTAACAAATCACCAGGAAGGCTGTTCAAGGGGGCGTGGCAGGTGCCAAGGAGGCGGGTAAAAGGAGTCGACTTAATCTGGGTAACTATATTTACGACGGCATCATACAAATTAGCTGCTTAATAGCCTTATTTAACTTGAAGTCTGGGATATAAATAAAGCCTCCTAATAAAAGCCTCTTCAACTCATTCAGTTCTTAAATTGACCATAACTCCTTGCTGGCCATTCGTCATTTTGCCATGTTTACCGATTTACTTATGGATTTCGAGTTAGTGCCAGTGCAAACTGAAATAAGCCACAATCGATTCGTTTCAATGAGCAAACTCCTTTCGGCTTCGACTTCCTTTTCGTCCTTGGTTCTGACCACCCATCAAACGACCCATCTGTTAATTAAAGCAGGATATACTCGTGCAAACATACACAGAAATGAGAAAAACTAAATTGTCGGCTTGGGCTAAGTTTACTGCTAAATCCCATTCAAGAAAGTTTCAACGCCACCTAATTAAATGTTTGTATCAAAAATCAGTTCCTCTTGGTAATAGAAAAAGAAACCCAAATGAAACCTAAAATCCAAACAAAATTTAAGGATATTTAAAACAAAGATAAAAAACCAAAGCACGAAATGAAAAATCGTAAAATAATAAAATGCGGATTTGATTTAATTTTGCTTTTGGACGGCGGGGAATAACACAAACAACAAAAGCGAATCGTATCACAATAAACGGCTTTTGATGGACCAAAAGCACACTTGGCTGGAGAGTGGGAACATAAAAAAAAAAGGACCTCTCAGGAGGTTCTTGAAAAATAAAAACGCTTCTGTCCGCATTCGGCACGTGATTGACGTGCTCTTATTGTGGCATCCATAATGGGCGAGCAAATGATGTTGGACAGATTTTTCAGCTACCTCTTAGAAGGTAACAGCATAGGGTATATCTGGCCATGAAAAAAACTCAATACATATAAAAAGTGAATGGTCATCAACAAGTCAAATCCTCAGTTATGGCACACAAAAGAGCGCAAATAAACCACAAATAAATTGGCTGGAAACTAGTAAGATATGGCGTCAAGTAAAATATGGAATTTATAAAATAAGGAGGACATTTGAGAGGCAGAAGAGTAAGGACTCTGCCTTTGTACCGCTTTGCTTGCTTTGTCTACTCGTGTTTGCCTTGGCCACGCCACAAATACGATATCAAGGACACTTAAGGACATGTAGGCAGGCACTTGGATCAAACGAATATATCAACAACACAACACAAGCTGGCCAACCTGGCCAAGCAAATCATAAAAAATCAAAGGAGGCAAACAAATGGCACAAAAAAAACGCCAAGCAATAACGAAAGCAGTCGAAAGAATTAACAACGCGTCAAATCAGGGCCAGCTTAGAACAGTTTAATGGGAAAATTCCCCCATACTTTCTGGTTTTTTATGATGGACTTTTATTGCCAGCGTTTATGTTTGCCATCCTTTTCCACCACCTTGCCATGTTTTCCTTCGGGACATGAAATTATTTTGCATGTCGCGTGTCATAAAAACTGAACGGCTAGCAAATTTGGGATAAACCCACCCAGGCCGCCCAGGTCGTAATGTACAGGCTGAATAACATGGGGTGAGCTATAAGTTTTCCCATAAACGACAAGCCAGAGCCATCTTTTCGCGAAATTGGGAGATTTGCCAGCTAAGTTTTGTTATATCGATTGATATTTAAAATTAAGCGATGCAAAAAACAATTCTATTGAATATTCTTGAGAGTGCTGCACAATATTATATATTCATATATTTCATTAGTTTAATTTACTATCTAAAAATGTACTATCTAAAATATGTCTAAAATTCCGTACAACGGTGCGTATACTTACTCCTGATCATGGTTGTGTTTGTAGGCGTCGCGGTAACGCGTGCGCAGACTGCGTCGCAAATCTCCACTCTCGTTGACATGATGATTGTGCGAGAGTGCAGCTGGCAGAAGAAGGGCCATTTCTGAAAGAAAATAACGCGGAGAATGCTGTGTTATTTTTGGGCAAATCTTCAGCTATTCGCGGGAAATCAATTTCAATGCTCGGAATCCCAAGAGCTCAAGGTTGTGGCTGTTTCGTAACGCACGCATACCTGCCATAATTCAATCGCTGCTCACTCCCGCCGAAAAACACATAGTATATATATACACTTGTGTAAGCCGGAAGTATGCGTGCCGGAGCGCCTGGGAGTATGCTACGTTTTCCGTGTCCCCCATTTTGTTGTTTGCCCTGTCGTTTGCTCTTTTTCTTTTCTCGCTTGTTGTTTTTTTTTTGTTTTTGCTTCCTCCAGCGCGGAATCAAAACATGCCATTAACAGGCGACCAAATAAAAAAGCCACGCAAACAGCATGAGCTGGATCCGCGCTGCTGCTCCGCCTCCTACTCCTCCTCCTCCTCCTCCTGGTTGCGCCCCTTCAACCGACCGAAGATTGCATAGAAATGCGAACCGCACTGCCATTCCAACCAGCCCCAACCGCCCCGAGTCCCTTTCTGTCACGGAGCCAGCGACAACAGCCGCACCAACACCTTGGATGACCCGACGTGCCGCGGGTGCAGAACGATGCCACATGCCACACACACTCGAAGAAATAAGTGGCACAGAAAGTAGTCAAGAAGTAAATTCTGCCAATTGCATATTTCAAATAAATAATTTAGTAGATTCCAGATCATAAGCAAACTTGAAAGTTATTCGTTTTAAAATCATATAAATATAAATATCCCTTTTCTCGCAGTGCACTGCGCTCCTTTGATTCGCTACTGTGTTTACCCGATATAATTTACGTGTGCGATTTGTTTACTGTTTGCGCAGTGACTCCGTAGCACTCAAAGGATCCTCTGCCGCACCAAGGAAGGGGTGCTCCTGGGCGATGTCCCAGCGCAACCATTGCCATGTCAGTCAGAGACGGATGCCAGCAAGGATTGCGGGGAAGCCGTGCTCATTTTAGACGTTTGTAATGAATGTTACCAATCCTGAAATTCGTATTCCACATTATTGCATTGACTGCTGCACAAGTGCAGAGAAATCGCCCACTGCACTATTCTATTAGCTTCCAAAGATCAGGAGCTGTGAAAGGGACAAGTTCAGTGGTGGTTAAGCGGAAAGGATTATAAGGGACAGGATCACAGGATAGCTCCTGGAACAAGCGGCATGCCAAGGATGATCCATAAGATTGAACAGAAGCATTATAGCACACTGGTGTACAAGATGCTAGATGGAGACAAAATTGCCTCGGACTAGGTTTCGATTGCAGATGGAATTTTGGTACAAACACAGCGAGTTCCTCTGTGCAAATTGTGCGAGTTGCAGGACGAGGGAGGATGTCAGTTATTTCAGGGGTGGTCCATATGCGTTGCATAATTTTAGGCTCCACAGCAACTTATGCAAATTTAACGAGCCAAGTGCTAAACGCTAAGGGGTGTGGGGGTGGATGGTAACGGGAATGGGAATTTGCATAATCAAATGCCATAATGTTGCCCCTCATCCCGCTTCCGACGCCCATCCCTTTCAAGGTCCTTCCGCTTTGCCTTCGCCTTGGGCATATTCACTTCAGGGAAAACTTTGCCATGCAAAAAATGAAAAAGTTATCCATTTCAAGTGAGTGTCTCCAAGCCGAACAGCAGGTGCAGATCAGAAATCTTACTTTCAGTCCATTAGAGATGCATAATTGGATTAAAATATGTTGTAACCGGGTATTAGCATTTTATAAACAATGCAAAGTAGATTGTCTTGAGTGCAGATACCAAATAGAGTATTCCAATCTGCGTAGAGGGTACTCCACATTCCGCGACTGATTGGCTACTGCCCAAAATTGTGGTGCTGGCACTTCATCGTTCATCCCGGACGATTACCAACTTGGTGCCCAAGAAGCAGCCGAGTTGACATTCACACTCGCACACACAACAACGCCAGTTAATTGGAATTTAGCACATGGAAACTGTGTATGTGAGTGCTGAGCAATAATTTTTATTACGTTAATGAGCTCGGCGCATTATTGTGGTCCTTGAGGTTTTGGGGGGGCCAGCAAGGCCACAGTGAGAGCCAAAAGTACGTGCACGTGTGGCAAATGTCGCACGATAAAAGATGGAAAAAATTTAAGCAGAATTCAAGCAGTGAGGCCAAAAACCGAAAACTCCCGAAAATAGTGTGCAACTTGAGCTCGAGAGCTTGTGAATTATGTAGATGGCAATTAGCGCATGATTTTTTTCGGTTTTTCTACAGGCATTCTGATCATACATCTTTTATGGTTTTCAGGAAGTTCTTGTGAGTCCCATTGCTTTACCTTCAACCTGTTTGTCCTTCAGGCCACGCCCTGTTTACCTTTATTATTGCCCTTAAATACACACACACACACAGCTTTTTTGTTAGCAATTAAGATGGAATTAGACAATTTTTAATGGGAAACCCCAGGACGCACAGCTCTGACTTCCCTGTGAACCCGCGACAAATTGAATTTGTCTTGAGTTGAGCTATACAAACTCATATACAAGGCAGGGGTTTATGAAAATCCCAGTTACTTGCAAAAGTTACTTACTTTTTGCCATTATTAAATAAAGTGGGTAATAACAAAGGCACAGAGAGACGTTCCCAATCGTTTGGTTCAGTTTTCTAACACAACTAAAAACCACAGATGCGCAGTTCTTTGATTTTTGCCGCAACATTTGGCTTAAGCGACGCTTTTAATGCCCTGTAATTAGTGGGGGAACACAAGACGATTTTCCAACTGTGTTTGTGTGTGTGTGTGTATGCATATATGTATGTGTGTACATATATATCCGCATCCGCATCCGTATCTGTTTCTCTTTCGCTAGTCCTGCGGCGATTGTCTGTCGGCTATTTGCAGCACAAACACAACCGCACTTCCGCCCACACGAAGGCGGTGGCGTGGCTGGCGGGGGCCGGGGGAAGTGCTAAAAACAATAAACAGCTTAAGCGCATTATGAGCGTTAAGCACACGCGTCGTTGTATGTGTATGCATATATAGTAAAATTGTTGTTTTATTTTTGAGTCGAACTAATGTCCCGTCAGTTGACTAAGGACAACGCCAAGAAATAAAAAATAGTTTTTAGGAGAAATAGTTTCACGACTTTATTCTTTGGATCTCAGCTTAAGACTAAAAATCAAATGCAAATTGGATTGAGGAGAGCCTCAGTATTTGAACAATATTTGTATTTCGGGAGAGCCTCGCTCTTGGGTTCTTAAGATTAGGTAGCGTTGAAAGAGGGCAGTCAAATCTGCTTAGGTCAGGCTTTAGGATGTTTACAAGAACGGCTGCGCTGCCAAAGATAAACGAATGCTGCGCAGCTGGGATACATTATTGAAAATTGTGGCTGGTTTGGACCACCCAAATACGTCACTATATATATATATATATATACATATATGCGAGGATATGCCCACAGCCGGACAGACACACTCACACACATGCATATACACTCACACTAAGGAAGCGGAGCAAACGCCTTAATTAACATTTCCTCCCAGAAACCATGAGCACCGCAAATGTATGTGTTGCCAGGATATACGTAATTGCGGACCAATTATGAAACAGGTTGGAATGTGATACCATATTTATCTTGTCGTCTACGATTTTGTGTTTCAGCCAAAATTTAGCTCATTGCCCACTTGTTTGTGGGGACATTAGCTTGAATATATCTGCATTTTTATGACCCTTTTCAAAACATATAATAGTTTAGATTAGATATTTTCCAAACAAGGCGGGCATTCATTTTGCCTCTCTTTGCAACAAACAAATCAACATAAATTTAAGTTTTATATTTGTCATTCCATTTGAAACGAGATATTATGTTGTGGATAACTAATAGCAGCATTCAATTGCGACTAAAATCTTTCGATTGCACGCGAAGTTTTTATCAAACTCTTTAATTAATTCAAAATAAGCATGAGCCCACTTTCTGATTATAAATTTAATTAAATATGTAATTATATGAAAGCGGTTTTAGATTAAAAACAACATTGAATTTAACGAACAGCTAAATTTCCGAAATTCGATGGCCGCAAATTTTTTTTGGCAGTTTTTCATTCCATTCCCCATTCAATTTGTCGATTTAAGGTGTTGTTAATTTATTTTGGGCAAGTCATTAAGGGTTTGATTTTATTTTGCATATATAGTTTCGGCAAAACATTATAAGTGCATAAATTATAGGGGACATTGCGCTAATCACATCCCTTTAGAATTTTGGTTTTGTAAATATTTTTAATTGATTGCAGTCCATAATAACCTTGCATAATTAAATGCGCTGCTATTGGGTGGGTAAAATTAAAAAAAAATTCAAAAATTCAAACTACCGGTTTTCCACATATAATATTGTTTAACAACAATGTTGTTCCTTGCTGCAATTAATAACGCCCTTTTTTTGGTCCGCTTTCTTGCTCCAATCAGACGCATTCATCTATGCAGTTGGCAGCTCCATTCTTCTCGTTCTGCACGCGGTTAAATAATATTTTAATGGCAGCAATCAAAGTTTTAATTAAACGCTTAAAGAGTTGTGCGGTGCACACATGTGCCGAGCAGAAAAAAAAAAAACGGAGAGAACAAAAATAGCAAAAATTTCAAACCAGAAGGCAAAACTAAATCCAAACAAGTGTTGGGTGGCCAAAGTGGGTGGCCAAGTGGGTGGCAAAGTGGGTGGGCACGTCCAAGGCTAATGGAGCGCAGGCGACCCAAAACATAAACAAAAACTTTCGCAGCGATATTTTAATAGTTTTCTCCACCCCACTCCCCCTTTGTCTGTGTTTTTAAGCCGGCGGTGACACTTAGCCAAATATAATATGGCTTTTATGTCAGCCACTTGCAGAAAATTGCTTTGGATTGAGGGGGGGTGAAGCTGGTGGGGTTCGCTATATGACATTTTTTGCCAGTGCCAGTTTTCCCACCGCCCAACTTTCTACGCCCTTTCTCCTGCAGAGAAAGCAGCTTCTGCTTCTGCTCCTGCTGTTTCTTTCACGTACTCCGGCTTTCTTGTTTGGAGTTTGGCAGATCCGTTTTTGCCTTGGCTTTTGGATGAGCGGAAGGCAGTGCACTGAGCGAAATAATCAGGTAGCCTTAAAATAATGCTGTCGTATAATATAAAAACATCTGGCTTCTCTAGTTCTAGCTGGGATCTTTCGGTTATCTAATTCCTAATATTGAATAGCTTTAAACTTTATCTAAGTTATGTTAGCTACTCGATACATTTTTGTGCAATCTCAGTAAGAAATTATATGTGTGCTGCTAATTAAAAACAATTAGTTTCCCTACGCAATGTGCCCGCTTCTTGCTAAAATAATTATAAGGTTCCCTATGCAGTGGATTACTGTGGTTAAATATGTAGCAAATTGCATAGACGACACAGAACTGATATGCATTGTGCTTCCCGCCTGTGTGCATGCAAAAGGCAATTTGAAAGGGTTTCAACTTTCTGCAAACGCCCCCCTCAAATCTACCCAACCACTCACCACCCACCACCCACCAAACCCACCCACCATCGCAAAAAACAATGAATGGCGGGAGTGCATCAGAGGTCCTTGATGCCGCTGTCAGTCTACTTAGTCTGGTTTAGGTGCAAAAGCTTTTTGCCCCAAATCTTCGTTTGCCCTTGCAATGTGGCGTCGTCACAAAAGGTATCCTGTATCCCGAATATCCTGCGAGGTGGGGGGTCAAAGGTTTTGCGATGATCAAATCAGCGTGTTTATGACGTCCAAAGTTTGAAGGAAAAACGGGAGAGGCAAGCCTGGCAACGTGGCTTATCGTTTTAGACAAACTATTGCCTTGATAAATTGAAACTCAAAATGAAAATTAATTATATGCTAACAGAAAATATTAGGCAGAAACAGAAGCAGTTCTTGCGTACGTATAATATATATTAGTCGTTTTAATTCCTGAATATTCACTTTGTTGCTGGCCGACAAAGGATTTCCACTCACCTCGCAGTATCTTCTTGTCGTGGTGTCCATGGCATCGGTATCCTTGGCAACTCCTTTTTTGCTGCAACGCGGGGCAGTGCTTGCCACCATTTTGAGCTGCCTGCAGGATCTGCCTGTTCCGCGTCGTCATGCCCGTGCCGCAACTCCGGTCGCATTCACTCCAGGCGCCCCAGTCGCCCACCTGGCAGTCCAGCACTGAAATGGAAACAAAGGACATTTGTGAATTGACTTTATGTGAGATGATCGATTCAGCTAGCTACGACAAATATGAGTATATATATGCATCCTTATAATTCAAATACATGAAGAACCAGCTCTATTTCAAAGGTTATGACATCCAAATATCCTTGAAGTATGTAAGCCTAAGCCTACAATAGACAAGGATGTTGGCAAATTGCATTTGACATGCCCGGCCACGCTCAAGTTTTTTAATTAAAAATGCAGCAGCAGGGAAAATTAATTAAAATCCATACGCCTTGATTGCGCTTTTTTGCATCTCGCTTCGCGCTGCCCAAAGCTTTGGCTTTGTGCCTTCTGCATTTGCCCCTCGGCTAGCTGGCATTATTGTTAATCAAACACCCAAGTCTCATCCCCATGCCCACGTTCATTTCCATTCCCAATCCGCTGACCCTTGAGCCCCAACCCACTGACCCACTGAGACGCCAGCAAGGCGCTAATGAAGCCACAAAAAGCTTTCCGCAAACGAATTGAAGTTTAGCTGTTGCATTGGGCGAAAAAATCGTTATGGTAAATAATTCAAGTCATTTCGTAATACTCTTCCTGCACATTCAGCCATTGAATGTTAGTTAATTATATATAAATTGATTCATGACTGGAATGCAAACATATAACCATTTATTTACATTCCAAGGGAAGAAATTTGTGGAGAAATTAGTCCATGTATTTGCCACTTAATATTTAATGAGAATATGCAATGTAAGCTTCGTTTATTTTGCTATGAATTACAAGACAACAATACCATATTTGCTTAGCCAAATAAGGCGTTTGCTATTTCAATTTGAGCCATAATTTCAGCTTTTACTATGGCTTTTAATGCGAGTTCTCTTTTAATTTAATGCTGGTTGCAAAATTGTTTATTCATCGCCTGTCACCGAATTATCCTTGCTGGCAATTAATCTTCCCGATAGCCAGGCTGCCCATTTTCTAGGGGGGTCATTTTGTGCAGTGCACAAAGGCAATTTATATTTTCATTTTCATTTTCACATCGACTCCCGGCTGTCGTTGGCACCCCATGCCATTCGGTTTTTATTGTGGCCGCGCGAAATTAGGAAAAAGAAACTCGGGCGGAAAGGACGAAGGCGCCATTCGCGAACAAAGCGCCAGGATAATAGAACTAAGTGCAGAAGGAGCTGCCGCTGCTGGCTGGCTGGCTGGCTGACTGGCTAGCTGGGGGTGGAATAAAACTAAAGTAGTTAAAATTATGATTGCATTGGCTCCAGCAACGGCTCCTTAGCACTTCCACTTCCACCTCCCGAGAATTTCCCACCGGTTTCTCCCGATCCACGATGGCTGCGCGTTTAGCATATTGTGGAGGAGCCCATGAATGCGAATGCGGAAAGTTTCGCCAAGGAAAACGGAGCTTGGACCAAATAGACAGTGCAGCCACATCCGCGCTTACACTGGAAATGTTCCTTTAGTTTTTGCTGGATAATAAATAGGATTTAATAGGGGCATGTTTAATTAAAACATATTTTCTTCTTCTCTAAGGGTAAGAACATAGATTTTTTGCTTACATTTGTTGTGTCTTCAAAAGGATCGTTGAAATTAAAAGCTTTGCTTTCAGTTGGTCTGAACTTCTGACGAATATTTGCAATATGGCTAAATTAATTTTGAGGATGCAGCTTGCACATATCGAAAGTAAATATATTACATCACCTTTATTACCGTTGCAACTCAAATTTAGTGTGTCATTTGATATTTAATGAGCTTAAATATTAGTCGTATGGTTCAATCAGAGTCAATCATGCGGACTGTTTTCCGGTCCCGCCAACGAGCATTTGCTCGATGCCAGTGCAGCACTGATTCAACGGCACTGTGCAGCTTGTTGTGGCAATAAATGGCATTATGCTGCTTAGCAATCATGCCACTTGATTGTTGTGGTGCGGCGACAAGGAGCTGAAAATTAGATGGCCACCAGCTGGAGAATGAGAAGGAGGAGGAGGAGGAGGAGCAGCCGGAGGAGCTGTTGCAGCAGCAGGTCCATTGCTTTCAGCCGTCGGGTTGCAGCCAGTTTAGTTCAGCGCGTAATGCCTTCGTCCTGTTTGTCCTGTTCGTCCTGCCACTTGGCACTTGGCTGGCATTTGGCTGCCCAGGCTGGCAAATTTGCCTGCCACGCTGACCGGACTGAAAATGGTAATGAATATGGCCATGACAGTGGAAACGGAAATGGAAATGGGACTCAGAGTGCGAATGATGATGGCAGCTACGTTGCCTGGTGGTTGATGGTCTTAATAGTGACACACTTTGATTTAATTCACCGTCAGCTGTAATTTAAGCCAACACTTTTGTTGGCAGATCATTAAATTAAATTTAGAGATCTTAAAAATGTAAGTTTCTAGTTGTTTGAAAACCTAATTGAATTTTAAACTAGTACTTCGGTGAGACAATGTTAGTAACATATTGTATGCTGGGCTAATCGTTAATCCTTTTGAAGATCTAAACATCTTGCTCGAGTCGCAGCAGCTGCACCCAACTTGAGTACTTGTCACTGCGATGTCGCCGATGCCATTACTGCTGCATGCCTCTTGCTGACTGCTGATGTTGCTGCTGCTGCTGCTGGTGCTGCTACTGCATCTGATGTTGCTGCATGTTGTCGTGCTGCAGGCGTTGCTGCTGCTGGGGCTGTATTTCCTTGGGGCTCATATGTACAACATAACTCACTGTCGACGGTGGGCGGGTGATGGGACTGCTAGATGCGGCTGGGAATGGGACTCCAACTGACCGGCAACTCCGGAGGGAACCAAACGCCACTCTCTCGGTGGCCAAAGGGCAAACAACGAACGGTTAGCGACGCGACGCGTTGGCAACTGCAAAATGTTTGGACCACGAAATGTTGCTGCAAGCTGGACAAAACAGCATCGGGCCATGGTTATTTGTGGTCAGCGAAGTAAAACAAATGGCGTCAAATGCGGCTGTCGTGGCTCACAGTGCACTCGAAAAAATGGCTTATCAATGTGACACCTATAATCAGGTTCAAAAAGAAATAAGAACACATAATGGTCATTTATGGCAAGCTAATTCCACTTCTTAATATTTGTAAGTATCCTAAAGTGTAATTTAGCATATTCAAAGCCCTTGTAAATCGTTTTATAAGCAGCTCCTTAGTTATATATTTTGTTTATTTATCCTTTTTCAGTGTGTTTATGCTGAAGCTCTTTGTTCCGGTTTTTTGGCCACGCCATACATCTATAAATATATATATATAAATATATATATAGGAAAGTGTGTGTGGGCTTTGGGCCCGGTCAAGTCTAGTCAAACAATTGTTTTTGACAAACTCAAGAGCCGCAGATAAGCAAAGAATGGACAGTGAAATGCGGCAACAGCTGGAACTCTGCCTTCAGCCCGACTCTAATTACGTAACAAATGCAGTTGGCACTCACTTCTGGCCCTTTACCCCTGTAATCGGCTTCCGCTGCATTATCGTTATTGCCCAGAATTCTGCATAAGTCGAGCCAATTCGCACGATATCGCCTGACAGCTAATCCCGTAGAACAAAGCAGCCGGCAGTAACAGTTACTGCCAAAACTTTCGGCCCACAAAAGCAGAAACGCAGTTGCTCGGTATACTGGAAAAGTTTTCGCCTAACATATTTCAATAACCGATATTGCCATGTAAACGAAATGGGCAATAGATTTTAGTTTGCGATAGTGAACTGAATTTTAAGAATATTATTGTTTTTATTGTTTTAATCTAAGATACAAATATCGCGTGACAAAGTTTGATCATCTTTTATACGGAATTCAAAGAATAAATAAAAAATACATTTTAAATGTTTTAATCACAGGTGCAGGGAGTCCTTAAAAACCAACTTCCATGAATGTTTCGCAACTTGTAGGTACATTTGCCATCACTAATGCAGCCGCAAGAACATCGACTGTTGTCATAACAATAACCGAAACTTGCCCCAAACACTTTGGCTTTGCGAAGTTCATTGGCAGCAAGTTGAGGAGTTCCAGTAACTATCCTTGTGGCAATTCCGCTGCCTCGTAACCCGCCCCTTCCCCTTAGAAATTTGTGGCACGTGCCTGGTTGCCAAACTTCACTCGAACCAAAAGAACTTAACCAAAATATTTGGCAACGCCCAGGGGCCATTCTTCATCGGTCATCAAATTGTTTTTTAATTGTAGTCCAATAAATTCACGCAGCTAAATTCAATTACGAATTACAATTGCCGTGCTGCCATCCAGCGATTTGGCATTCAAGATTACAATTATACGCACTTCTGCACACATTTTCCCCAAAAACTGCCCGTTCACTGCCACGTCCGAAAAATATGGCAATTAATATATGTACGTACATATATGTATATACTATATATGCGACTCAGTTGGGCAATTGCCAATATGCCGAAAATTGGCCTCGTGTGCCAGCCGTTCAGCCATTCACGCAACAAATGGTAATATATTTGGGGCTATATTGGTTTATTGGTGTATGGGTTTTGTGGAGTTGGCCGCCATGGCAGTCGTATTTCATTTGCTCGTTTTCAGTGTGCAGTACGATTTTTAACAATGTGGCAAATATTGGCGTGCCACCTCAATGAATTGCCACTTTGCCAACTAACCAATTGGCAGCGCCCCAAAATATGAAAAGTCCGACATTACAATGGCTTACAAAATAAAACGAAATACATATACATTGTGCATTAATATAATAGGCTAATGACTTCTCAATTCCTTTAAAGAAGGTCAAATCCTTTTAAATTCAAGGAAATGTATTAGAGCTAAAACGGAAAAATAGCAAAAGCCAAATTTTTTTAGGTTTGTTCTTGTTCATTTTTAATTAAATAAATAAAAAATATATATGTAGGTATTTATGTATTTTTTTTAATTAATGCAACACACAGACAAATTCATTTATGTATATGTGTCCGTTTTAAAGGACCCACAATTTATTCGCTCAGTGAATAGAAAGAAAGACGATCCACCTGAACAATGGGCAAAATTCAGCAATGGGGCGTTGAGAAATATGAAATTAAATTTGCGGAAATTGCAGCTGCATTTTTCTAGCACTTAATATTTATGGCATAGCTGCACTTAATTAAATCCCTGACAAGCAACTAAAATAAAACTCTTTGATATGCTGCCAGCTCAGCCCCTTTAGCCTGCGCTGAACTTTGTTTTCTGGACACTCCATGTGCTAAAAGTATATTACTTTGGCTTGGCTTCTGGCTTCCAGCACGACAAAGTTATAATAGCCCTTTGCAGCAGCCAGAATTTCAGGGGGGTGCGGGGTTCTGGGGGCTGTGGTGTGCTAAAAGCGGCTCAAACACACAAAAAGCCAGCATGTAAGTGGGGTGGAAAAACAGTTGCAAGCCGTCGACGACAACACGGCGGATACGTAAAGGCTGTTCCAATTGCAAATGCGTAAGGATGGCAATGGGTTTCTTTTTTGTGGGGGGTTTTGGCGGGGAGTGTGCCAGCACTTAATGCAAATTACAATTTGCTAGCCACAGCAGCGGGAACCACGGAGGGCAGTCCACCTGGCAGTCCAATTACCTAGACGAACTCGACACAACCTTCTCCCAATGAATTTGGCAAAAAAATAACCGAGCAAAGAATAAATAGAATTCAAACGAATTTTCAATGCTGCGGAAATAGGTTGCTAGAAAAAAACAAGTATTTTATTAATTAAAATGATCTGTTGTTCGCGTATAAGCTAATTAAAAATAATACAACCATTATTCATTATTCTTTTTTATCATTTCTTTATTATTATCTTAGGTAATAATACTTTCACTACTTTGGCAGACTTTTTGGTTATAACTCAATTGAGTTATTTTTTAGTAATTTGAATGCAAAATTCAGTGTTTAACTCCTAATTACCAATTCAAAAAACCAGCTCAACGAGGTATGACATTCCATATATGGGTTATTATTTCCAAAGTTTTGATCAAAATACCAAATATTTTATTTACAAAAAATCTGGGAAACTATTTTTGGCAAAAAACTGAAATTTTAAATTGGCTTTTTAGGCTATAACTCGACTAAAAATGGCCACAGAGCAAAAAGTAGTACCATTTTGTATTCCTTACAACCAATACTAACAACCCCTTTCACTTTTAAACTGATTTTGTAAAATTAATTTCTGGTATCATCAAAATTTGCGAAAAAATTAAAAATCGTAGAATTCATAAACTTGAATGCAAATCGATTGGGATTTAAAAAACAAGCTCAACGAGGTGTGACATTCCATATTTGGGTTATTATTTCCAAAGTTTTGATCAAAATACCAAATATTTTATTTACAAAAAATCTGGGAAACTATTTTTGGCAAAAAACTGAAATTTTAAATTGGCTTTTTTGGCTATAACTCGACTAAAAATGGCCACAGAGCAAAAATGAGAACCATTTTGTATTCCTTACAACCAATACTAACAACCCCTTTCACCTTTAAACTGATTTTGTAAAATTAATTTTTGGCCGAATTTTCGAATTTTTTGTAAGGGGTACCATCATCAAAATTTGCGAAAAATTTTAAAATCCTAGAATTCCCAAACTTGAATGCAAATCGATTGGGATTTAAAAAACAAGCTCAACGAGGTATGACATTCCATATTTGGGTTATTATTTCCAAAGTTTTGATCAAAATACCAAATATTTTATTTACAAAAAATCTAGGAAACTATTTTTGGCAAAAAACTGAAATTTTAAATTGGCTTTTTTGGCTATAACTCGACTAAAAATGGCCACAGAGCAAAAAGGAGTACCATTTTGTATTCCTTAAAACCAATACTAACAACCCCTTTCACTTTGAAACTGATTTTGTAAAATTAATTTTTGGCCGAATTTTCGAATTTTTTGTATGGGGTACCATCATCAAAATTTGCGAAAAATTTTAAAATCCTAGAATTCCCAAACTTGAATGCAAATCGATTGGGATTTAAAAAACAAGCTCAACGAGGTATGACATTCCATATTTGGGTTATTATTTCCAAAGTTTTGATCAAAATACCAAATATTTTATTTACAAAAAATCTGGGAAACTATTTTTGGCAAAAAACTGAAATTTTAAATTGGCTTTTTTGGCTATAACTCGATTAAAAATGGCCACAGAGCAAAAGGGAGTACCATTTTGTATTCCTTACATTATTATTATTATATTTTAATTTCCAAAGTTTTGATCAAAATACCAAATATTTTATTTACAAAAAATCTAGGAAACTATTTTTGGCAAAAAACTGAAATTTTAAATTGGCTTTTTTGGCTATAACTCGACTAAAAATGGCCACAGAGCAAAAAGGAGTACCATTTTGTATTCCTTAAAACCAATACTAACAACCCCTTTCACTTTGAAACTGATTTTGTAAAATTAATTTTTGGCCGAATTTTCGAATTTTTTGTAAGGGGTACCATCATCAAAATTTGCGAAAAATTTTAAAATCCTAGAATTCCCAAACTTGAATGCAAATCGATTGGGATTTAAAAAACAAGCTCAACGAGGTATGACATTCCATATTTGGGTTATTATTTCCAAAGTTTTGATCAAAATACCAAATATTTTATTTACAAAAAATCTGGGAAACTATTTTTGGCAAAAAACTGAAATTTTAAATTGGCTTTTTTGGCTATAACTCGATTAAAAATGGCCACAGAGCAAAAGGGAGTACCATTTTGTATTCCTTACATTATTATTATTATATTTTAATTTCCAAAGTTTTGATCAAAATACCAAATATTTTATTTACAAAAAATCTAGGAAACTATTTTTGGCAAAAAACTTAAATTTTAAATTGGCTTTTTTGGCTATAACTCGACTAAAAATGGCCACAGAGCAAAAAGGAGTACCATTTTGTATTCCTTAAAACCAATACTAACAACCCCTTTCACTTTGAAACTGATTTTGTAAAATTAATTTTTGGCCGAATTTTCGAATTTTTTGTAAGGGGTACCATCATCAAAATTTGCGAAAAATTTTAAAATCCTAGAATTCCCAAACTTGAATGCAAATCGATTGGGATTTAAAAAACAAGCTCAACGAGGTATGACATTCCATATTTGGGTTATTATTTCCAAAGTTTTGATCAAAATACCAAATATTTTATTTACAAAAAATCTGGTAAACTATTTTTGGCAAAAAACTGAAATTTTAAATTGGCTTTTTTGGCTATAACTCGACTAAAAATGGCCACAGAGCAAAAAGGAGTACCATTTTGTATTCCTTACAACCAATACTAACAACCCCTTTCACGTTTAAACTGATTTTGTAAAATTAATTTTTGGCCGACTTTTCGAATTTTTTGTATGGGGTACCATCATCAAAATTTGCGAAAAATTTTAAAATCCTAGAATTCCCAAACTTGAATGCAAATCGATTGGGATTTAAAAAACAAGCTCAACGAGGTATGACATTCCATATTTGGGTTATTATTTCCAAAGTTTTGATCAAAATACCAAATATTTTATTTACAAAAAATCTGGTAAACTATTTTTGGCAACAAACTGAAATTTTAAATTGGCTTTTAGGCTATAACTCGACTAAAAATGGCCACAGAGCAAAAATGAGAACCATTTTGTATTCCTTACAACCAATACTAACAACCCCTTTCACCTTTAAACTGATTTTGTAAAATTAATTTTTGGCCGAATTTTCGAATTTTTTGTAAAAATTAAAAATCCTAGAATTCATAAACTTGAATGCAAATCGATTGGGATTTAAAAAACAAGCTCAACGAGGTGTGACATTCCATATTTGGGTTATTATTTCCAAAGTTTTGATCAAAATACCAAATATTTTTTAATTACAAAAAATCTGGTAAACTATTTTTGGCAAAAAACTGAAATTTTAAATTGACTTTTTTGGCTATAACTCGACTAAAAATGGCCACAGAGCAAAAAGGAGTACCATTTTGTATTCCTTACAACCAATACTAACAACCCCTTTCACGTTTAAACTGATTTTGTAAAATTAATTTTTGGCCGAATTTTCGAATTGTTTGTAAGGGGTACCATCATCAAAATTTGCGAAAAAATTAAAAATCGTAGAATTCATAAACTTGAATGCAAATCGATTGGGATTTAAAAAACAAGCTCAACGAGGTGTGACATTCCATATTTGGGTTATTATTTCCAAAGTTTTGATCAAAATACCAAATATTTTATTTACAAAAAATCTGGGAAACTATTTTTGGCAAAAAACTGAAATTTTAAATTGGCTTTTTTGGCTATAACTCGATTAAAAATGGCCACAGAGCAAAAGGGAGTACCATTTTGTATTCCTTACAACCAATACTAACAACCCCTTTCACTTTTAAACTGATTTTGTAAAATTAATTTTTGGCCGAATTTTCGAATTTTTTGTACCATCATCAAAATTTGCGAAAAATTTTAAAATCCTAGAATTCCCAAACTTGAATGCAAATCGATTGGGATTTAAAAAACAAGCTCAACGAGGTATGACATTCCATATTTGGGTTATTATTTCCAAAGTTTTGATCAAAATACCAAATATTTTATTTACAAAAAATCTAGGAAACTATTTTTGGCAAAAAACTGAAATTTTAAATTGGCTTTTTTGGCTATAACTCGACTAAAAATGGCCACAGAGCAAAAAGGAGTACCATTTTGTATTCCTTAAAACCAATACTAACAACCCCTTTCACCTTTAAACTGATTTTGTAAAATTAATTTTTGGCCGAATTTTCGAATTTTTTGTAAAAATTAAAAATCCTAGAATTCATAAACTTGAATGCAATCGATTGGGATTTAAAAAACAAGCTCAACGAGGTGTGACATTCCATATTTGGGTTATTATTTCCAAAGTTTTGATCAAAATACCAAATATTTTATTTACAAAAAATCTGGTAAACTATTTTTGGCAAAAAACTGAAATTTTAAATTGGCTTTTTTGGCTATAACTCGACTAAAAATGGCCACAGAGCAAAAATGAGAACCATTTTGTATTCCTTACAACCAATACTAACAACCCCTTTCACCTTTAAACTGATTTTGTAAAATTAATTTTTGGCCGAATTTTCGAATTTTTTGTAAGGGGTACCATCATCAAAATTTGCGAAAAAATTAAAAATCGTAGAATTCATAAACTTGAATGCAAATCGATTGGGATTTAAAAAACAAGCTCAACGAGGTGTGACATTCCATATTTGGGTTATTATTTCCAAAGTTTTGATCAAAATACCAAATATTTTATTTACAAAAAATTTGGGAAACTATTTTTGGCAAGAAACTGAAATTTTAAATTGGCTTTTTTGGCTATAACTCGATTAAAAATGGCCACAGAGCAAAAGGGAGTACCATTTTGTATTCCTTACAACCAATACTAACAACCCCTTTCACTTTTAAACTGATTTTGTAAAATTAATTTTTGGCCGAATTTTCGAATTTTTTGTACCATCATCAAAATTTGCGAAAAATTTTAAAATCCTAGAATTCCCAAACTTGAATGCAAATCGATTGGGATTTAAAAAACAAGCTCAACGAGGTATGACATTCCATATTTGGGTTATTATTTCCAAAGTTTTGATCAAAATACCAAATATTTTATTTACAAAAAATCTAGGAAACTATTTTTGGCAAAAAACTGAAATTTTAAATTGGCTTTTTTGGCTATAACTCGACTAAAAATGGCCACAGAGCAAAAAGGAGTACCATTTTGTATTCCTTAAAACCAATACTAACAACCCCTTTCACTTTGAAACTGATTTTGTAAAATTAATTTTTGGCCGAATTTTCGAATTTTTTGTAAAAATTAAAAATCCTAGAATTCATAAACTTGAATGCAATCGATTGGGATTTAAAAAACAAGCTCAACGAGGTGTGACATTCCATATTTGGGTTATTATTTCCAAAGTTTTGATCAAAATACCAAATATTTTATTTACAAAAAATCTGGTAAACTATTTTTGGCAAAAAACTGAAATTTTAAATTGGCTTTTTTGGCTATAACTCGACTAAAAATGGCCACAGAGCAAAAATGAGAACCATTTTGTATTCCTTACAACCAATACTAACAACCCCTTTCACCTTTAAACTGATTTTGTAAAATTAATTTTTGGCCGAATTTTCGAATTTTTTGTAAGGGGTACCATCATCAAAATTTGCGAAAAAATTAAAAATCGTAGAATTCATAAACTTGAATGCAAATCGATTGGGATTTAAAAAACAAGCTCAACGAGGTGTGACATTCCATATTTGGGTTATTATTTCCAAAGTTTTGATCAAAATACCAAATATTTTATTTACAAAAAATTTGGGAAACTATTTTTGGCAAGAAACTGAAATTTAAAATTGGCTTTATTGGCTATAACTCGACTAAAAATGGCCACAGAGCAAAAAGGAGTACCATTTTGTATTCCTTACAACCAATACTAACAACCCCTTTCACGTTTAAACTGATTTTGTAAAATTAATTTTTGGCCGAATTTTCGAATTTTTTGTAAGTGGTACCATCATCAAAATTTGCGAAAAAATTAAAAATCGTAGAATTCATAAACTTGAATGCAAATCGATTGGGATTTAAAAAACAAGCTCAACGAGGTGTGACATTCCATATTTGGGTTATTATTTCCAAAGTTTTGATCAAAATACCAAATATTTTATTTACAAAAAATCTGGGAAACTATTTTTGGCAAAAAACTGAAATTTTAAATTGGCTTTTTTGGCTATAACTCGATTAAAAATGGCCACAGAGCAAAAGGGAGTACCATTTTGTATTCCTTACAAACAATACTAACAACCCCTTTCACTTTTAAACTGATTTTGTAAAATTAATTTTTGGCCGAATTTTCGAATTTTTTGTACCATCATCAAAATTTGCGAAAAATTTTAAAATCCTAGAATTCCCAAACTTGAATGCAAATCGATTGGGATTTAAAAAACAAGCTCAACGAGGTATGACATTCCATATTTGGGTTATTATTTCCAAAGTTTTGATCAAAATACCAAATATTTTATTTACAAAAAATCTAGGAAACTATTTTTGGCAAAAAACTGAAATTTTAAATTGGCTTTTTTGGCTATAACTCGACTAAAAATGGCCACAGAGCAAAAAGGAGTACCATTTTGTATTCCTTAAAACCAATACTAACAACCCCTTTCACTTTGAAACTGATTTTGTAAAATTAATTTTTGGCCGAATTTTCGAATTTTTTGTAAGGGGTACCATCATCAAAATTTGCGAAAAATTTTAAAATCCTAGAATTCCCAAACTTGAATGCAAATCGATTGGGATTTAAAAAACAAGCTCAACGAGGTATGACATTCCATATTTGGGTTATTATTTCCAAAGTTTTGATCAAAATACCAAATATTTTATTTACAAAAAATCTGGGAAACTATTTTTGGCAAAAAACTGAAATTTTAAATTGGCTTTTTTGGCTATAACTCGATTAAAAATGGCCACAGAGCAAAAGGGAGTACCATTTTGTATTCCTTACATTATTATTATTATATTTTAATTTCCAAAGTTTTGATCAAAATACCAAATATTTTATTTACAAAAAATCTGGTAAACTATTTTTGGCAAAAAACTGAAATTTTAAATTGGCTTTTAGGCTATAACTCGACTAAAAATGGCCACAGAGCAAAAATGAGAACCATTTTGTATTCCTTACAACCAATACTAACAACCCCTTTCACCTTTAAACTGATTTTGTAAAATTAATTTTTGGCCGAATTTTCGAATTTTTTGTAAGGGGTACCATCATCAAAATTTGCGAAAAATTTTAAAATCCTAGAATTCCCAAACTTGAATGCAAATCGATTGGGATTTAAAAAACAAACTCAACGAGGTATGACATTCCATATTTGGGTTATTATTTCCAAAGTTTTGATCAAAATACCAAATATTTTATTTACAAAAAATCTGGGAAACTATTTTTGGCAAAAAACTGAAATTTTAAATTGGCTTTTTTGGCTATAACTCGACTAAAAATGGCCACAGAGCAAAAAGGAGTACCATTTTGTATTCCTTAAAACCAATACTAACAACCCCTTTCACTTTGAAACTGATTTTGTAAAATTAATTTTTGGCCGAATTTTCGAATTTTTTGTAAGGGGTACCATCATCAAAATTTGCGAAAAAATTAAAAATCGTATAATTCATAAACTTGAATGCAAATCGATTGGGATTTAAAAAACAAGCTCAACGAGGTGTGACATTCCATATTTGGGTTATTATTTCCAAAGTTTTGATCAAAATACCAAATATTTTATTTACAAAAAATCTGGGAAACTATTTTTGGCAAAAAACTGAAATTTTAAATTGTCTTTTTTGGCTATAACTTGACTAAAAATGGCCACAGAGCAAAAAGGAGTACCATTTTGTATTCCTTAAAACCAATACTAACAACCCCTTTCACTTTGAAACTGATTTTGTAAAATTAATTTTTGGCCGAATTTTCGAATTTTTTGTAAGGGGTACCATCATCAAAATTTGCGAAAAAATTAAAAATCCTAGAATTCATAAACTTGAATGCAAATCGATTGGGATTTAAAAAACAAGCTCGACGAGGTATGACATTCCATATTTGGGTTATTATTTCCAAAGTTTTGATCAAAATACCAAATATTTTATTTACAAAAAATCTGGGAAACTATTTTTGGCAAAAAACTGAAATTTTAAATTGGCTTTTTTGGCTATAACTCGACTAAAAATGGCCACAGAGCAAAAAGGAGTACCATTTTGTATTCCTTACAACCAATACTAACAACCCCTTTTACTTTTAAACTGATTTTGTAAAATTAATTTTTGGCCGAATTTTCGAATTTTTTGTAAGGGGTACCATCATCAAAATTTGCGAAATAACTAAAAATCCTAGAATTCATAAACTTGAATGCAAATCGATTGGGATTTAAAAAACAAGCTCAACGATGTGTGACATTCCATATTTGGGTTATTATTTCCAAAGTTTTGATCAAAATAACAAATATTTTATTTACAAAAAATCTGGGAAACTATTTTTGGCAAAAAACTGAAATTTTAAATTGGCTTTTTTGGCTATAACTCGACTAAACATGGCCACAGAGCAAAAAGGAGTACCATTTTGTATTCCTTAAAACCAATACTAACAACCCCTTTCACTTTGAAACTGATTTTGTAAAATTAATTTTTCGCCGAATTTTCGAATTTTTTGTAAGGGGTACCATCATCAAAATTTGCGAAAAAATTAAAAATCGTAGAATTCATAAACTTGAATGCAAATCGATTGGGATTTAAAAAACAAGCTCAACGAGGTGTGACATTCCATATTTGGGTTATTATTTCCACAGTTTTGATCAAAATACCAAATATTTTATTTACAAAAAATCTGGTAAACTATTTTTGGCAAAAAACTGAAATTTTAAATTGGCTTTTAGGCTATAACTCGACTAAAAATGGCCACAGAGCAAAAATGAGAACCATTTTGTATTCCTTACAACCAATACTAACAACCCCTTTCACCTTTAAACTGATTTTGTAAAATTAATTTTTGGCCGAATTTTCGAATTTTTTGTAAGGGGTACCATCATCAAAATTTGCGAAAAATTTTAAAATCCTAGAATTCCCAAACTTGAATGCAAATCGATTGGGATTTAAAAAACAAACTCAACGAGGTATGACATTCCATATTTGGGTTATTATTTCCAAAGTTTTGATCAAAATACCAAATATTTTATTTACAAAAAATCTGGGAAACTATTTTTGGCAAAAAACTGAAATTTTAAATTGGCTTTTTTGGCTATAACTCGACTAAAAATGGCCACAGAGCAAAAAGGAGTACCATTTTGTATTCCTTAAAACCAATACTAACAACCCCTTTCACTTTGAAACTGATTTTGTAAAATTAATTTTTGGCCGAATTTTCGAATTTTTTGTAAGGGGTACCATCATCAAAATTTGCGAAAAAATTAAAAATCGTATAATTCATAAACTTGAATGCAAATCGATTGGGATTTAAAAAACAAGCTCAACGAGGTGTGACATTCCATATTTGGGTTATTATTTCCAAAGTTTTGATCAAAATACCAAATATTTTATTTACAAAAAATCTGGGAAACTATTTTTGGCAAAAAACTGAAATTTTAAATTGTCTTTTTTGGCTATAACTTGACTAAAAATGGCCACAGAGCAAAAAGGAGTACCATTTTGTATTCCTTAAAACCAATACTAACAACCCCTTTCACTTTGAAACTGATTTTGTAAAATTAATTTTTGGCCGAATTTTCGAATTTTTTGTAAGGGGTACCATCATCAAAATTTGCGAAAAAATTAAAAATCCTAGAATTCATAAACTTGAATGCAAATCGATTGGGATTTAAAAAACAAGCTCGACGAGGTATGACATTCCATATTTGGGTTATTATTTCCAAAGTTTTGATCAAAATACCAAATATTTTATTTACAAAAAATCTGGGAAACTATTTTTGGCAAAAAACTGAAATTTTAAATTGGCTTTTTTGGCTATAACTCGACTAAAAATGGCCACAGAGCAAAAAGGAGTACCATTTTGTATTCCTTACAACCAATACTAACAACCCCTTTTACTTTTAAACTGATTTTGTAAAATTAATTTTTGGCCGAATTTTCGAATTTTTAGTTTTTTCGCAAATCATCAAAATTTGCGAAATAACTAAAAATCCTAGAATTCATAAACTTGAATGCAAATCGATTGGGATTTAAAAAACAAGCTCAACGATGTGTGACATTCCATATTTGGGTTATTATTTCCAAAGTTTTGATCAAAATAACAAATATTTTATTTACAAAAAATCTGGGAAACTATTTTTGGCAAAAAACTGAAATTTTAAATTGGCTTTTTTGGCTATAACTCGACTAAACATGGCCACAGAGCAAAAAGGAGTACCATTGTGTATTCCTTACAACCAATACTAACAACCCCTTTTACTTTTAAACTGATTTTGTAAAATTAATTTTTGGCCGAATTTTCGAATTTTTTGTAAGGGGTACCATCATCAAAATTTGCGAAAAATTTTAAAATCCTAGAATTCCCAAACTTGAATGCAAATCGATTGGGATTTAAAAAACAAGCTCAACGAGGTATGACATTCCATATTTGGGTTATTATTTCCAAAGTTTTGATCAAAATACCAAATATTTTATTTACCATCATCAAAATTTGCGAAAAAATTAAAAATCGTAGAATTCATAAACTTGAATGCAAATCGATTGGGATTTAAAAAACAAGCTCAACGAGGTGTGACATTCCATATTTGGGTTATTAATTCCAATGTTTTGATCAAAATACCAAATATTTTATTTACAAAAAATCTGGGAAACTATTTTTGGCAAGAAACTGAAATTTAAAATTGGCTTTTTTGGCTATAACTCGACTAAAAATGGCCACAGAGCAAAAAGGAGTACCATTTTGTATTCCTTACAACCAATACTAACAACCCCTTTCACTTTGAAACTGATTTTGTAAAATTAATTTTTGGCCGAATTTTCGAATTTTTTGTAATACCAAATATTTTATTTACAAAAAATCTGGGAAACTATTTTTGGCAAGAAACTGAAATTTAAAATTGGCTTTATTGGCTATAACTCGACTAAAAATGGCCACAGAGCAAAAAGGAGTACCATTTTGTATTCCTTACAACCAATACTAACAACCCCTTTCACCTTTAAACTGATTTTGTAAAATTAATTTTTGGCCGAATTTTCGAATTTTTTGTAAGGGGTACCATCATCAAAATTTGCGAAAAATTTAAAAATCCTAGAATTCCCAAACTTGAATGCAAATCGATTGGGATTTAAAAAACAAGCTCAACGAGGTATGACATTCCATATTTGGGTTATTATTTCCAAAGTTTTGATCAAAATACCAACCAAAATACCATTTTGTAAAATTAATTTTTGGCCGAATTTTCGAATTTTTTGTAAGAGGTACCATCATCAAAATTTGCGAAATAACTAAAAATCCTAGAATTCATAAACTTGAATGCAAATCGATTGGGATTTAAAAAACAAGCTCAACGAGGTGTGACATTCCATATTTGGGTTATTAATTCCAATGTTTTGATCAAAATACCAAATATTTTATTTACAAAAAATCTGGGAAACTATTTTTGGCAAGAAACTGAAATTTAAAATTGGCTTTTTTGGCTATAACTCGACTAAAAATGGCCACAGAGCAAAAAGGAGTACCATTTTGTATTCCTTACAACCAATACTAACAACCCCTTTCACTTTGAAACTGATTTTGTAAAATTAATTTTTGGCCGAATTTTCGAATTTTTTGTAATACCAAATATTTTATTTACAAAAAATCTGGGAAACTATTTTTGGCAAGAAACTGAAATTTAAAATTGGCTTTATTGGCTATAACTCGACTAAAAATGGCCACAGAGCAAAAAGGAGTACCATTTTGTATTCCTTACAACCAATACTAACAACCCCTTTCACCTTTAAACTGATTTTGTAAAATTAATTTTTGGCCGAATTTTCGAATTTTTTGTAAGGGGTACCATCATCAAAATTTGCGAAAAATTTAAAAATCCTAGAATTCCCAAACTTGAATGCAAATCGATTGGGATTTAAAAAACAAGCTCAACGAGGTATGACATTCCATATTTGGGTTATTATTTCCAAAGTTTTGATCAAAATACCAAATATTTTATTTACAAAAAATCTGGGAAACTATTTTTGGCAAAAAACTGAAATTTAAAATTGGCTTTTTTGGCTATAACTCGACTAAAAATGGCCACAGAGCAAAAAGGAGTACCATTTTGTATTCCTTACAACCAATACTAACAACCCTTTTCACTTTTAAACTGATTTTGTAAAATTAATTTTTGGCCGAATTTTCGAATTTTTTGTAAGAGGTACCATCATCAAAATTTGCGAAATAACTAAAAATCCTAGAATTCATAAACTTGAATGCAAATCGATTGGGATTTAAAAAACAAGCTCAACGAGGTGTGACATTCCATATTTGGGTTATTATTTCCAAAGTTTTGATCAAAATAACAAATATTTTATTTACAAAAAATCTGGGAAACTATTTTTGGCAAAAAACTGAAATTTTAAATTGGCTTTTTTGGCTATAACTCGACTAAAAATGGCCACAGAGCAAAAAGGAGTACCATTTTGTATTCCTTACAACCAATACTAACAACCCCTTTCACGTTTAAACTGATTTTGTAAAATTAATTTTTGGCCGAATTTTCGAATTTTTTGTATGGGGTACCATCATCAAAATTTGCGAAAAATTTTAAAATCCTAGAATTCCCAAACTTGAATGCAAATCGATTGGGATTTAAAAAACAAGCTCAACGAGGTATGACATTCCATATTTGGGTTATTATTTCCAAAGTTTTGATCAAAATACCAAATATTTTATTTACAAAAAATCTGGGAAACTATTTTTGGCAAAAAACTGAAATTTTAAATTGGCTTTTTTGGCTATAACTCGACTAAAAATGGCCACAGAGCAAAAAGGAGTACCATTTTGTATTCCTTACAACCAATACTAACAACCCCTTTCACTTTTAAACTGATTTTGTAAAATTAATTTTTGGCCGAATTTTCGAATTTTTTGTAAGGGGTACCATCATCAAAATTTGCGAAAAAATTAAACATCCTAGAATTCATAAACTTAAATGCAAATCGATTGGGATTTAAAAAACAAGCTCAACGAGGTGTGACATTCCATATTTGGGTTATTATTTCCAATGTTTTGATCAAAATACCAAATATTATATTTACAAAAAATCTGGGAAACTATTTTTGGCAAAAACATAAATTTTTAAGTTGGGTTTTTTGAGTATAACTTTGCCAAAAATAGCCACACACCTTAAAGAAGTACCGTTTTTTACTCCCAATTACCAAATTTAACCATCCCTATCACTTTTGGATACCGAAAATTTTTTTTACAAAAAATAAGGGAAATGATTTTTGGCAACAAATGAAATTTATTTACGAACTCCACGATTTATTACATTCTTTATTTGGACAGTTATATATAAATTTCAAGATTATATTTAATCGTAAAAATATAAATCATAGTAGGATCTCATACTTTGGATCGTTAGATATTTGCTTGCATGGTCAGATAGTAAACAAAAACAGGAGGTGAAGCATGGGTGAAAATGGAATCGAAGGCTGCTGGGATGTAGGATGTGGGTTGGTCTGCTTCTGGCCAGATATCCAAGGCCGGTGGTCAGTGGTCGGAAGTAGGCAAATGCATTTGCACAATAATGAAACCTTAGCAAACATGTGCCAAACATCGATATTCAACGTTGGTGGTTCGACATTTGGTAGGTTGGGACGAGTGGAATCTCTGGATTAGGTCAGCAATTACAATTTGCCTAATAGACTTGTTGGCCATGCACAAAGGCCCAAAAAACTTTAACTTTGTGCTCGAGCTTGCGAGTGCAAGTGTGCAACTAATTTGACCAACTATTGCCGCAACACGGGCCAACTACTTGGGGTTTTTGGCTTTGGCTATGACTTTGGCCCTCAATGAGCTCAGTCCGCTCACAATCCGCATTCGCACAAATTGTGGTAAATCTACCCCCATATACTCACTGAAAATTTTGGATTCGGGACTCGAGTGTGTGGCAAGCTGAAGTTCGCAGTTGAATGCATTGCAATGAGTTTGGACATCAAAGACTAAATCAAGTCCAGTCCAGGGTCAGGCCATTCCCCATTCAAAACCGTACCTAAATCGATACCAAGCATAAAAAATTCAAAATCGCTTTTCGTGCTTCCACCGAGTGTTGGCCACCAAGCCGAAGGTGTCCAAATCCTATGCCCTTCCGAGCCAACCTTTCAACCCAACGGACCAACGCGTCCCAATAAATGGGAGCCCACCCAGCCCCCCCCAACCCCCCCCCCCCCCCCCCCCCCCCCAATGTAGATAGTTCGTATCCCTTTTGGGCGCCACCAGTTTGCAATCCATTAACAGGCGGAATTTGATCAACAGCTTGGGAGAATCAGACATGCAATGGCTTTCACGAGGCTATATTGAATCACACGGCCGCGAACCAGTTTAATTGTAGAAGGTAACAAGTGAACTTCAAGTCAATTATTAAACATGGTTTCAGCACGGTTAGTACACGTGTTGTACATTTGCTTAAATAAATGTTTTATTTAAATTTTCCTATGCCATTTTACATAACAATTTAACAATTTATATATACAGTTTATTTTCTGCATACGGTATGTTCTTTTAAGATAGCAATATGTGTCACCTGTGTAAAAGTAGCCATCTGAAGGACTTGGAAGCCCCATAAGTAACCATAACTGGATCAAAAGTGTAACAACGACAATGTAACGTCATAGATGTCCCTCCTCGGAAAATTCGAATGAAAAACCTCTGGCCGTCAGCTTCTGTTTCAGTTTCATATTCAGTACCAAATACGACACGGCCTTCATCCAAAAATCTCCATTTCCAATTCCATCCGACGAGTGCAGCTTAATGTATTGAACCCGAGTGGGAGCTGCTACAAAAATGTTCAATTTGTTGCAGACAATTGACTTTTATGTTCCCTGGCTTCTGGTTTCTGGGATCCTGAGTTCTGGACCCTGGATGCGGATATGGATGTGAAGCTGGCTCCTTTGCGTTGGCTCTCTCCCCTGGCCGGTCGTCAAATTGAGCAGTAAAATCGACAAAAGCCGAAAGGGTTGTGCAAATTATTATTGCTATTATTACGACTATTACAAGTTGGCTGAGCTCCTGCTTCCACTTAAATTCGAGCAATGAGTGCACGGCGAAAAAAGTTATATGTACATCACCTTAACGTCATTTGCATAAAGAAATGTAGGTCCTTTGATTTCACTAAGTAAATCCTCTGATCTAGATGTTTATCTAAACGGAAAAGCGGCTTGATTTGCCGGATATATGTGCTATTTTTTCTCAGTGCCTAATGGCATATAAATCATTGAGGGGCAGATTACACTCTGAGCTCGCATAAATTTCGCTGGACTTTTATTAGGTGTCCGTACGACCTCCGTACGTTCATGGGACCTATACTCGGGATCTAGATTCGGATTCGGATCTGCTACTGCTGGAGGCATAAATAGGTTATTAATACACACACTTTCGTTACGAGTATGCAAAGTAGCCAGGAAAGTGTGCAAATAAGCGGAGCTCAGATTGCAGCAACACTTTATGCAGCAACATGCGTTGGGGTAACCGGATGCGTATTCACAAACGGGTTCGAAATGCCCAGGCTCCAAGGATACAGAAATTCCTCCGTCTCTTATTTACTGGGCTCAGTTTATTTGCCTCTATGCGGTTACGGAAAATTGATTTTTATGCGCTCAATTTATGTTTTTTCCCCAGCATATTTCTCCACGACGAGCATATTCAAAACTGTCCGCAGCAACACACTTTTGGGAGACACTGTGCGCCAGTGCGACAGTGGCAGTCAAATGTAATCGACTGGCCAAATGGACTGGCAGAACTACAAGGACGACTCGTCCAATCAATTGACTGTAAAATGTTTCAAAATTAGTGAGTGGTGGGGGAATTCCCCTCAGTGGGGTTGCGTAAATATCTATGGGATAGTACAGATGTTGGGGAGAAAATCACTTTATAATTATTTCCTCTCCGATTCAGTTGGTTGCGCCCAACTAATGACAAAGATGTTTTCCACCGCTTGATTGCACAGTTTTGTAGTGCCCCGAATTGCTACCTTAAATTACCCAAATTGATGGCCGAAAGTGTGCGTTTGTGTATTTATTTTCGGGTAAACTGAAATCCCAGCCTCTGAGCTGCTATAAACATACTGTAATATCGGTCGGCCCATAAATTCTTAATGGAGGGTCAGGCCCAAGTCAATAACCACTGTGCCAACTAGCCACTGGGTCTGGGTTTCCTGTGCTGACAGGCGGTGCAAGACAAACGATTTGCATAGAACGAACGCCGAAATGGGGTATGCTACACTGCAAGAAATTTTGGAATGAAAATATGATTAAGCACACCTAACAAAACTTATAAATTGTGCTTGCCTTCTTAGAGGCATTATTGGGAATTAGTTCAATGCTTTAAAATAATTTACTATAATGAATCCTTTGTTATTTAGGGACCCCTTACATTTCTCAGTGCAGCCCACAAGGGTTTCGTAAGCAGTGTGTGTTTTGTGGGCCGCCGCCCAAGTGTTCCCCAATAATTTCTCGATGGCCAGCAGCCGTCGCGCTCCCCAAAAACAAAAAAAAACCCACAGTTATGAAACATTTATGCCAGGACTCGTTGGACAGCCCCCACATCTCATCCTCTCCATCCATTGTCCTAATAAAAAGCACAACAAATTGTCGACGGTCGACGGGCATAAACAAAAAACAAAAAGATGGAAAAAAGGCTGGCGGTGAAGGACCTAAAAGGAGAATTATTGTTGCTCTTTGTGTGCGATGTGCGATGGACACTAACAAGCCGCAGAAGGCAGGAGGGCCAAAAGGGTCGGGGTTTTGCATGTCAGTTGAATCATTTCTCTGCTAATGAAGAGCCCAACAACATGTGCCCAAACCTCATGGAGCCCCATGGCAGCCCAAGCCCACAAACATCTCCACCAGCAGCCCCACCATCGCATTATAAAAGGAGAAAAAATGTTTGTACAATTGCCAATTGACAGTGGAGAGTGCGGAATGAGGGGCTGTTGGAACGGAACTTTGACATATTTGCCAAAAGGATGGTCGCATATGAAAAGGCACTGTGGGAAATGCGAAGTGGTTCCTCAGATACAAGTACGCCAGTGCGGAGGGGTCCAAATGGAGTTCTATTTGGTTAAAGTTCTTTCCCCGATGGATATTTCTTAAGTTTAAAATGTGTTGCGTAGCCTAATGGCTTGCTAAATATTTAAGAACAAGTCTTAAGTCTTCATATTTTTAAAAATTATTCATTAAGTATTATTGTGTTACTATCTTTCTATTGTCGATTGAAACTTCACTTTTATTGACAGTGCATGCGGGTTAGTTCCCCCTGCAGATTTTCACCACTTCACTATCCTTTTTCCGGCCGTTTTGATTATGAATTTTGGTTGCTTGTTAGTTGGAAAATTGTTGAGCAATTTAAATTTGCTTAGCTGAAAGGATGCATTGGGGGAAGAGTGGGCGGCTGGGTGGCTGCTTTGCTTACGTACCTGGCCATTGATGACTTAACCAGGTGACCGACAAAGCCAACACAAAGATGAGCGGAGCCAAGGGGCGTTGGCGTTGACTTTATTGATTTTTATGCCTCACTGGACTTTTGCCCACTTGCAAACCGAACACCACACACAGCCCACCACCCACTTCCCACCACCCTCCAACCTCTACTCTAATGTCTCACCCCCGGGGAGACATTTTCCCGTGGGTCTTGTGGAGTCAACCCTTTGTTGAACATTTCATTTTATGCTACCGCTGGCCACTGCTGTGTATCTGCCACCATTTTGTGTCGGCCGGCTGGCAAAATGTCATGCTATTTCTGACCCAACATGCCACATTTTTATTTATGCATGCTTCGGCACCCAGGAACCCCTAAACATAAAAATCCCCAAAACCACCACGCCGTTCCCCCCTAGAAGCAGTACCATTTGTGTGGCCACAAGTGTACCCCTATCGGAAATCGCAACGAGAGGCGATAAATATCGACAGCGATCGAGCGTTGCGACCGAGGTTAATGTATCGCAATAATCGAGCAATCAATCAATCAGGCCAGTCCTTGCCAGTCCTACTTGCTGGGTATTTGGCAAGTCGACTCGTTGCTCGAAAAAGGTCAAATCCTTTGGCCGGTCCGGCTGTGATTTATTAAACTTTTCAACACTTTTACGTGTATTACCAACTGGCGGGCATAGAAAGTGCACTTGGTTGAATGGAGCTGAAAGTTGAGTGAGCAGTTGTGGATGTGGGTGGATGGGTGTGTGGTCTAGCCAGGACTTCGGGACTGGCTTGCAACTCATTCATATTCATTTGCTGTAAACATTTTTCTCGCTTCTAGCAATCGCTTGAGACCAGTTGACAAAAGTGCCGAGGGACGTGGAACTCCACACTGAGGGAAATAAAAGGGCAGAAACTACAAAGTCAACTAATTCCAGTTTTGAACTTTTCAAAGAACTTCAACCAACTTTAGGAAAACGGTACTTGTACCTTGAGTAGAGGCTTAAACTTAAACAGTTGTACTAATCCACTTGAATATCTAGCTCGTTGCATGCAATATAGTTTTATTGCATTGTATTTAACTTAATTTGTAACTTTCTAGCTAATACTTTCACTTATTGGCAGTGCAAGCTATAAACATCCAGTGGCTTAATAAGCTACAGATTGAGCTTGAGGGTAGCCGAAAAATCACAAGTCAAATGCTGGCAGCCAAATGTTTTCTTTTTTCATTTCGGCCGGCAATTTGTTTTTATTACAACATGGCAACGGCTGCGCTGCTTTTGACCAACTATTCCAATTTCCCATTCGCACCCCCGGCTGTACTGGAATTTTTGGTCATTACAATCGTAAATTATTTTATTTGCTGCTAATTGCAGTTCACCAAATGCCAAACTGACCAACCGACCAAGCTCGAGGATCGAAGGATGGGGGGTAGTCGGACTTGGTGTTTGGCGCACAGCCGCTGCGGCTTTTATTGCAGCTCATAAAGCAATTAATCCGAAAAAATCCCAACGACGAATCGCCAGTGGATTGGAGTGGCCAGAGGCCAACGGGCACATGGGCGATGGGAAATGGCCAAAAGCCAATGCCAATGCCAAACCAAAGGCCAAAGCTAAAGCTAAAGCCCTGCTAACTAGCCCGTTTGCCACTCACTAATAGTTGGCGTTGGCCATTTCCCGGGGATTAGAGGCCATGTCGAACCACCATAACGTCCCAACCACCAGCTAGCCCAATTGCCAATCCCCCCAAAAAAAAAGTGGACGTTGGTGCCCATGGGTGGATAATTGTCAGCACTTGCCATAGACCAATAACGAGGAATCCAATTGAAAGCAGTTGACCCAGACAGTTTCAGCTGGATCGTTGTGCTAACCACATGTCCACAAATGGTATCTTTTGGATGTGCACTGCCACAAAAAAACGACCAACTCTGTTTTACCAACTATTTGTTTCAATATGATTTGTATTAGCCAATTACATTTCAATAGAATAACTTGTTTCTACGGCGGGATAAGTCGTAATCAAACCAAAAAAAAAACATGGAAACAAGCATTTTTAATCCATTAAGGAACTCTTTGTGGCCAGCATATATTTCAGATATGTGATGGTTAGTCACAGATTGATTTCATTTACCGTCAGTTATCCCTTTTTAATTACAATTTCTGTTATTGTAACGCGATTCGAATTTTAATTTCGCTAATTGAGATATTCGGACAAAAAAATGGCGTATTTTTTCATGGAATTAAATGGGCTTAAGTATACGCAAGACCGAGGGGAATTTTCTTTGGCGTTTTTGCCACCGATTGTAATGACTGCAAACATTTCAATTTTAATTTAAGTTTTAATTGCTTGTAAAATTGCGTTATTGTATTTTTGTTGGGTTTTTATTCATTATTTTTGTTGTGCCCACCCCACAGCTATTGCTTTTAGATATTTTGTCTTTTTCCCCATTTTTGAGCTCTCCTTTGTGTTTGGCTGCTTTTCCGCTGCTAGCTGGCCAACCAACAAATACAAACCTTTGGCCCAAATGAAACCAATTTCCGGAATGTCCATGTGCACATGTAGTGCCTGTGTCACTGTGTGTGTGTGCGTGCTTATCTAGCTTGTTTGTTGGTGGCATTCAAATAGTCACTTTACATTATGCAAGCAAATTTGTTCAAAATTAGTTAGAATTGCTTTTCCACCAACGGTTTTTTGTGGGCCAAAAAAAATTGGGGAAGGGCATGGGCACATCGGATTAGGTCTAGTGTTGATGAGCAATCAGTGTTCTGGATCAATGCCGGTTGAGCCTGTTTGGAACACCACTTCAGTTTAACATTGAATCCGCATCCGTCGAGTTTATAAAGGTTTCACTTGCAGTATACTCCCCAATCAATTTTGATATTTAGCCAGCAGCATGCAAAAAGTGAAAAATAATCACCATTTTTTTCGATTGCACTAAAAATAGTTGTCCAAAAGTGGAATGTCATAGCTCGTTGAATTTGTAACAGAATTCTTTTTCCACCTGTGTTCAAACTTTAATTTTTGTTCAATTTTCGTATATTTTGAGCATTGGTAATTGGACTCCTAGAACCAAAAAGAAGCTGTTGACAATGTTAACTATTTTAATTAGCAACACACAACAGTTATTGCTTTACTTGTTTTGAGGTATTTCTGATGCTACTGGCTATAATTTGCCTTCTTCAAAAATGCATAAGAAACGTTCTTGCTCGAAAGATATAAAAATGGTTGATATGTTTTGTTTTTGTTATGCGTGTTTAAATCACCTATAGATGCCTATGCGCCCTCAAGTTGCGTTATCAATTGTGCGAGGGACACGTTGTTTATGGCGTTTACATTGCTGGTATCACTCACACGTTGCGGCTAACACAGACTGACTCAACAAGCCCACAGCGCCGCACGTCCACGCAGACGGCGGAACATTTGGGAGTGTTTACATTCTCACTTTGACATTTGATTTCGCTTATCGGGGGACGCATGTTGGCCCACCATGAGGACCATAAAAAATGTCGCCTATGGAATACGGAAAGCGCAGATTGTAAAAAAAGCGGGCCAGGACGACAGAAAGGACTGCAAAACGCTAAAAAGAAGCATCAACAAGCGACCGACCGACCGATTTGTTGATGTCAAGTCTGTTTCGGTTTGGTTTTGCTTGGTCCTTCGCGCCGAATATTTCAGCACACGTCGTTACCTCTTCCGTGCATCCCAGTCTCTCCGTCGATTTAAGGTTTTGTTTCCTTCTTTTTTTTTTTTTGTTTTTTGGCCCAAACATGCTTCAATAGCTTTTAGCATTAAATTTAGACTTTTATGTGTTTATTTGCTTTGCACGTTTCATTTTGCCGGCACTTTGTCTTTACATTGCTTTTGACCTCCTTCTTGCCCGTCTTTTGGCTCGGCTCTTCCGCCCCTTTTCCCCCAATTTCCGCTGTCCATTCCGTTCGTGTCCCTTTTTTCCGGCCGCATTTTCGTATATGTCCGTATAAGTTTTATTTAATACGACAAATGGCCTGTAACTGGGATTTAAATAAATGTAGCCAACATCCAAGTCATGTCCCCACAAGCAAATACGAGCATACATATATACATATCTATATATCTGTAGACATATATGCACTTGATTACACTTGATATACTTAGTGTGACAGGCATATCTGCCATCGATCGGTGGAACAGCCTACGGAGCGAATAAAATTTTCATTTTTATGTTGCTGCAAAGCATAAGAAACAAATTTTCCAGCTGCGTTGCCGGCAAAAGGTCCTTTGGGGAAAATCTGAGGAAGAAGTGGAACTGAACGGATGCCCTGACCCGAGACATCATACGAACGAGTGCATAATACGACTTTAATATATAACTATTTCATGGATAAAATGTATAAAGGGACACAAGTTATGCGGAGCATGAAGAAAACGGTTTGCATTTCGTCCTTAACGTAACACTTTAAGTAAGTAAAACGTCTTAAGTACTTGCACTCAAAGCATACGTTAATTAAAATCCATTAACTTTGCGAGTCAGGGTGAAACTGATGCTTGATATCGAAGTGGGTATCAAAGCAGTCTCTACGGCACTTATCTGCCAACTTAGCCCACTTATCGAGCAATTCCTAACACATAATAGTCAGAGGCATTGCTTCCGCTCCACCGAACAGCATCAGACAAACTCAGACAACTCGATGACACCTTCACTAACAAGCTGCATTCAAATGCAAAATACTCCAGCTCGAAGTTTCCTCTGTAGTCTAAGTCGGCAAACTGGAAATGTGAGATATGGATAGGAATGGAACATCATGGCCATGGGCACATTGTTGCTCCGACCTATGTTTGGCTCTAATTGCACTTGCAGCCGGAGGAACTGTCTCCAGGAAAGTGTCCGTTTTCGGCGGCTTCTTTTAATTCAAGCCAGCATGACTCAAACTCTTGAGCAAGTAGGAAGTAGACACCGAAAGTACACTCGAATAATTAGTGATGTTAAAAGGAAAAAATAATGACTGCTTTATAATAATAATAATGATAATATATATCAACTGAAACAATCAATCTTCTTTAATCTATCTAACAATCAAATAAGGATAACATATGTCAACTGAAATATTCAACCTTCCACAATCGATCTTATAATCAAATGGTTACATCCTATCAACTCATTAGCATTAATTTAGCTAGTTTCTTGCAGTGCCGAATGGCTAAAAGCGTCAGTTTTTGGGTCTTAACAAGAAAACTTTTAGCGCTGTTTTTCGGCTTTATTCGTTTTCATTCATTTCGCACTGTCCCAGCCACATTCCCTTTTCCCTTTTTCCATTTTCCTCTTCTCGTTTTCCCCTCTCGCAGTTGCCAGCTTTTCCAGCTTTCCCCTGTTTTTCCACTCGATCTGTGCGGTCTGTTTGTTTGCTGGCCTCTGACGCTGCAAACGAAATGAATTTTATATTGAAATAGTTTTAGACGGCTATTGGCGCATCCCTTCTTTTTTGTTTGGGCAGCAGAAGTGGGAGTGGTCCTGCCAGTGGGCGGAGTGGGCATGGCCAGGGAGCATTTAGCACATTAAGGCCGCGAATGGATTCCCTCTGTGCACAACGGCAAATAGTTTCCTTCATTCGGATGGAATTGGGCGCTACGATTTTTGGGAGTTGGCCCCGGGGCCACTAAGTCCATTACCGTGCGGTTTTAATTACGTGTCCATTCCGCTTTCGTGTCATATTTCTGGCTCGTGGCACGTATGGCGCTGCTTAAAGAGATTAAAAGCGGTTTTGATTTGCATAAAAATGGCCTGCATGCATTTAGACGTGGCTAACAAAGAACAAAAAATGGGTGAAATAAGGACATGGGATAAAGGACAGAGATAAAGGGACGGCAGAAAAGCGTGGGAAACGCCGAAACAGAAGGAACAGAAGGAATCGGAATCTGAATCCGAATGAGCAACACAGAAACTTTTCGCCCGATAAAAGTTTTAGCAGCTGGAAATCTGCAACGCAACTTGACAGCTGTATCTGAATCTGAATTTCAGTCCGTATCCGCATCTGTGCTTGTATCTGTATCTACGTTCGCAATCGGTTCTATGTCCTGCATCTGTCATTTTCAGCGCGTGCGAATAAGCCGGCCTAATTCTGAGCCAACTCATGCTAATTTGATGGGGCAAATGCAAATTCAGGCGCCGCACAAGAAATGAGCTGCAATCCAGCGATCTTATGTCCACATTCTGTTGCTAAAACCCGCTGGCACTTGGTCAAGAATATAGTAAATGAAAGCCCCTTATCAGACATTCACGTATTCGGGTAACATAGTGTATAATATTTAAACCCTTTTATTCTTATTTTTATTTCTGATATATTTGTTAGACCCTTTGCGATATTTTTGACCTACTGCAGTTGGCAAGCGGATAGGCAAATTTGGAACTGAGTACTGAAGTTGAACATGTTTCGGGTGACAAGAATACAAAAGCAAAAAAATATAAAAACCGGCGCTCCCGTTTCCGTTTCCTCTTCCGCTTCCGCTGCCGCCCCCGTTTCCGCTTCTTCTTCTTCTTGGCTTTCCGCTCGTGCTCATCGCTCACACTTTTCGGATAGCCCGCATTTGGCTCATTATTTATTTCAACTAATTGTCGGTTTTTTGCCGCTCTTGCTGCTCCTGTCATATTCATTTGCTGCAGCCCAGCGCCAAGTAAGCATTTTCTCATCGCAGACAAAAGCGTTTCGCGGGTTATCAACTGAGCACACACACACTCACTCGCACACCGGAGCTCACACACGCACAGAAGCAAACACATTCAAACACAGAGACACATTCACACACAGAGACAATGTAGTGAGTGTAGTCCCAGGTGAGTCATGTTGCTAATTAGTTACGGATATGTGCGACATGCTCACATGGATACGAATACACTGGAGCAAGGATAAACAGGACAGGGCAGGCAGGACGAACTTTCCGGCGCCCTGGGGAGCTAAGCGTGACTCAAGGCTGGCCCTTCTGCCTCTCCTTCTTCCCACCTGTATCTGAATATCAAATAATATTTGCAGCAGCCATAAACTAAACGCAAAACTTTGCTAGAACCGACATTGCGCATACGCCCCATTGTCTGATCGCCGCACAAAAGTGGAACTTGCTTCGCTCCCACAGCCATTCGCTTTCAATTTGCGGCCCAAAATTTGTATCACTTTATAATGCGATATTAAATACTAATCAAATCAATGCGGAATCCGCAAAATGATAAAAGCTCTTTGTTGTCGCTAGATGCTAGTGTTACTTTCGATACTTTCGAAATGCTGTCGTTCTTGGTTACCGTTCCCTTGTCAAAATTATGTTTTAATAGGCAGTCTATTACGTTGAAAAGTTTGCCGCACCGCAAGCTGAGCCCGGTCATTGCCATCGACCATTCGCCAACGCCGAATTTCTCCTCCTCGCCCACAGGAAACTCAAAAAAAAAGAAAATGGGATCCCGAAATCGATTTGTGCTGATTGCTGTAGGGGGGCGAACGCAAGTGATACATCACAAATATATTTCCAGGAACTGTTTTTGTTTCGCCGCCAAGTGGCACTCAATGATTTCGCAAAAGTTCAATGAATTTCGAAGGTCTAGTGTGAAGGAACTCTCGCTTAAATTGCATTAAATTGATGAACATTTAATATGGAAATATATTTGAATATTCTGACTTTAAAAGTGGGAATTCCATTTTCAAATAAGGATACAATACGTGCAGCTTTCACGGAGATCGTAAATTAAATAGCTTATGGCATTATCCGATATCAGTGAGTTTTGTGCCAGTGCATCCATATCGCTGCTGATAAACAAATGCATTGCACTTGCATGTTTTTAGCGGCCGCCGTTGGCGTTGCTTAATTTTAATTAAAAGCCAGCATGCGCGAGCCACGCCCCCATGCCGACCCCTTTTCGCCATTTTCCGCTTTTCCCCTCATTGTGTGGGCGATGTGGCCATCGTGTCTGGGTTAGACCGCAAATGCAGACGGTTCGCCGGAGCGCGGAACAAGTAGTAATTGTAGTTGGGAACAAACTAGGATAGCAAGCCCTGACCCATCTCTCCACCTTTTCCCACCGCCCCTGAACACGTCAATTGGCACCCTGACCTGGGCAGAAAAAAACAAAAACCAAAAAAATGAAAAAAAAATAGGAGCGAACGAAAGAGCAATGTAATCGCTATTCGTTTCGTGCTGCCCATTTCCGTTTCCGCCGGCGCTTATGATATTAAGCTGTAAAGTCCTGTGAAAACCGTGAAGCAAGGAATGGGCGACAGGACGTGAGGCTACAATTCAGTTGGGAAATCAATTCAAAACGCCCCCGCTCGTTGGTGCTGCCTTTGTGTGCGTTTTCTATGCCATTAAAAAATTATTTCACTTTATATCTTAATTAAATTTCGCGTCGTTTTGCGGCGCATCGTGTTGGTGGCCCGAAAATTGCCAGCCACGACCAACTCAGCTCAGCTCAGTGCAAAGTAAAGTAAATTAAATTAATGTTTTGTAATCTGATAAAGCCGAAAAACAACTATAACAAAGCAGGGCCAAAACGAGAATGAAGCCATTAAATGGCCAACAAATGAAGCCGAGTCCGGCGAGCAAAAAAAAAAAAAAAACGAGAATAGATAAATAAGCTCGCTGGTGTTTCGGCCAAGTTTTTCCCTCATCCGGGTCCTGACGAATGTCCGACATTAGCCAAAAACTACATACATACATACATGTTAAAACATACAACTGAGTTTGGAAGCCGCGTCGGGATCTAATCAATGCCACATGCACATGAGGTTGCCTCATTTAAATAGCTGGGAATAAATAAAAGAGCCAACGAGCCACATAGTTCACATAGATTGCAAGTAATTAATTTATGCATAGCCCAGGATTAGCTTTCCATTTTATATTCTAGTTAAAGCTAAACCCTCTGCGCTGATTCCACTGACCATTTTTCAATGTCTGGGATTGTTGCTCAAGATTTGCGGAATTCCTGTGCCGATGGTACCACAAAGCTGCCCGACGCCTTGTCAGAAATCCACTTGAACTTCTTGGGCAGCCGACAAATGACCGAATGACCAGCTAATGCCCAAGTAAGCCGCATAGTTTAGCCGGGCTTAGTGCGACCCACTTGTATAGACCATCCGCGGCCCAAAGGGAACTATGCAAATTAAGGGCATTGTAATAAATAAGAACAAGGACCCAGCCTGGCTGGACTTCAAATGGTACCTATCATAATCTTGAGTAATGAACTGAAATGTGGTCTAAAATATGAGGTGATTATTTATATATTTTAGATACTCCACTCTGCGTGCTTTCTATAACATAAGATCCACAGAATAAATCGGTTGAAAGTAGGGTATCTTTCCTGACATAGGAATTCATCCACAAACAGATCCCTGGGATATGTTATCCGTTTGTAGTTGTCATGTTGTATGTGGGGTGTTATTTTATCGGGAGGGGTTGGTTTGTGGGGGAATTCATTTGGTAATTAAACAAGCGGGCCTCTTGATTATAGAATGAAATTGACGCCATTTGCCACAGTCGTCGAGTCTCCGGGTGAGTGAAGCAGGTGCTAACAGGGGGCGTTGGCAGACAGGTGGCCACAAGCTTGGCTCTAAATGCAGAGCACTTGGGGCACGCTGCTTGTTAAGGCCACTCAACTCCATTAGCACACGGTGACTGCACTGCAAAGAAAATCGCTACCTGCGAACGCCTGGACTTTCATAGCCTGGACATAGATCACCGTATTTAGTTCTCAGTGCAGTCATTCAACGCCGATGAAAGGGAAATGTTTGTTTTCCGCCAGAGTGCCACCACTACTATCAGCTGGTGGGCGGACCACCTCGTTGGCAGGCAATTTTAGGCATTATTCTCAGTTTCAACTGCTGCCCCTTGAGCTCCATTTCCATTGTTGCGCTCCGTTTTAATAAAGTGCAAAAAAGTTTTTCGCCATCTCGGAGTGCAGATTAAATATGCAGGGCCATCCAAGCTCTCCAGCATCCTCGCGATGGATGATAATAATGATAATCGCCGCGCGATGATAACGATGTTTAGGATGGCAATGATTATGAAAAGTAGGGTGGGTGGGGGGTGGTGGTGCCACCGAAAAGTTTATTGCATTATGAAGTTGAGATGGTTGTGCTTTAACTTTCCCGCAGCTTAAGCTCTATAATACTTTTGATTAAATTAATCAAGTGCCTGTCCCCGCGGTGGCCGACTGTTTTCCGTTTTTTTCCAGTGTACTATATAGTTTTCAGACATTTGCCGCATGTCTCGCATTAAATGGCTTACCTGAAAGAGAAGAGATAAGCCTGATGTCAGAATTATTTGAAATATTAGCTTAATGGTTAGAGTTTGAACATTAAAGAAAACTGAGCATTATTGCTTTTCATTAAAATCTTACGGCAATGAAGAAATGCTATAGGTAAACATTTGAATGCATTTTAAAGCTTTAACCAATTCGAATTTAGCCTGCAGCCGCTGCTGCTTATGAGTTATGCAATCGATAACCAATCAATGGCGGAACTTAACCAATTTGGGCGCACATCTAATGAAGACATCGCGAATCTCGTGCAATTTGCCAAATGAATCGCTGCCAGTTTTGTGGCGAGCCAAATCACACGCTTCGCACTAGCAAGGCCAACCAACCACCCACTTTGCACCCACTGCCACACACACACACGCACAGATATTTTCACTCTGGCAAAAGGACTGCTCTAACTGCTAAAGTGAAGTTACTTTTTGAAACAGGTAAAGCGGTAACGCAACGTACCTGGAAAAACAAACCAATTTAAAACTCTGTCTGAGATATACATTTATAAAGAAATGCAATAAACTAAGATATAATTTTTGATCCCTAGAATATTTCCTACATAAGACATTGAATTTGTAATTAAAAATTTAGAAAGTAGATATAACACTTGATATTAGTTTGCTCTTCTTTTGCCAAAGCGTACTCAAGATAAGTGTGTTATTACGATTTCTTCCGGTGCTTCAGCCACCTGCTCCTGCCAATTTGTAGCATCGCTTCCACTGCCGCACGCACTGCCACGCCCCTTACGACCCTCACTGCCACTGGGACGCCCACTTTTTGTTACCGCCACATCCACTTGGCTTCTCGGAGCTGCGGTTTCCTTGGTTTGATGGATTTTTGCGGTTTGTTTGTTGCACGTTGGCAACTTCGTCGCAAGCGACATTGTGACTCTGCGCTTGGATTCAGACCCGGAATTCGTATCCGTATCTGTATCTGTATCTGAATCTGAATCCGAATCGGAATCCGAATCAGAATCTGCAACTGAAACTGAATGTTGCTCTTCAAATTTCATGGCAGCTGAATGCGGCTTCATTTGTCAATGTTGGATGGCGGGCTGGCGGGGATTGGGGTCTTCCTTTTGACAAATGTCAGCGCGCCTGACAGAGATGGATACAAAAATCTATCTGGCGAAAATAAAAATGTCGCCGGGCCAAATAAATACAAATAAAGTGCAATTCGCTATCAAATAAGGAAAGTCAACTGCCAGTCAGGCTGTCAAAACGAAAGCTTTCCATTTTGTGTACCATCTAAAATGCGGCGACTTCATTTCCCGCGGGCCAACAACAACAAAATTCTGAGCAAAAACAATGGGCCAATTCGCAAATTTGTATGTGTAAAACTTACTAATATTTTCCCCAACCACCCGCACCGCCCAACGCAGCTACAGATTATTTATTTGGCGAACCAAAATTTTGAGATTTTTTTTTGCCAATGGCAAAACGCAAATATAGCAATTTGAACAGCCATGGTTTTTTTTGAGTTTTGGCCACAATTGAGATCGCAGATTGATTTTTCCATTAGCATTATCGGCAAGTCGTAGCTTAGAAACAGTTGAAATGGATTTTCAAAGTCCAGGATTCGACCTAAAAGCTTTCAACTGCATAGTTCTATGTTCGCTGCTCTCAAATCTTAAATCTGCTTTAATGTGGAGAAAATAGGAAAAATGCAGTCAAAGGTAGATGATTCTACACTTTTCAAAATGCGGAAAGTTAGTTTGAAAGTTAGTAAGGAATCTTTATCGGTTGAAGTTGCTTATATTTTCTACCTTAAATAGGTGTTAAGTATTTATTCTATATTTTTAGATAAAGATTTATAGCATGTTATGTTTTTTTAAAGGCACATTTGTCGCAGTGCCAGACTCTTTGTGGTCCGCCCTGAAAATACTCGACTCCCAGCAGTCCTTTAGTTTTCCGCTCCGCTACTCCAATGTGTTATGCCAAAAGCTAAAAACTTATGCTTTTGCCAGTTTATTGTCTTGTTTTGCTTTGTCTGTGCGACAGGCAGGCAGCAAAACAAAGTGGAAAACTCTTTTTCCAGCACCCAAAAAAAAAAATATTCGATGAGCGCAGATTTAAATACACTCAGTCCCAGAGTTTGTGATTGAATTTTCAGTAGCAATTTGATTTTGGCACAAAAAAATTGCATGTCATGTGCAAGCAATTAAATGTACCAATGTAATGGGGAAAAACTCAATTTCCTACCCGTTTTTCAAGACTTTCAAATACCTCTCGAGCAAAGGTGGTACTTATTCAGAAAACTTGTCTTACCGCTAATAAAGTGGCTCAGCTTCAGCTGAGGGTTTTGTTTTGTATGCGAAATAGAGGAATTTGCCTGTTACCCAAACCGTTTGCCACTTACCATTTACCAACTGGAAAACTTCTGGCCCCAAAACTTTGTGATGTCACTTTCAATCTGGCTGGAATGTAAATAAATAAAGTGTGTACGTACTATACCATACTATACTTAGCCACTATATATATATATATTTGAATAGTTCGGCGTTTGTTGTCCTTCATGCATTGGTTTATTTCGTTCTGCCCTTGCTAGTTCCTTACCCCATATGAAGATAATAACTTTTCATATTTTGCAAACAACAGAGCGAGCGGAAGAGGTGGTTGTGAAAAGTTTGCTTACATAAACAAATTGGAGGGACGGGGCGGAGATTGCCTTTAAGTCCATCCAAAACACAGACTATGTATATTGACCGCTCTCAACGGGAATTTGAACATGAAAGTAGCTTATTGATTTATTCCCTAAGTAAACAATTCTTTTTAAAGGGATTTTATACACCTTTTTTATTAGCTGCCCATTTATGACAAATGGATTGATGACTAATTTATTGATTTTCAGGGGTTTGGGCATATTCATTCCTTCATGACTTATTTATTAATTCGATTTTCGTCGAGTCTCTAAACTTTCCGTGGGCCGCTGCCCTTTTAAAGAGATTATTTAGTGGCTGATTTCCCCACATAATCAGATTAATATATATATATTTTTATTTTCCTGTCCACAATATTAAAGCGCTAGGAGTACAGACATTCACATTCAAAGAGCATTCACTGTTTCGACTTTTGGAAGGATAATCTCACTTTTCTGACCTGGCCTTGCAGGATTTGTGCCGAAAGTTTGGGCCACAGCTGAAATTTTGTGTGGGAGTGGGATTTTTGTGGTTGTGGAGGGCTCGAAAGGGCGTCATTAAAAATCATTAAAAATCAGTGAAGCATCGCAAATGCGACCGCTGTCCCTTTTGGCCAACCGTTTGAAAGGTTCAGCATTTTTACGCCACTTGCCGAAGGACCTGCGGCTGAATTTTATCCGTATTCCTGCCCAGCTCTTCGTCACTTTTCTGCTCCAGGGACACTTATTATATAAAAACGTGATATACGCACTCGAATCAAACTAATTCCGGTGAATGAGATAAGTGTATTGGATTAACATTACTGAGAAATGGAATTCCCTTCCTCGTACTTTGAAGTTATGGTATTTAGTAATTTTATTTATTGCTTACTATTTTAAGTAGTGTATGCTTGCTGTTTTATTATAAACGCCGTTCCCATAATATTACTCTAATTGGCAATCCTCTCTGCTATTCTAAGTACAATCTCAGATTTTAATTTATTCAAAAAAAGTTTAGTTAAATTTTATATTTCAATTGATATTTTATCTCGACCCAATCAAGCAGGACACTCCGTTTATTAGGGCATTTTTGCACTCCCCATTTCGGATCGAATTTATTACAAATATTTTTGGACCCGGCCAAATATGGTTTTTAAAGCATACTGTTGTGTGCTGTTGGCGGTTATTTGTTACAGTTGGCTGTTCTTTGATTGGCCTGGGCCTGGCTTTTCAGTGCCAGGACATCCCATCCTGCGAGTCCTTGTGCGTGACTCCACCATTGTTCTCGGCACGAGAATTTAATGTTTGCCAACGATTGCGCCTCAGAGATTTGAAAAGCAGATTCGCTCTAAAATTTATTTACGTTATTATTTAGAGGGTGTGCGCGTGTGTGGGAATGGTGCTTTTAATGGCCTTACAAATTAAAGTCCATGCTGCTTTAAGCGCTTAACATCGCCGCATGAATGCCTGATGATATCTCTGCCCGAAAAGGACATTTTCCACTTACAATAATCACACAATTTACACGCATTCTGTGTCATCGCAACGAGCAGTGTGGCAAAATATCTTTATATAGTATAAATGCCGGGCACATACAGCACCAAGTGGGTGGAGATGGCAGTAAATAAACTAATGCGGCTGCTTGTTAAGCAAAGTGCCGTCATCTATTAGACAATGTCCCCAGAACGGAGCCAGTTCATCCGGAGATCCGGAGATGGCCATCCGCATCCTCATACTCCACGGCAAATGAACTGAACTCGACTGAATGACGAACTCGACGGAGTCGAGTCCAAAAATGATGGGATGGGGCTACAAATGGGATTGGACCAAGGCAATTTTTCTTGGCTCTGGCTGGACACAAATATTCGCCATGTTTCCACACGACGACATTGCACTGCGCGATAAAATGTATATCTCTTCACTAATCTTGTTCTTTAAACAACCCGAAAAGTTGTATAATATATAAGCCTTTTTTAATTTTATTTAGCTTGGAGCTATAAAAGTAACACGAATGTTACTAAGATAAACAAAGCACTGATTTCTCGCAGTGCAGCAACGAATGCAGCTGCGAATGCGTAGCATGTGTGACAAATGTCTGGAATTCTCTTCTGCTGGAGGAAACACCACGCCACTCGCAATTCCCAGCGCTAGACTCCCTGGTTTTTTGGGTTTTTTTGCACATGTTCCTGCTCCATTTTTGCGACTTTTTGTCTTGCTCCTCATGCATGGGGACTCATTAAGGAACATCAAGTAACGAGTCAACAGGAAGGACTCCCTCTGTTCAAACAGATACATATGATTCCAGGTCCAAAGTGACATTTACTTTGTTGCTACTATATTGAACAGTTTATGTATTGAATAATACTTTGGAGCTATATTTTTTTGTTAAGTACCTACTCTTAAATGCTGTAATGTATAAAAATATCATCATAAATCATTATTTAATTATTTAATTATGTGAACATTTTTCCTTGTGCATTTACACTCGCCTCCAAGCGAATTCCTTCGACTGGAAGCAAGACAAAGGCAACTGTGGGCCCTTTTCTTTACTTTGCGCGTGCGACTGTCACTCGTACGTATACGTAATATGGCCAACGGAGTTGGGACAAAAATCGCTGGGAAAAGCGGAAAAGCGTCGAACAGATGAACTGTCAATGGATGAATGCTGACAAGCGAAATGCGGATTGAAATGTCACTGAAGAAAGTCAGTAGTCTCATTTATCGGTAAGCTGATTAAAAATAAGCAAAACGTTTACCATTAAGTGTACGAAGTAATGGTAAACATTTTAATTAACAAAAAAGTCATTTAATATATTAATAATATTAGAAATGTGCAAAAATTCATTCAACTTCCTACCCGACGAGGCAATCAGTTTGCTAGCTGAAAGTGTGTTTAAAGTTTGCAATAATAGAATTTATATCTCATGAAACTCGATGAACAGTCGTCGGGGGAAATCGGGCGATTAGCAGCTCCGAAAAATATGAAGCATACATAGTGCCAAAGTTCTCCAACGATACATTAGCCATTGAGGAAAAGTTGGTAGAACGAGGCGAAATAAATAAGAAATAAATGAAGCTACTTAAACGCTTCAGTGCCACCGGGCACAGCAGGTGCTCCTTCGTCCTGGCTCCATGCCCCTAGCTCCTGGTTCGCAGATCTTGAAACGCTTTAATGAGCACCAGCTTCCTACAGGGCACTCCGACCCCTCTGGCTGCCTCTCGTCACTATCTCCGCCGCCTTTGTTGATTCTATTTCTGGTTCGGACCCGGCAACGTGCTGTCCATACATACGAGCCATTGTCCAGGGCATTCTCCTTCTGAATCCCATCCCTCACCCGCGATGCCCGGGAGAATTTTTCTATTTGCTTTCTATTTGCTTGGACTATTTGCTAAGCTGCTGCCAATTGTGTGTGTTATCGTCGGTCCTCATAAGGCGAGTGAAGCTCAGTTGCTTCTTCCCATGGTCGCTGACCCCTGACTTCTGACGGTTCTATGGATCCACTTTGACCTAATGACATATGCCGACCTCCAGCGGAATCATTAATTATCGACCATCGAGGTGCCGATGATGGTCCAAGTCCAACTCTCTGTCCCGACTATCAATTACCCAATTGCTGCCATAATTCACAAAAGTATTTCTCGTTCGAGCCGTTTTATTTATGCTAATTTCGGGGGTCCTTTGAGTTTAGCTCCCCGTGGGAGCGAAACCGACCGAACTGAAACCGGTTTTAGCTGGCTTTTCACGTGCGTAAAATAAATTTAAATCGCCCGCAAACGGCAATTGCTATTTTTGGCATATTTTATGGCCACTCGAAGGAGCCAAATACAGAGGCTTGGGCGAAAAGGTTAATAGCAAACTTTTTCCCCATAGCCATAGCCATACCGTATCCGCATCCGTATCTGTATCCGTATCCGTTCGCTTCACGAAAGCAAAAGCGTTTTATCAAACCGCCAAGAACGCGTAAGCAAAACAGGGCAACCCACAGCCGAGCGTAAAGTTTGGCAACTCTGGTAAAAGTTCGTTAAGTAAGTGAAAGAGCTGTGAATGATTTATTGCATTTTAAAAATGTAAACTGAGCAGCTGAAGAGCTGAGAACAAAAACCGGAACCCGGACAAGGACAAGCCTTTTCCCTCTTCCCCCTACAGTTATTTTCCTCTTTTTTTTTTGAGAACAAAAAATAAATAAAAAGGGGGGAAAAAATAAAACCCCTAAGAACCATCACAAATGCATTGCTGCTGACAAATTGCCACCCGAAACCTGTCTTTGCCCTTGAAGCGCTCGCCAACTTGCTTGTCCACGCTGCGTATACGTAATATGGCAACACCGTCGCTGGCCAGTCCTTCAGAGCAAGAAAAGCGACAACAAGCAGAGCGAAATGGAGGAGGAAAACAGAGTCGGAGACAAAATCCCCTAGGAGGGCCAGACAGGCGGGTGGAAAAGCTGTCAAAGATTGATTTTCCTGCCTCACGTGAGAGCGTCCGAGGCGAGCTTAAATTGAGCCCTCTGTCAAAACTGGACATAGAAAGAGGGAAAACTATTCAGAGACCGTTCCAACAAATATTTAACTTGCAACACACAGAGCTCGGAGTGATGCACTGCAAATAAATGGGCAAATTTATTGGCATCCCCAGGCGATGCTTCTGAGCATTTAGCAATTTTATGCTCATAGAAAAGGTCGGCTTTGGGCCATTTTGAATGACAAAATGTTTGAATAAAAAATGTACTCCGTTAAAAAGCCTTAATAAATCCTGTTTTTGTTTGTAATGCAATAACAATACTTTAAGGGTATTTGTTTTGTTTAATATGCCTCCTTTTAAGGTATTTGGTTACAACATTTCATTTCTTTCAGTGCCTAAAATAAAGGTAAACAAAATGGGCAATGCACATCGGATGTTTTTCAGCTGTTCACATTGAAAATTGCTTTCGAAAAGTTTGTCCCATTGTGGCTAAGAGCAGGGAAAATGCACAGACATGGCGATTAAAGCCAAACTCAATGCGAAATGGCCAGTGGCAAGCGTTTTGGGCTATCTGGCGATCGGAAATCGGATGCGAATAATGCACAATTTGTATATTCATCGCTTCCGGCTAACGCCATCTTTGATTTATGCCGCCCCTGCTACGACCAAAAATCCAACATACACATACACTCACACACGTATATAGAGCTCACCCGACCAGAGGGGGGCGTGGCAGGGTGGATAAAGAGGAAGAGGAGGCGGAGGAACAGAGACAGTGGGATAAATTCAATTGAAATACAATTGGCTTATAAATGAAAGCCTATTTGGCAGACGACGACAGCGTGGATGGTAAGACGGTAAGGCCAAAGATTTGGGCCCCAGATCGATGGGCCATTCAATATGTGCCCGATATGGCGGGGGCGTGGCCATGGGCGGAGAACACCGAAGACGCTCGACAATGAGTAGTCAATTGGTTTTTGGGCCCAGGATGGCTATGGTTACGCTAGCGAATTGAGTGATTGATTGATTGGCTGATTACACACTCACCGAAAGCTAATACTTTTCCGACGCCAAGGTCGTATCAAAATTTATGAAAAAAGATATGACTTCGCTTAATCCGATTGCAAACTTTAAACAGTCATTTAATTTTATAGAAATCTTGTGCCCAAAAATTTAAGATAGAAATTCTATTAGAGCTGGTTCATCATCACTATGCTGTTAAATACGCTGTTTAAAATATTTCCAGACATTGTAGACCAAAAACTTTTTTAATCACGTCTCTAGCTACTTGGCTTAATCCAAATGGAAACTTCAATAATTGAAACTCCATGCGAAGCGAAGCGCTTAACTAGCCCCGCCAGATATTCAATATCGATGGGCTTAACGCTACTTAACTGTGATTACTTTAGCCGACTTTCCCCGTACCGGTTTTCCCTTAAAACTTAAAGTCGCTGGATGGGATTTACATAGATATGGGGGTGGCTGGGGAATAGATGGAGCTGGAGATGGGGAATTTCCCCAGCGCACAAGACATAATTACAGAAGCGTCAACATCCCACACCGCTGAGCAAAAGCTGAGGCAAAGGAGGCAGTTGCAAGGTGTTGGGCGTGCGAAAATTCCAGCAGTTTGCCTATTAGTAATTCATAATCCTGTGCCACAGTTGGCGCACCCCACACACACACACACACACACGCATAGAGGAAAAATCCTTCTACCCCCAGCCAATGTGCCAGTTTTCATGAATGGCTCCTTTAATTGAGTGTCCTTACATTGCCTTTCGTCTTTTGTCGTCCTCACATAGCTGGCATATTTGCCCGACTTTGATTTTGTATTCATCTTTGGGCATTAGGGTTTCAGCACTCGAGATCTGCAGTTTTTCTGTGTTTAACCGGAGGAATTTAAGGCCAATTAAATGTTCGACCACTTGCCGCTGGATCGCCATCGTCATAAATCAATTAATCTCCGAAACGCAATTAGCCAAGTCAAAGCCGATGAGGTGTGGTTATGGTTATGGTATGTGGAATTGGCGGGCGGTTTTTGGCTGATTTGGGCTTTCGGCTTGGTGGCTTGGGGGGTTTTGAGGGGTTGTTGTGGGGATTCTCGGTTTTCGGTTTGGTTGGGCGTTTATCATATGGATTAAGGTGCGTGCGAGTAATCGATGTTCAAGGCGAACCAATTAAGTGGCATTAATGTAATGGCTGCAAATGCAACTTAACCACAGCCAAGAGTTCCTGCCCAAACTTCCGCATAAATACGATTTGTTTTGGGCGGAGGGTTGGGTGTATTATGCGAAAATTAACGAGCAGCAGCGCAGCAGCATAATACATAATATGTATACAATTGCCTGCCCTCCGCCCACCGATTGCTTTTCTCTCTCGGAAAACCCAATTACACTTATGACATTTGCAGTGCCAGGTTGCGTGTGTGTGAGTGTGTGTGCGTGAGAGTCTATAAGTGTATTAGCACCCACACAACCCCAAATGTGGAGGTCGAGTAATGAAATTTGCAGGTGTCCAAACAAAAGCACGGACACCCGATTGCCGCAAATGGGAAATTCGGACAACTGAGATGAGAAAAATCATATAAATCCATTTTCCACCTAGCTGCATTTAAATTTGAATAGCTCTGCAAATGACTTAGTTCTGATGATATTACTATGTATTATTTGGTGTTAAGTGCGGTAACTTTCGATGAAAAATCATCAGTCATATTAGCCGCTCGAATATTGCAGCTCCATAGATGCACTTTCTGAACCGCATGAAATGCTTGTTAAGATACTTTTAATTTCTCCATTAACTCGTTAATTATTTTCATCCATAATGCGATTGCTCATAGGTATTTTCAAGCACTCAAAGTGTATTCAAACCGCCGATATTAATACCTCTTGACTCAGTGCCATTCATCCGTAACGCCCATTAATCACCCAGTGTTCAAAGTGGCGAACCACGAACTTTTGGGCGCCATGTACTAAAGTTTATAATTTTTCCACCATTTCTGCCAGCGAGGATGCTACTTTCAACTGCCGGCGCGAGGTCTATAAAATATTTAAGTCGGTTTTTTGCACATTTCCCTTATTTATTTTATTCCGCTGTGCTTCTTTTTGCCCAAAAACCGCAAAATCGACTCAATAATGCGCCAGTACACATGTGTGAGTGTGTGGGTGGTTGGGTGTGTTCTTCGTGTGAGTGGAATGAACAAAACTGGGAGAGGGGCTGCACAAAACCAATACAAACACAAACAAAAACACTCACATACACACACAAATAGTAGCAGCATGAAAAGTCGGCGAACAGCGACTGACAGGCAAACATATATAGTGTATATGTATAGCATGCATGTACAGTAGGCACCCACTATAGCTAAACAGCCCCAAAAAGTAGGCATTCACCTCGATTATTCAGCGAACGCTTCGAGCGGTTAACGGATTACCCGTAAATGAGTGTGAGTGTTCCGAAAATGGATTAAGCCGTAAAACTTTCGAATGCCAAAAACTCCGGTGATTAATTGGCCCCATCGCGTGCGGGGTAAACTGATTAATTAATTATATTCATTCATATCAATGGATGCCGAAGCGATATTTATCAGAGTCGTTGGCAGCATTTATTTAATGCAATTTATATGGCACACACTTCACGTCTTTTCAGCCCGAAATGCCATTGCTATGATATTTTAATTAATCCTTGGCCAAGTGAAAATAAAGTAAATTGTTAATTTGCTAAGAATAATTTGATTTATTTGTTGCCAGTGCCTAATTTATAATGATCGTTATGGAAAAATGCCATTCCATTTTTTGGGGGGTGGGGTTTTCAAAATGAATTGCACTTTGTTTCCAAGACAATCTGCCCTTGTTAAATCAGCTGGCATTGGGCAAAAGCCAGTGGAACGAACACAATCAGACAAATAAACATACATATTTCCCCTGTGGATGGAAAACTCTAAGTCTGTTACATATGCAAAATGGAGCATGGCGAATATGCCAAAATATACAAAATTGATCAGTCAAAAGTCAATTCGTTGATGGACAGTTGGCCGAAAAACGTAGATGCATGCACATACGAAAATACAAAAATACAATATTGAAAACTACTATATATGGTATTTTTGAATATAGGTGAAAATGTTGGTTGGTGCGCAGGGCGAAGTCAAACCAATTGGCAAAAGTAAATTTCATGAATTCCCGGGCCAACGGAATAAAATGAGAATAATACAAAAAAAAAAAAGAAAGAGAAGTGGGAAAATCGGGAAAATCTGCCAAAGAGCGTGAGCAAGTGGGAGAGGGACGGGGATATAGAGCGGCTGGCAACACGAATATCGCATGCAAATTTCAGCGTCCGCACACTTAATATAATTTCACTTAAAAACACTCAAACCAAAAGCGAATGAAAGAAAGAAAAGGCAGGGCTATTTGAGTGGAGAAAGAGAGAGAGAGAAGGCCAGCTGCTTGGCGAGAAAGAGAGGGGGCTACGCGAGCACAAAGAGACGGGGCAAGTGCTGGCCATTTCGACTTTCGTGTGGCCTTTCTTTGCTCTGCTGGCGCTAACGTGACTTTGGCGCGTTAACCTCAATTTATCGCTGCCATTTATGTCCTTTTTTTCGATTACAGCATAAATTGTGGTAGCTAACGTGTTGGCCCACACACACACCATCGCACACACTTGCATATATGTTGGTGTAGCTCACCTGATAAATGGTAAACTGCATGCATTGTGTAATCGATAAAAAAAATAAAGTAAAATACAAGAGGGCAAAGGCAGCTGCAAATCCTTCTGGCACTGGCATGTCCTTCCATTTCTTGCTCCTTGTTCTGATTTCACTCCTTATACCACCTCTGACCCGCCTGAGTGGCATTGAAGGACGACTGCCTTAATGTACATTTGTCTGCATGTCCCACATATCCTTGCTAGTATGCACGTTCATGTCTCCGAGTGTAAATAAGTAACAATTACCCGTTGACGCGCTGTAAATTTTAAGCCAAGCTCCTGCCATTCGAAGGACATTCGAAGATTTGGGCCACAACAAAGGCATCTAATTCCAAACGAAATTCGCAAGGAGGTGAACAGAGTATGAGTTGGATGAAAATTGAAAAGGATAACATATTTGTGCTCCTTTCTTTGGAATATTATATTTATCAGAAAGAACTTTATTTCGTTTTTCAAAAATTTAAACGAAATTTCACTGAAATATCTATTATATTCCTAAGCCGATTTCACAGCTAATCTATTTGCATTATTCGGCAAAAACTGACACCGAAATGTCGCGCTGTCACTATCATTTAAAACCATTTGAATTTTGCCGCCAGGTCTTTAATAAAAGTGCATGGCGTTTTTATGCGCATATATGAGGACTCCGATATGTGACACATAGAAAAAGTGAAGGCTTTGCCGTTGAGGATTATCTTAGCTAGATTGACACGCGGATATTTAGCTTGACAGTAACTTTTTTTCGCATCAATATGCGCTAATCTTTGTATGGAAAGACCTGCAATCGCGTTTTCCGCTGCGGATTGACATATTTTATTAAAGCGCATGCCAAATTTGATTAAATTAAGCGCTTTCCGTATTGTCCGATGTGAACTCAAATGTTATATTTTTCCATTTTTTGCCTGGCTTATTTATTTTTGAGCCACACATTCGACAGTTGTTCCGGCGAAGAATATTTGCAAAATGTTCGCCGCATTTGGAACATGTTTTTTCCGCATTTCTCTCTCTTTCACTCTTTCACGGTTTGTTTATTTGTATTTTTCTATTTTTTGGTATTTCTTTTATTCCGATATTGACTTTTTGGCTTAAGCGGAAATTCAATTTAAATGTTCAACATTTTTTTATGCTTGCGCAAATGTTGTTGTTTAAGCCTTTTCGTTATTTTGCTCATTCTATTTGAAACAGCTAGAGAGCTTCATGTTTTTATCGGATCGACCAGCCAGAGGATTCCGAATTTCATTCGAGGCATTCAAAATGGTTCAGGTTGCATCCACAATTACCAGCAATTGAGAGCGGGACTTAAAATATGCACAGTACAGCTCACTACTGTGAAGTCAAACAAAACGAAAGGGAAAATGTACCCCGCCCCCGTACAACCCCACCCCCCTCCCCCCCCCCTCACCACTTTTCACTTAACATTACAAGGAAAACAGGGAAAACTGGGAAAACAGGACGCAAACCCAACGCAGACACGTCCAGAAACATAAGCGCAAAAAACTACAGAGGAAATGAAGAAGTGGGGCTTGCAGGATGAGCAGTGGGATTGCGATGGAAATAAGGATGAGAAGGAGGAGGAAGATAAGGCTGAGGAGGTAGTGGAGCTCCTCGAATGAGACATTGGCGCAATAATCATAAAAAGTCAGTGCGAGGCGACACAATAAACTGCCGCCGCCGGCAGAGCGATGATTATGGCACTCTCTGGGTTACGTCGCGTTCATTTTCGGGGTGGCACTAGATGGTATAGCCACCACCACAGCCCACTGAAACCGGCGAAGATGAGCAACGTTTGCTTCCAAAGCAGCGGAAACGGATGCAGAACGGATGTGGAAGTGGGCCAGGTGGTTGCAGGAGGCGAGTGCCGAAATCAAGGGGTGAAGAAAAGGCATTGTTAACCACCTTGGGCGCATTTGTCAGCTTCTGTCGCCCTCCACGAAAACCCTTCATCAGAATCCGACTGGCACTTGAATTGCAGGTATAAACAGACGGTATGCTTAAGTTCAGGAATGCAAAGTATCGGATTTGAAGTTATGGCGCGGATAATTTGGGGTTAATTATCCTTATTTTCAGCTGAAATCTTAGCTGTTAAGTTGCACGAAAGCTGCTTGTCATTAATCAGTACTCACATAGAATAAACAATTTTTTATTATCTTTTAGATACACACTCGTGCAATAATATAAGTTATCTTTTAAACTAAGTTCTATGAAATACAAATTATTGTATGGTGCAGTCGATTTATATTGGTTTTTCTGCATAACAAATATAACTAGCGCTCAACCCTTTAAGCTCGAAAGATTTGTGTTTAAACAAGTACTTAACCCTAGTTAAGAACTTACATCATCTCTAAGCAAATCTAATTTTTTATAGCGATAGAAAGCACTGCTGTTACAGCAAGATAAATCACCAATCCGTTTGCTTCGGCCAAAGAAGGGGTAAGTATTTCCAGGGAGTTGCTCAAATATTTCTTCAGTTTACGACGATGTGCGCCGGAGGAGAAAGTTTCTCAGCTTTTGTCACTGGATCTGGGCTGCATTCCCCCACGACGAGTGGCCAATTGAGATGAGCGCAATAAATAAGCCAGTTTGTGCGCTGCACGTCCCCCCATACGAATCCCTTATACCCCATTCCATTCCAGTCCACTTTGCTCCACTCCATTCCATACCATCGGGCTTCCGCCCAAACGCAAACCCAATCCCAATCCCGATCCCGACTTCCGGCCACTTTATTGTAAATTTATCTCTATGAAATATGCCGCATTGGCGGAATGGTTATAATTCTGGGCGGGCCAAAGGACAAGTGGGCGGAAAAGAGCCGTCAACACCTTGTCCTTCAATGCAGTCTGCTCCTCTGTCTGAGTCCTTTTTCCTCTCTGTCTGTCTGTGTGAATTTGCCCTGTCTGTCCGAATGCCTGCCTTTCTGTGGATGCCTGTTCTTTGGCGCAAATTTCATTTCAACTTTGTCTCCTCTCCGTTGGCAAACACATAAATTTTGATGAAGCTCTTTCAAAAACAGTTTATAGTTTCATTCTTCCTCTCATCGCCAGTCATCTCTCCATTTCTCTGCCCGACTGTCTGTCGTCTGTCTGTCGGTCTGTCTGTCTGTCTGACCACTTGACACTTGTTTTGGCAATGGGCAGTGAAAAGTTTTCGCTTTTTTCTTGGCCCAGACTTTACCCTCAATTTGCAAGTTCAAGTTAGTTAAATAGTTGCCATTTATGGCGCTCTTTGTAGCCGCACATTAAAGTAAAATCCGCATTCAATTCGCTGCAAAAACCAACGCATACGTAACAGGGTGCACGGGGCGTATGCGTAATAATATTCATGAGGTTTGCCACGTCCCTCGTCCCAGCAGCTTGCACAGCTTCCGCCGCTCCTGCTGCTCCGCCAACTTATCCCCACATGCTCGTGGTACATTCCGGCAGTGACAAACCCAGGCTTAGGAGGAGCTGGATATCCTGGCAACAGATTCCACTGGCGGATACATGCGGATCCACTTTATTATGCGGATTTTTCGTTGCCTTTGGATTACGATTTGTATCTGTGTCCCTTTCAACATGCGAACATAAATACATACGTACTATTCCATAAAGTAGTACAGCATTACTGCACATCCGACTCAGATTTCCCCTTGCCTTTTTGGCTGAAAATCGTGTGCTCAGCTTTTGATAAATTCATAATTTTCACTTACGGTTTGAATTCGGCTTGCCACGAGGAATGGAAGACAAAGCTTAAGTCGAGAGTGCAATCATGGAAAGTATTTAAAATGAACAGATTTAGCCATGTGCTAAGTGCATAGAAATTCTAATCAAAAATGCAGACAGTGAAGTGAAAACCAACGATTATGTTGTATGCGATAATTATTTGACCAAAATTCGTTTAGGAATTTCAAAGTGATTTTTTGCAAATGAAATATGAAAGTAATTATTTGAAATATTATTTTGCTAATGCTCTTTACTCGTACAATTCAATCAATGGCATGCAGTTTTCTCATTTCATTTGAACTGGAGCATTTGAATATATTAATTTTTTAACGACCCAATCGTAAGAGTCTTATTGAATAAAATGAAAAAGGTTTTGCGCAGTGCAGGCGGGGGATTTTTAGAATTGAATGTAAGAACTGGCGTTGCCTGGCAATTCAATCTGCTAACTCCATTTAGCAACCAATCTGCTAGCCCAGGATTCACCCTTAATCAGGCTTTGGACGGAATTTTCCGGCCACATATAAAAGCACTTTTCATTAGCCATAGACATTTTAGTGCATCTTTAATTTGCATGCCAGCCCACAAGCCAGAAACCACTCGCAAACAACCCGCTGAAATGCAATCAAATTGACAAAGCTATGTCCAAAACTTTTCCATAATTCCCCCATTTTCTCGGCTTTTTTTTTTAAGGTTTTTCTTGGATTTTCTTCGTTTTTTTTTTTGTTACCCTTTTTGGGGGCTATCTGGTTGCAGTTTTTGCGCAGTTCGAGGGGTGTGGCAATAGTAAACATATTTTTGCAGCAACGGCTTTGTTTTATGTCTCCCAACTTTGACTACAGCAACTTTCTGTGTCTCAGCTTTGTTTGTTTTGTTTTTGTTTTTAATTCGGCGAAAAACTTTTGCTGAAATGGGGAAAATGGCAAAACGGAGGCAACTGAAGCAGTTCCTTACTTTCGCATCAAATTTTTTCTTGTTATTTTCTCGAGCACTTTGATTATGTTTATCAAATGCCTTCCCGCTTTGCGTTTCGTTTCGGTTTCGTCCGGAAAAAGAAGAAAAACTGCCAGTGCAGATGGCAAAAATATAAAGACAAATTATGTAAATTTGTATATAATGATAACAGCAACGCAGATGATAACATCCGTGGGGTAAGGGGAGGAATCGGTTGAGTTGAGCGTATCATGATTTATGCATTCAACTTTCCGTCCGACTGTTTGGCTTTGCAATTTCCCAGTTGCTCAACTAAGACGGATTAACTGGCGAGAGGTAAGTTTTTCCGGGGAATCAGATTGCAGTGCTTATTTTTTGGATCATAAACGCTTTGGCATTCTTTCGGCTCTGTCCCTCGAGCATTTTATTTTAACTAAAATCGAGTTATTTCCATAATTGTTTCGATTTGCTCTTGACCAAAACATTCATTCAAATACCAGATGATCGGGAAATGTTATGAGAAAAATGCGATTACCAATTACGTGTTTTAAATTAGTGTTTTTTCCTTAGCAACCAAAATAATTATTCAAATATAGAATGTCATACATCGTTGAATTCGTAACAAAATTCCCCATCGAACTGTATTCTCACCTTGAAACTTTTATTTTTGACCATTTTTTGCAAATTTTAATGATGGTACCCCTTATCAAAAATGCGAAAATTTGTTGAAATTTTTATTTTTGTGAATAATAAAAACAGTGATAGGGATAGTTAGCTATGTTTATTAGCAGCACAAAACAGTCTTTATTTTAGCTGTTCCACCTTTTTAAGTCAAGTTATGGAGAAAACCACGTTTGTAAAAATTCGAATTTTGGCAATATTATTATTTTGTTTCATTAGCTAAAAAATAATCAGTATTTTCTCAATTGCAATAAAAATAGTTGTCCAAAAGTGGAATGTCATACCTCGTTGAATTCGTAACAAAATTCCCCATCGAACTGTATTCCAAGTTGGAAATTGATATTTTTTGCTATTTTTTGCAAATTTTGATGATGTTACCCCTTATCAAAAATGCGAAAATTTGTTGAAATTTTTATTTTTGTGAAGAATAAAAACAGTGATAGAGATAGTTAGCTATGTTTATTAGCAGCACAAAACAGTCTTTATTTTAGCTGTGCCACCTTTTTAAGCCAAGTTATGGAGAATACCCCGTTTGTAAAAATTCGAATTTTGGCAATATTATTATTTTGTTTCATTAGCTAAAACATAATCAGTATTTTCTCAATTGCAATAAAAATAGTTGTCCAAAAGTGGAATGTCATACCTCGTTGAATTCGTAACAAAATTCCCCATCGACCTGTATTCCAAGTTGGAAATTGATATTTTTTGCTATTTTTTGCAAATTTTGATTTTTTATCAAAAATGCGAAAATTTGTTAAAATTTTTATTTTTGGAAATCATAAAAATAGTGATGGGGATAGTTAGCTATGCTTATTAGCAGCACAGAAAAGTTCATCTGTTAGACTTCGAACAACTTTAAGCGGAAGTCGTTGAATTTGGTCAAAAGTCGGTCCCTTGACTTTTCATTCATCGGCGAGACTGCCTTTAATTATATGATGTATCCCATGCCAATAAATGGTGTTAATAGCTAGTGATTATGCCGCTCGTATCTGCCGCAAATAGCAGTAGGGTGCCATTTGGGTATTTTAAACCACAAATTGTCAGTATTTCGAACTGAATTTCAATTGGAATCGAGCTGAGGGCGCTGGGAGTCGGTGAGTTGTGGCTGCCACTCGTTTTGCTGCACGATAATGACAGACGTACCAGGATCGGATGGACCCTTTCGATATCTTATCGGCCTGACACACTGTCCGGCAATCGGCAGCTGCTTTTCCGACCCACTCCACAGACATTTTCGCACATCCCTTTTCCGGACGGAAAGGAACATTAAATGGACACCACAGAAAGCAATCAGAGTGCGATTCCTGTCCGATATCCTGGCACATGACCAATACACAGACAGCACGGCATGCGTATTTGTGTGTGTACAAATTATAGAGATGTTTGTCGGTTGCGGAATAAAAAAGTGCATTTTATTTTTAATCCGTTTTCTGTGGCTGTTGATTTTGCGATCAAACAGCTTAATCTTTACACCGCAAATTTATAGCAGACACACACACTCTGGCGTTTATTTAACTGTCAAATTTACACATGTTCGCCATGGCGCCCTTTGCCAAACCGTAAATTCTTGTAAAAATAAAAGACAAATAAAAATAAAGGGTGAAGAGAAAAAATTAAAAAGCAAAAGAAAGTTTTGGCCACAGACCGCAAAAGCGAAACCAAAACGGAATCAAATGAAGAGTGCTGCACAACCACAGATACAAATGTTGTGATACAGATACAGATGCACAGACTCATTCCGATACAGATACAGATACTAAGATGCTGCTGGAATGCCCCAGGATGTGTGCAGATGTTTATCGCAATTGCTGGCAGCTTTGTGGCCGTCTGGTTGCCATTCAGCAGATTTTGGACTTTCGACTATCAGCTTTCAGACGTGGTACTTTGGACATCGCCCATGCAGGCACTAATTGAAATTGGAACCGGAACCTGGTAGAACTCAGAAGTGGATTTCATAAGCGGGCAGCGCTCCAAAAACGAATGGGTTAAGATGCAGCTAAGTATGGATAAGGCACGGGAGTCATGTTTTTGCCAACTGGTTTCTGTTTTAATTTTTATGCAACATAAGCCTTCGGCTTACGAACACAACTGTGATTACAGGTCATTCCAATATCATGACACTCTTTAAATTTGCCCAATCCCATGGCTGACTTTGCAGTCATCTATCTCAAAACGCATTCCCCATGCCAGGGACTTTCAGCACATCTCTCCACCATAAGCCGATGTCTCAATTCTGATCTGGTGATGGATGGCATTGTGGCTCTGGATTTTCCGATACGAGACCGAACAGAGTCGGGGCCAAGAGTCATTTATGACCATTACAAGACCGAATGAAAACAAAATGCGAGAGCCATCGAAACAAATACGAGTTTCCCACTCGTGACGTGGGTTTTGGATGGTGGCTGAATGTGCGGAAAAGTCGAGAAGGGACGTCGAGGACAAGTGACGACTGACTGACAAGGGTAAACAATTAATTGGGAACAAAATGCGAGCTTTCTCTGCGTATCACCGAGTGCTTGTAACAATGAAGATGAAGATTGCTCTTGGATTTCCACGCTTTTCATCCCTCCCGAAAAAACCCCACACAAACCGAGTTTAAAGCGCTAAAACTTTTATCATTAACGTTGAAAATCAGCTTAAGACCGTGTGATTCGCAGGGCGGGAGGTCGCGATAAATGTCAGAAGGTGTTCTTCGTTTCGCCCCTGTGTGTGTGTGTGTTGTTGTTTGTTGCTGTGTGTGTCAGAGAACAGCAAGGGTGGCATTTTTTGCCACTCCGACTCACACTCAATATTTTGGAGTGCGGGTGCCACTCAGCACTCACATCGCGGGTACTTCAAACACCCAGTTAAAATCTGCATGCCTAAAGGGGATGAGTGGCAAAACACTTATGGGTTTCCCGTTAAACACCCGGGTGCCTAGACACCCAGTGCTTGGCAGGTGCACTCAGAGTGCCAGTGTTGTGTATAGCAAGCTGTAGCATACTTTTCTGAGACGAGCACACAAAAAGAAATGTGGGGGAAAACTCCAAGCCAAGCAAATTGATTAGACTCACAAAAACACACACATATGAGGGTTGGGACAACATTTGCTTTGGCCATGAACCCAATGGCTAAGACCCCCGCCGCCCACTGCCACGCCCGCTCTTGTCAAACGCCCACCACTTGAGCCATTTGCCTTTGACGTTGGTCGCGTTTTTACCAGCAATGTACAACGTACAACGCTGCGTATGCGCATTATTTGAAACGAGCACAGTGGAAACATTTCTGCACAGCAACTGTGTGTGTGTGTGTGTGTGTGTGTGTGTGTGTGTGAGTGTTCGTGTTTTTGTATTTTGTGTGTTTTTATGTTTTTATGCGCTTTGTGTGTACTTTGCTTTGGCAGCGCTTAAAATAATTTAATTGTTAGCATAAGCTCTTTAATGTGCAGCCCCCACTTCCCTACTTCCGCTCTTAGTGGCCCGTCTGCGTTGGCTTACATTTCAGCCAATTACGATGGCTTAAACGCATTGGAGAGGCCAAAAGGCGACGACGAGCAGACCGGATCGACAATTTCCCAACTATTCACTGGAAATGGATTAGTTTCCTTTCAATATGGTTTGCTCTGTGAAAGGAGGAATTACACCTTAGGCTCATTAATGCTCAGTTTAATTTATCAATAGGAAATGATTATGGTAACCTAGACGACTACTTGGCAAAAATCCCAAGAGCCTGAATCCTAATTTTTGTTAAAATATTTGGTATTTTGTCTAACACAATTAACACAATGCACCAAAAATGGAATGGCATACCTAATTAATCTCGCAATAACATTCACCAGTGTTCAAACCTGGTGGCAAAAAGTATTAAGATTTAAAAAATCAAAAAAATTAGTGGTAGGGATAGTTCGTTTTGCTCATTAACTTACAAAACATTCACTCTCTTGTGCCCTGTGGCACATATTTACTATCCAATGATGAAGGACACCTTGTAACGCTCTATTGAATTTGCAGAGCCAGTTTTGAATTAATTTGTCTATAGCAACATTGTGTGACCAATAGGTATATATAATATTCTTATTGTTACATAACAAGGACTTGTTGACTAACATACATGAGGTGATGGCAAGTGCATCTCATTGTTTCTGAACAGATATTTTCGAAGGACCTTTCGGCGTTTGGGCAGGACATGCCAGAGTAATTGCTACAAGTCCGTATACCTGATACTTCCGACGGGCCAAACTGTAGTATTTAATGAGATATTTGCTGGCCAGAACACCCAAATGAACTGCAGGTGGAGAGTGCACAAAGTGGCGGGGAATGGATGGCAGGGGACGGCAGGGGATTCCAAATGCAAACAATAATACACAATAATGATAATCCGTATAACTTCATTCGAATGTTGACTAAACTAAGCATTGCACATTATGCAAATGTCCATTCATGCGACATGCGATAATATTTGCATTTGACGAACGGCAAACTGCACAAACGCACAGATAATCAGGGGCGTGGAAAGAGGGGTGTTTTTGGGGCGTGGGGTAGGGGCGTGGCACTGCTAGACCAGGCCCCACAAACAAATAAGCCAAATTAATGTTAAAAGGCAACATTGGGAAATTAATTACAATCATGTTACATGTGCAACTGGCCCCAGCTCGTATTTTACTCGCACAATTTTCCCCGACTCTTTGATCCCCTGCCCTGCAATTTTCCTCCCGCTTTTCGTAGAATTTCCCCCTGGTTGCGGCATTCGAAAATAGCCAAAATGATGAAATGAAATGAAATATTTGCAAATCCTTCGATTGTGCATGTAAATGACAGTTGAAAGCCAGTTTTGGCCCAATAAAAGGCGCTTTCGCATGGGCGAATTATCAAAAGGAAACATTAATGTCTGATTCTAGCAATTATTCAAAAGGTATAAATATTTGGAGGTGTAACTGCCTATGCAACAACTTCTTAACTATATAAAAATTGCAAATAATTGCAAAATATTGCAAATTGGGCAGTTTTGTATAGAAAATGGTTTGATTCTCTTTGTTAAAATCAAAGTATTCAATTGTATTGCCAAAAAATGCAACACTTCAATTGTGTAGATGTGTAATTTTGTAACATTCGGATCATTATGGTTGAGAAATTATGAATAACAAGAATGTTTCCTAATGAATATCCCAATATTTTTTCCAAAAGAATGCACGCTCTTTAAATTGGCCACATTAAAGAGTGTGAATCTGGGCAAAAGTTGGCATTGTTGTCGGCGTTGGCCAATTCAGTTGTTGGCCCGAAGCCACCCCCCTTCGAATGCCGCCCCCCCTGGAAAGACCCCCGTGGAAACCCCCTTTTTTTCAACTGCTGACGACGCCCGCTGTGCTGCTGACAGCAAACAGTTGTTTTGCATAAAAATGCCGTTGCAGATGCAAGAATGGCACTGCGGAAAAGGATGGTCGAAAAGTATTGGTAGCGTGTGTGTATTTCCCCATATGTATATGTATGTGTATGTATCTATATACGAGAATATTGGGGTGTTTATTCCTTTTTGTTGCTATGTAAACATACAATAAATGTGTAGGAAGCCATTCGCTCACACACGCGCACCCTCCCATGGCCACCGCGATGTCCATCGGTTGTGCCATGCGGTTGGACTTCGAAGCTCCTAAAGCCGGAATTATGTTATGCTAATTGGATATGCGTATGATATAAAGGCTCGTCCTAAAAGTCACTCTTTTTATTTTGCCGCACCCATTTCCTCGATTTTTCGGTCAGCACAAAGCAACTTTTTGTGGTCAAAGGGATGTGGCATTGAGTATGCTCCAAAGGCAGGGCAAGTTAGTTTGCACTTTCGGGAACTTCAACTTTTCTCAGATATATATCTCGATGTAGGTAAGGAATATATCTAACCGTATTCATTAGCAACAATGCTAATTCAATTCATACAATTATTTGGCATTTAATGCTCAGATCATTTAGTTGCATCCAAGTTATATGTTGTAAATCTTGAATATTTGTAGGGTAACCTGGTTGTCCTTGGCCATGACTCTATGCTTCCACTTGTTTATCGTTAGCTTGGCTCGTTTACTGACCCCACTTTATGTGTCTCCTCGCTGAACGTTATTTTGCATTTTGATGTTTTTAATATATGGAAAATGCTGGGCAGACGGAGCAAAGGGATGCGAACGGAGGCAAAAGATGTCCATGTCTTCCATGGATGTGGGGGGGGGGGGGGAGGGGGGGGGAGTCAAGTCATCATCTTGGCCAGCCACGTCACGCAGCTGGTGAAAATTTGCTGGCCCGTTGGGCATCGGGACAACCGAGCATCAGATGGCTGACTGGGCATATTTTTTTTTCGCCCAACAGCAACGCCTCATTTCAATATTCCCCATTCAACCTTCGACGGTGAGCCGTGGTGCGGAGTGGTCTCCGTGATTTTCCACAACTCATCGGCGGGATTGGCCATTAAAAGTGCGAGAATCGGGGCAGATGGTCAGATCGGCTCTCATGATTCCTGGCTACGAACAATTTGGTTCGATTCATGGGCAAAAGGTCTTTGGGGACACTCCATTCTCGCTGGACTCGCTCTAATTGTAAACCTTTCACTTTGGGCAGTCACTTTGCTGAATTAGCTCGATATCGGTTTAGATGCTCCAGCCGATTAATCAGCTAAGACTTACCCGAGTTGACCTTTTCCCTTTGGCATTCTGGGAAAATTGCTTATTTATAGCATTTTCCCCATTAACGAATCATGCTCGCTGGTTATCCTTTCGTTCTCTGTGCCGCGCATTAAGGAGCAGGATAAAGTTATGTTAAGAGCATGGCAACTTTTCACGAATTGAAAACTTTGCAGCAAGAGTGTCACATGAGCAAATTTTCTTGGAATATGGTGGTAGTTTAAAATTAATATAGGTACTATAAGAGTCATGAAATAATAAATATATTTTTAGCTCTTTGGAACTATATCTGATTTTGTTTTATATCCTGCAGATATATGAGTACGGTGAGTAGACGAAGGGGCTGACTTTTGAGGAAAGGTCAAGTCAAACGTGGATAACCTTATGAACTTTGAATTGGCTGTTGGCAACGATGACTCGTTTGATCTCGTCCTGGTACTTGTGCTTGTCTTGAGATGCCACCTTGCCACTTTCCCACAGACAGCCATCATTTATTTCGCCTGCTGGTTTCTCGAATCTCGAGTCCCGATGCCCCAGCTCCCCATCACTCGCATCTCTCTATCCATCATTGGATGAGCCGAGTTGCTGTTCGCAGGTTGGGCAAACATAATCCGAGCATGTTTTCAATTAATTTAATGCCGCATCCCAATTTGCCGGCTGGAGTGTGTGTGTGTGAGTTTGTTTGTCCCGCTTGCCGCAGAAAGTGTGCCACACATGCGAATGATTAATGCGACTTCGTCGAGTCGGCAACTTTATTGCTATCCATCGGCATGGAGGATGTGAATGTTGTGGATGCGAGTGTGAATGTGAACGTGAATGTGGGTGGAATAGGCACTTCAATTATTCATCCAGACGATTGCGTCGCCAAATACGAGTGTTTCGCCTAATGAGATCTGCACAGTTGTTTGGCTGCAACACTCCCAATCAGGTCTCGAGATTCCACCAACTGAATGCCCTGCATCCTGCAGGATGCATCCATTTCTTTTCGCACTCCGGTGTCTGGGGCGACACTTTTCGGTTATTTTTATCACGGCAACCACGCATCGTTGCTCTCGAACAACAGGAATCAGTGCAAAAGGGCAAAGACACGGCGCCCCTCGAAAGAGACGGAACTAGGCTGTCGAGAAAGAGACGGCTACACCGAAGTCAGAACGAGACGGAGCACTGTGCACTCAAACGTGGCGATGACAGAGCCTGATGGGCTGCCAAGGCTAAGAAGTGCGAACCAAATGCCACTTGCACCTCATTAGAATGGGACAGTTGGGAAATGCGATGGCGAAAAGAACTTTGAATAGTTATCTAGTCCGATGGCAGGAGGAATGTGGTCTTGGATCGAAAAAAGCATTGAAATCTAAAGTAGAGAGCCAGAAAACCAAAGGAGCAAGCGAAAAATGGAAAAAAATAGGTAAAACTTTAGATCCACGTTTAAATATTTTAAGGGAAATATGTGTTGAACGAAATAAGCATTTCGACAAAGTCCTTATTAAGTTGCAGGACCTTTTAATGAAAGATCGAAGTCCATATTAATTATTCACCAGCATTTATGCATTTTAAGTTTCAATCAACGAAAATGACTTATTTGCACATGAGCAATGTTTTTCATAATAGCACTACTATTTCGCAGACCGCAGAGCACTTGCTTATAATTAATAACTTTCTGAGTGCGTTTACTTTCACCTGCGTCCCAGTCGAACTGCTGGCTCGAATCGATTCCGAGCCGCATGGAAACGAATCGAATCCATTTGATTCGAATCGAATAGCGAATGTTTGCCCAATTGTTCGGGATGTGCAAATGAAACGTGGCATTTCCGCTGGCAGGCTCCATAGTGTTTGCCCAATTGCGATTGAGTAACAATTATTCGTGTGTTTTTGCTGGCACTCGTCGTTATCATCGTTATCTCGCCCCGCCACTCAACCGCACTCTCACACTCATACACTCAAAGCCATCCACTCATACACTCATACACTCATGGACTCATGGACTCATGCACTCATACATTCATACTCATCCCGCTCTGTTTGCGTTCGCCATTGCGGTGTGTATTTTTAATTTTGTAGGTTGTGCATGTTATGACAAGTGCGATGCAAATAAGTAATATTCGCATGTGGCCCAGAATCGGGATTCAGGGAGCGCAATCAGGAGCAGGGCACACGACGCAGGACGCAGGACGCAGGATCTGGAACATAAAAAGACCATTAGCCAGAGTGTCTGGCTGCCTGATTGCTTGGCGCAACGAGTTTCCCGAAAGAATACACAACAAATACTTTGTTCGCTAATTGAAAGTAGTACGCACACGCAAGCTAACTTTGCCATAAAAGTCCATCGAAAAATAAAAAGGGGTTATTTAAAAAAAAAATCGAATAAAATCTATACTTTAAGGACCGAGTTAATGGCTTTCGTATTGAATGCTCTGCAAACTCTTTCCCCAACACTTTGGTCACTTCAGTATTGGTCAGTGATTTGGCGGGCACATGTGCTTTGCCTAATTAACTTTGGCCCAGTTCCGTGGCAGGATAACGTGCTCTCGAGGACCTGCTCCCGGGCATCCTGGCCGATTGCCAACGCGAGGCTGGGCCAAAACGGAAACGGAAATGGAGCCGAAATAACCGAATAAAGAAATAAGTAAGAAGCGGGAAGCCAGAATAACGAAACTAATGAAAATAATGCTCAAAACTACATGGCCCCCAGAGTGGGGCAGAGTGTGGATTTTTCCCGGAAGTGGGTCACTTAATGGGGATGCTGCATGTGGGGACCAGATGTCGAAAAGGGGAGGAGGAGCGGTGGGAAAACCTAGAACTGGCACGCCATCAAAATAATTAATATCCTTTCAAATGTAACATGGACTAATTACAAGTACAACTGCGCCAACAACAATATGTGGGGCGACAGAGTAGAGCAAGTTGGCTCCAAAAGGGACAACAACATCCACAGATTTGTGTCCGTGTGTGTCTGTGTGTGTGCCTAGTCAAGGTCGTTCGTGCGCTTACATATGTGTGCCTTCGCTTTGTACACGTGTGTGTGTGTGCGTTTGTGCATTTACCGGCCGACTTTTATTTCCAAAAGGGCGGGAAACACTGCTCCGCTTTTCTTTTTGGCCAGCTCAATCCCTGCTTACCATTGTCATTGCTTTTCTTTTGCTCTCCATCTCTCTGTTTCACTCTCACTCTCTGCTTTGCCCATTCCCATGCCCATGCCCTTTCCCATTCCCATTTCCTTTGTCTTGCCCACTTGCTCAAAAACTCATTAGTCAAAGCATTTGCTAAGGAAAATTCCCAATTAAGCGTCTGCCGAGCCAAACAATGTGAAACGGGCTGTAGAGGTCGTTTCGATTTATTGATACCCTGCTCCATTTCCAATTGCAGATGATAAATAGTTTGTAATGTAAAGATAAACAATTAATCATATGTTTTAGTTAAGTATTTAGCAAATAACCTCATAAATTACTATCAAATTTGTATTTACCAATAACAAAGTGCGGATTTACCCAACTAAAACTAGCAAAAAAAGCGTAGCATACCCTTTGGGGCCAAGTGGCCGGGGAACATGGCTTATCGGAACGTGTGTGCCGGATAACCTTTTCGCTTTTCACTGTTCGCTTTAATTAAATCCATATAAAATTTGCTTTTAATCAGAGTCGCGCTCATATCCGACTTCAAGTGCAATTGAGACACTTTTGAATAAGCGGCACAGAGGACAAGGATGTGCATACAGGGGGCAGAGGATGCGCCACCTCTGCCCGGCAATCCCATCAAACCAACATGCATCTTCCTTTGCAGTCAGCGACTGTCGCCGATTTAATTAATCTGACATCATTTATTATGCCAAAAAAGGAGAAAGGTTGCTGCAAGTGCCACTGGATGTGGATGTGGAAATGGATGTGAATGCGGATGCGGATGTGGGTGTGCATGTCGATGGGTGGTGGCAATAATGCGCCAGGCTCCACCACCACCACCAGCACCATCATCATCCTCTCACACGAGCCAAGAAATTGCTTTTTAACGCACACTCACTCAGCGGCGAAGGGATGTGCGTGAAGGGGTCGCCAGGGCGGCCAAGGATCAGGGATCGGACCAAAAGTGATGCAGTTCGCCGGCTTAAGTGTCGTGTCCTGGCGTCCCGGTGTCCCGATGTCCAAGTGTCCTGCTGTACCCGTGTCCTTGCGCCCTCGCCCTCGAATGCGAAGCAGTCAGCCCCAGTTTCAATTTACATTCACGTTGATTTTTTGTTAAATTGGGTTTGACTTTGGCTGTCGTTACCAACGATGGCAGCGCAAGTTGCAACAAATCAACATTGACACAGACGCAAAAGGTGAGAAAGCGACCCGTCGGTCCAGGTGAACAAAATATAAAAGAAAAGGAAGAAAGAAAAAAAAACATTAAAAAGAGGCCAGTCATCGCTGTGTAGTTGGTAGTATTGGGTATAAGTCCCAGAGGCCAGGATTCCATTCACCAGGTCAAGAGTGCTTCATCACCGCTCTATTACCGTCGCAATAGTTTCAGCTTATTAGTTATGGGAGCTGGCTAAGAGGATCGGATATCGCAGAATTGAATCCTGATCCACGGTCCCCCCGGAAAATTGGGGCCACTCCGAAGGTGACTCAACGTTAAATAGAATAAATGGAAGTTGAAGTTAATTACGGATGCACTGTAGCTTAAGATTCAAGTTATAAACATTGTACACCAAACTTAGGCAGTAAACGCTTATGTTCTATTCAACAAAAACTAATTTAACATAGTGTTTTAAAGCATTTGACAACTTCTTAATTTAGTGACAAGCAAGTTTTGCTAAAGTCCTGCGTAAGTAAAAAAATAGCACAGAGGAAACGAAATTAATTTGCGCAGCATGTTTAAACTTCAGACAAAACTTTCCCAATGGAATGCCCCCCAAATAAAAACACACACTTCCCATGAGATTCGAAATTTATGTAAGCTGGATGTCAAAGCGTTTGTTAACTACGACAATAACATGCGAAAACGAGTCTATAATGTATGAATGTATATAATCTCTATAATGGCAATTAACCCAGAACGAGGCACTTCGGCCTGACTGACATGCCACATAAATTGATGGGTATCGAGTGCGATTAATCGACGCTAAATGAAATTAATAAGCTGCTCAAAGTTTGTCGTGGCCCAAAAAGGACTTGGCCAAGTATTATATTTAGTTCAGGGCCATCCGCTTATCGCTAGTCGAGTGTATGGCATTTTGCGAACATTTCAATTATACATAATTACAATTTTAACACTAAGCCGCGCACAAGCGCCATCCCTGCCACTTTTCCATCCTCGAAAATCTATGCCAAATCGACCCAGCATAGACCCTCCCATTGTTTGCACGTCGTCACGAGTGGTGGCAGTTTGATTATAATTAATACTTAAATCCCGATTTTGAAAGCCATTCATTCCATCCATTACGCCCAGCTGGCTGTCAATTTTGTTTCAGCCGACGGGCTTGTCGAAAGTTTTGATCACTGTCATCGCTCAAGCGATGGTGATCCCTAATCCTACTTAATAACAAACTGAAAACCCAAAACCGAAATACGAAAAACGAAGATTGAGCACCCACTTGCTTGCAAGGATAATGAAAATATTCTCGCTATTTGATTTAATTTCAATTATAATAAAATTAACTAACGTTCAATAGTTCTATGCGATTACTGAAAGTGCAAAAAGCCTTGTCAGTGCTTTATTTATAAATAGTTTTTACCATATTTTTATTCAAAATCAAATTAATTTTATTATCTGTAGCTACGGTTCTGCTAATAACATTTTATAATTAATGTTTTGCCTTTTTCGGTCTTCTAAATATACCAATTAAATGCCCATATGCCACGTACGCTCCAACTGCCCAAAACTGTTGAAATTCGTTGAAACTCAAATGCTCTTGTTAGTTTTGGGAATGGGGAAAAAAACTAACATAGAACATAGAAGTGCAGGATATCCTCGACACAGGACACCAGCACTTCGCCTGTTGCCTTTCGTCGAACTAATTAGCGTGAATTATGGGAGTTTGATGGGTTGGCCCTGCTTGCCAGGCCCTAATGAATGGCTGTTCGGCAGTTTTGTTGACCATTTGTTGAACGCCACCACCAATAGCACCAGTACCACCACTCCCACATTGCTGAATTAATGGCCGATTGAGGGATATATATGTACGTACATATTCGAGGACGATTCGGAATCAATAGACGCAACGCGAATGTTATCTGCCATAGTTACATTCATTTATTCCCACGCACAAAGACGACTTTGATTGATTGAGCCGCCGGCGGAGTGGAGCATATGTAACTGCCAGCCAGCGGCTGAATGCTCATCCATGGACCATTATCAGGATCTGTGAATCCGGAGGACGGGCTTCGAGTCCCTGGACCCTTTGCTCGGGATCTTTACGACCCCGCTCCTCTTTAACTTGACATTTATAGCATCATACGCATTCGCCTTACTTTCTCCGTCTGTCTGCCTGTCTGCGCTTCACATGTTTATTATACTATATGTTTACCAACTTAATTGGTAGTTATAGACATTCAACTTTAATCCTTGAGCAGGGCAGACCATGAGGCCATAAAATAAAAACAAAGAGGCTGTCTGAAGGAATTCCGGGGGGCGAGACTTAAAGAAAAACTTATTCAAAAACCTATTATATCCGATTAAGGGTTTATTGAATAAGCGCCACTTAAATTGCTAAACACTTGCTTAAATTCACATGCTAGAGCCTTAGGCATGTTGTCTAAGTTAATTGCAATTAATTGTTTTAAGCAGTGTATAAAATTAGTAAGATATGATTTTTAACTTTTCGTTTTAGTTCATATAACATATAGCACTTTGTAGCTTGTTATTTATATATTTTATTATAATATATTATTTATCAACTTTCCACCGTGTATCCGTGAGAACGCAACTTATTTAGCTTCTGGCACTTGTGTGAGTTGTCTGGAGTTTTTCGCGAGTCAGTCGCATGTTTCTGGGAAGGATGTCGAGGTGGTATCCTTTCTCAAAGTTATTCTAGCAACCATCACCATCCTACTGACAAATCAAATCATTGCCATTGCAGCTGCATTCTTAACGGATCCGTGTTTATGGCAGTTTCCGGCTGCCAGATGGATGGACTTTTGTTTTCGGCCTTGACGACTCCTAATTGGAGAATGGGAAACGGGGGATCGGAGGAGCAGTAGTGAAGTCAAATTTAATGCAAAATTAAGCAAACTTTCGGTGGCGCCTTCTGCGGCGGAACCAGCTCCGGATTTTGAATTCGAGATTCCCTCTCCGACCGCCAGAGTCGCACTCTTGCTGGGGACTTTCATTTTTTGTTTGGCTACGAGTTTTGTGTTCTTTTTTTTTTGGCATCCTTCAACTTGTAGCCGCAGCTGGCACGAAAAATTCCAACTTCAGACCGAGTGCCTATCTCTCTCTCGTGTCTGCGTCTTATTTAATTTGGAAAAGGCCGCCGCATGTTCGTTGACTTTATTTGCCGTATGTAATAAAATTAAAGGCCTTTAGCTATTGTACTTCCCAAAAAGAAAAGACCAACAGAAACAAAAAAAATAGAAAGAAACCAAAAGCAGGGCAAAAGAACAAATTGTATCTGTATACATGGGCAGAGGAGCAGGAAGGCAGGCCATGTGGACCCAACGAGCCATGAATGCAGACTCTTAGCCCGGGATATGGCCATTAAGTTGGCCTTTTTACGACCACAGTAGTTCTAGATGGTGCGTATGTCTGTCGGCCAGGACATGCCCACTATGCCCACTATATGTGCATCCCAAGCACCGCAGTCGGTCGGGGATTTTGCCTACAATCTGACCCCATCACATTGTATATTTAGTTTGGCCATCACTTAAGTCTACACTTTTATAATGAACTATCTAAAAAAAAAAAAGAGCATAGCTGCATATTTAATACTTGCCCATCATTACCATCATAATTACGCTGTTCAATCCAATTCGAGATCTACCAGCGAGTTTATTGGTTTTGCAATTTGCGAAATTGGTTTTCAGTCCTTCAATTGCATCTTTATTTCGGGAAAATGGGCCGAAATGCAAAAGAGTGGGCGAGATAAACATTATCCAATCAATAAAAACTTTGCACATAATGGGAAATAAATCATCAAATCAAATTCGTTACTAAGTATTAGCCACACGGATTTAACAAACAGTTGGTTTGCTGTTGTGCAACTTTTAGGATGCAATATTGTTGCCTCTGAATTCCCATATAATAGAAGATAATATATCTTTACAGTTTCTATACTATAACCCTTTCGTTTTGCACGAGCTGTGGAATTATTTTGAGGATTTGAGTTCTACAGTTGTTGTCCTAGAATTAGTTGTTCTATACTTTGTTGTTCTCAACCGAATCCCTTCAAAATATTCAACATATAGTACCACTTACCTCCACAATGATCCTTGAAGTCGTCGCAACAATCGCCGAGCTTGAGGCAGGCATGGTCGCAGTAGCAGGGCTTGTCGCTGAGGTCCTCGATGATGGCGTTGATGGGCGCCTTCTGGACGACGCAGGACGAGTCGCGGCCGTTGCAGCAGAGCTGCGCCTCCCGGCAGGACCCTCCGGATACGAAGGGCAGGAGCTGCCTCTGCGGCAGGACGACGGCCAAAAGGAGCAGCAGCAACGACATCGTCTCACCGAATCGGATCGAAATGCGGTCTATGTGCGGATTTAACCCTGCGTATTTGATTTGTTGAATTTGAGTCCGTGCTGTGCAACACACACACACACATGTATTCAGATACCCAAAACTCAAATACCCACCCAGTGATGCATTAGTATGCAAATGCAATTTACGCCCAAGAGCGGAAATTAAAACTAAAATTGAATTATGGGCAGCAATTCGAATGGAGCGAAATTTCTGGGGGCCAAATCAAAGCCAACAAAAGGCAAATAAAAGGCAAAAAAAAAAACAAATAAACAACACGAAAGACATTACACACAAAAATCGACAACGCACAAATATGAACTCAACTCGTATCGTATCGACTCGACTCTAAAACCGTGGGAAAGTAGGTCGGTTATTCGTAGGGAGGGTGACCTGTAATTCTATAGCCAGCTACCTTTTGCCTGTAAATCAATGCCGCCAAAAGTGTGGGGCGTTGTGGCTGCCGCCCTGCTGCTTTGCATAAAATATTGAGCAAATGGCAACAAAGGAGGACGTGCCTCCAACTCCACTTCCGACTCAAATTCCTACTCCAACTCCAGCTAAAACTCCAACTCCGAATCGGAATCCGAATCCATCTCCGCCTCCATTTGGTTGCCATTGCCGTGTCCGGGATAATAAAACAAAGACTTCAATTTTCATAAATCGTTGCCAAAGCGAATCGCAACAGACAGCGAGAATTTATATTAACAGCTGTGTCAGCACCCAAGTGGGGCGTTCAAGTCCAATCCAATCCCACTTTCAGTCCCAAATCCTACACTTAATGAAATTACACATAAAACTGCATTCTGTGCATTTTAAAGCCGCAAACACTTGAATCTTTCTATCTATCTCCGTTTAATCCGAAAGATATGCAAAAGTGATTACATTATACGTAAATCAGAATCAAGGATTTTTCCTCCGTGCTGTCCTGGTTCCTTTTGTGCCGCCGGAGGAATTCGCGATGCCCATAAGTCCTTCACGTCTCCATGTGACCCGGATGATTCAATCCACTCGTAAAGTTGCGCTCCACTTGCACTGTGCGCCGTGTGATTTAAACAGTCGCACTCAATCTGGCGGGGATTCGGATTCGATCGGAGTGATTCCGAGAAAGTGGGGATAACAGCGAGTGAATTCGATGGGTGCAAAGTGAATTGAAAATCGCGTGGAGCACGGGGGATTCAGACTGACCCAATCGAAATTCGAATCAATTTTCCTTTAATACAAATCTCAAGAGTTAACTTTTTTCTCTGAGCAAGTTGTGAGTGATTGCTAGACAATTGCAAGAAAAAAGTAATAAGGCTGAACAAGTATTTGGAATATTTGTATAATTTTTTAATATTTGCAAAATACAAAACGCCAGCAGTAGTTTGTAACCTGTTTCCTTAGGATTTTGCTTGGAGATCTTAAAAAATGCACAACAAGGTAGGGAACTTTTCACTGCACTCGGCCATTCATTCATTCATTCATTCACAGTCACTTGTTCATCACTTGCCCACTCATTCACAAAACATCCACTTGCCGCGTTGTTTTAATTTTGGCGCAGGACTTTGATGAGTTTTTTTCTATGGACTTTCGGACGGGACGAGGGTATAAAAATAAATATTATGCGGCGCTGCTTGTCTGCATGAGGGCAAATAAATTATTTCGTAAGCGTCGGCGACCCGTAGCCCCAAAACAAAAGAGAAGGATAGAAAACCGCAAGGCAAACTAAATTTGCGGCAAATATTTTCCCTTGTGTGCGTGTGTGTGTGTGTGTGTGACAGCACGCGACATAAATGTCCTTAAATGATTAATAACTTTTCACTCCTTTTTCGCGCGCACAAGCGTTTCAAGTTTCACACAACAAAAAAAGAAATACAAAACATCGGCGGTCTTATCCCACATCCTGTTCCATATCAAAATCCAATAAGCCGCCCACGAGCAACAACAACTGGCGATCCTTGTCACGTAAACAAAAAGAGAAGTCCTCACACGTGTTGACAGCGTTTGGCTTACGTTCGTTGGTTGTGTTTGGTCGGTTGGTAAACTTTCGGCTAAGATACACTGAGCAAAAAACTGCCGGTCACGAGATGCGCACGCTGCGAAAGCCGGTCGACGACTGTGCCTTCTTCTCGTCGCGTGGTGAATTATAAAGCCTTTAAGGCAGCGACGTCGCTGCTTCGGCAACGCTCGGCATTATCCTTCGGCCCCGCTCGGCATTATCCTTGCAGTTGCGCCGCAGCTGACGCCGCAGCCGCCGCCGCTGCGCCGTTTGTTGCTAGCGGTACTTGTTAGCCTAGCCGCCTAGCCCCTCCGCGCCGTGCTACCCACATCCTTTCGGTTGCAAGGACCTCTATGCTCAGTGGTGAGTTCCTTTCGGAGCTGCAGGCCATCGCCATATGGCCGTAATATCAGGCGACAACCTGCCGCGATAACCCACAACAAATGGGGATGACGACAGCGATAATGCGTCCGAATAAAACCAGCTACAATGAGGCAGGCCAAAGGACCACGGAAATTATGCAACAACATTTTGAATACGGTCGTCCTTGCTTACGATGCATACCCTAAAGCACCGTTACAGGTGATTTCATATTAAAAGCAAAGGCTAAGGTATAGCATTAAAAGCAAGTGTAACTAAAAACAAGATATGCATTACCTTGATGTAATAGTAAATTTAACTGTGCCACCTTTTTGGCCAAGTCATGAAAAATATCAGTTATCTGCAAATTTTTTATTTTGTGTTTTTTGGTAAAAAATATTTGGTATTTTGATCAAAACATTGGAAATAATAACCCAAATATGGAATGTCATACCTCGTTGAGTTTGTTTTTTAAATCCCAATCGATTTGCATTCAAGTTTGGGAATTCTAGGATTTTTAAATTTTTCGCAAATTTTGATGAACAAATTCGAAAATTCGGCCAAAAGTTATTTTAACGGAGTCCGTCCAAAAGTGATAAGGATGGTTAGAATTGGTAATTAGGAGTAAAAAACGGTACTTCTTTCAGGTGTGTGGCCATTTTTGACCAAGTTATACTCAAAAAACTCTTCCTTAGTATTGAACTTTAAGCCAAGAATTTTTTTAGTGAGCAAACCCTTCCTAAAATCGTACTTTATTGTTTGTATTATTCAGAGTTTCATCCCGATTACAGCGTTGCTACGTGCCGCAATTATGGTATGCAGTATACATTTCCGTGCACTACACATTGCATCTTTCTGTCATTACAGGAAATGATTAGAATCCTTGAGATCGTAATCATCTATTCAGTGGTGAGTCAGCGTTGCCATTGCACCGAAATGTGTCAGATTAATCCAAATAAAGAGCTGGCGAGCCATGTGAAATTTGGAAACCGAAGACGAATGCGTATGCGAATGCGATTGCGACTGCATTTACCTGCGTCAATTACAGCCAACTTAATGTTAGACTTGGCACTCTGGTCCTTCCGTTTGAGTGTGTGTGAAATTGGGGAGTGCAGTTAACTGGGCCCGACCCAGACAACCCAGGATTCGGGTCGACATTCTTACATAGATTTGGAGGAGCTGAATTGGTGGGTGGGACGAAGGTCCAACGGGCGGGATTGGAGTGACGTTTATGCTGACACTGAAAGTCATCAACACCAATACACAGTTTCGCTCGTTGTACACAGAAAGAAATTGAGATAACTTTTGCAGTATATAATAAATAAATACACTGCAATTTGAGTAGCAAATATCAGAAATCACTTATCACTTAATTAAAGATTTGCATTTAATAGCTATCTTCGTGCCCCCAGTTTCTCTCAGTCTATCAAAGGCTTGAACCCCCTGCCCCAGCAGAGTGGCAAATATTTGCCGCATAGGCAAACTTGTGCCACTGCCTCAGGACATCGCATCCTAACCCATCCCAACCCGCTCCAACCCTATCCATCCACTTGCACGTCCACATCCACGTGGGCCTCCGATTCGGCCGCTTTTGTCGAAGGGTTCACTTTGTTTTTGGGTGTCGCGCATTTGGCGCGCGTCCGGGGGGCAAGCGAGGCAAGTGTTTCCTGGGCGTCGCAGGGGCGTGGCAGGGGTAGGATGTCGAAGCGAGTCCTACCATGGATATTGCATGCGTCTCGTTTCCGCTCCAGATCATAAACAAAGCGGACGCGTGCGAGGTTATGTACATAAATACATGCAAATTTAATGTCATTCCGTACGGCATAGTCACCAATACTCGTGCACGACCAAGGAAGATGGCGCACACACACACGCTTACACTCTCTCACCCACACAATTATGATGCATCACCTGCGGCCATTTAGTATTGCATACTTTTCGGCTGCCCTTCGCCATCTCAAAAGCATCGAAGGGTATTCCCACAAATAGTTTAGGGACCTAATACGAAAATAAACATCCTTTAATTTATGCAAATATCACAGTGAATTGGTCATCAATTCCAAATAAATTACGCAAAATGTTTGCAAAAATTTCGCTATGCAAACTAATAATGCATAATAGGTTCGGTAATTATCTAACCGTTGACCTTTCGCTTTTCAATCAGTTTTGTTTGATTAATTGTGGCTCTTAATTAATATTCATAGAGCAAAGCTAATAATGCTAAACAAAAAAAACTTCTAGCTAAACATAATTTGGCAAAGGCAATATTAAAAAATATAATTACAATGTAGTTTGCTTACATTTTTTCAGAAAGCTGCTCGAATTGAACGCGGCTTTTTTATACTTCCCATTAGTTCACTTACTATAATTGAAAAGCTTTGATAAAATAGGCAGTTAGTCAAGTCTATTTCAGTTAGAATTTAAAAAATTGTTTATGTTTGTAATACCCTTTAATTTGTTGAATTTTATGACGCAATCTATAATAGTACCATTTTTTTTCTACCGACTGCAGGGAATGCCCAGTTCCACCTGACATTCGAATTTAGATCATTTTCGATGCTGTTCTCGATTTTTTCCATTCTGCCCTCAGGCAAAAGCAATAAAAACAATTAAAATCCGCAGCAGCAAAAAGAAGCATCATCAACTGCAACTAAAAAGCTGGCCGGCGGCAACGTTTCAAAACTAATTGAAATGTCCTCGCACATAAAGATGAACAACAAAGGTGATGGTCAGGGGGTTGGGAGTTAGGTGCAGGATATATGGATATAACGATGACGACTCTATGAACACTTTTGACACACCATGAAAACAAAACTGCATAAATCGCCAGCATTTTTGGGCGAATATCAACAGGAAACAGACCGGGACTTTGTTAAGTCGGCTTAAGTTGCCACTGACAGCCAGAATTTCGGGCCATACCGAGTTGGTCGAAAAGCAATTTTATTTATCATTGGGCTCCGAAACACTTCATGGCCTAATATAATCGAAACTTAGCCCCGCAGATACAACACAGATTTCTAGCTGGTTTAGTGGGTGGTTTTGGGGTGTGTGCACCCAGTAGTGGGTGGTGTGGCTTAGAAAGGCCTTCAAATCGGTGCAGGTGATGGCACTTGGCCTGCACATCTGCAAATATTCTATATGCATGTGTTTTGGGCCACATCTGACGGCTTTCGGGCTTAAGTAAATTATTAAATAGCCAGACATGTGCGCAAACTCAAACCACTGCTAAAATACAGCTTGTTCAGGTGTGTTAACCAAGGCTTTTCGATCACAACAAACCAAAGGTCATATTCATATGTTTCCATTCATCCTGCTGGCTTTTAATGCTAATTGCAAGATACGACCTTAATGCCTGAAATCAAATACTTCTGTAATTATTTTGGATGGGATTTCATGTGGAAGCCCTTGATTAGTTGCACATATTCGGTTGGAATAATTGGACTAACTAGAAAGTGAATAAAACTATCTGAAAATCTTAGTTTGCTTGGACTGACTTTCTCTATTTTTTGTAGAACGCATTAATCGCATAATATATGTATATGTATACATATGCAGCTGCACTAAAAAATTAGCTATATTTAAATCATATTCCGAATAATTTAGACATCTAGAATTTATAAGAATCTCTTGCGATCAGATATACATATTTTTGAGAAAATTAAAATAAATCAAAATATGTGCATATGCATACTATCTCAATTTTTCAGCCAATGCAATATGCAATATTCTTCCGATTTAATAGTGCTGTTTAAAATCAAATTGATTTATTTCTGGGCTGCCTGAGGACCCAAACAAATTCGAAATGTATCCGAGATATATATATATCTATATAAATGAGTATATATGTATCTGAGCTGTTTAACTCATCTTGACAGTGGCATTGAAGTGCCGCGAACTTTTAATCAGATGGCGGGGCTCTCGTTGGACTTGTGGCCAAAATGTTTTCAATATCATAAATTTTTAAAAATATATATACCAGCTGTCAGTGTGTGTGAGACAATGTGCGTGTGTGTGTGTGTGTGTGTGTGTGTGCGTGAGGGGTGGCCGGGTCTGTTAATTTTGAATTTGAATGTGTGCCAACAAGTTGGGCGTAGCGCCGTCTCCCGATTTTCGACGTTCGACGTTCAACGACAACTCGACAGTTGCAATTTGTGCCTCGCGGTTCGAACAACGCGTGTCTAGAGTTTTTATTTATATACAAATTTATATACATATGATATATTTATTTGTTGTTATCTTTGATTTTTGAATTCCATTTCCCATTTGGTTGTTTGTTTGGTTCTCCCAGTGCAATCTGCTGACACATTTATCCGACGCGATTTACACGGCGCAATTAATTGACGAGTTGTTAAACATATCTATTAAATGCGAGCGGCCTTTTAAATAACTCGTGTGCGCCGCGTTAAAATTATCAATTAAAATCAATTAACAAGCTGTGCCGCGGAAATAAAATAAAATCAAATTTAAATACAAATAAAAGAGATGCCGGGAAGAAAAAAAGTAAACACCGCAGGTAGCGCTGTGGGCGAAGGGCGGGGATGGGCGTGGCAGTTGGTGGGCGAATGCATAATTAAAAATTAATTACAGAGACAACTGCAAATAGTCACAGTGAAATGAAAAGCACATTACATACACACAAAGAAACGAATGTGGTCTATGTTACTTATGCTTCTTGCAATCTATGGATATTTAAAGAAATATATATCATTTTTTTTATGTGCTCCATACTATGTTATATGCTATATGCCTATTTCGAAAGACTTTCTGGAAATTCTAGAATTTGTTCTCCCGGTACGTATTATTTATACGGAGTGACATTTATTGACCTGGCTAGTGAGATGCGATCCCAAGCTCTTCTCATTCGAATTGTGCACTATAATCGGAGACCAAGTCGCATGAGAATTCCTAAAAGACCACAACCACCAGACAAAACAAGAGAAATCTATTTTGGATATTCTGTATTCGCTGTTTTCCCGACATTTTTCCTTCAGTTTTTTCCTGTTTTTGTGGTGATGAAAAGGAAATCGGAGAGTGAACCACTGTGCCTGGTGGTTCAGTGGTTTGGTGGCTTGTTGGCTTGCTGGTGGGGTGCTGAAGTGGTGAGGTGGTGGGTCGATTGGGGTGGTGTGATGCCACATTGTTATGTTTTGTTTTATTTATAACGAAACGCAATGTGTGCTCGGCGATTTTCAAAAGAGTCGCCGCCTATAAATAAGTCGGATATGAATGAATCCGATATGCAGGCGTTGAGAGAAGCCAGAAGTATGGAAATTGATTTTCCACACACAGACACACACAAGCACAGTTCACACACACACACACCCACAAGAGGTGGTCATGAATCATTATCCGATAGAGGAGCTCACAATATGAACGACCAGCCAGTTTGCATTCGCATCCATTATGGCCAAGGAAATAGCCCACCAATTACCGAAGACATTCCATTAAACCAAATATCGGTGAAGTAATCAGATTCAATTGCATACGAGAGCTTTGCAAGCCTTTTAATGTCGAAATGGCATTTTAAATGTTAAACAAGAAAGGAAATCAACTATGCCAAGCAGATTTCTATATACCCTATATAACAATATATACCTATAAGCATAAATCAAAGTTGTTTGCATATACTTTTGACAAAGAGAGATCAATTATATAGATTACTGTAGGTAGCAAATAATATTAAAATATCCGCGGAAAGAGTATTAAAATTAAGTTAATCAATTTGTAGTGGATTAACCAGTGCTTTTAATTGTCCGATAAATTTGTACAGATTTATTTGTGTAAGTTAACATTAACAGCATGATTAAAAGATAGACTGTTTGTTTGTTTTACGAAATACTTTAAACAAACCAGAGCACTATGAAATTATATTACATATTAATTTTCTCGTAAATTCTCAATAAAATGGAATAATTAAATGACTAGAAGCACGCATTGAGATCTGTTCTGCACCAGAAATATCAATAAAGAAAGACATTGCGAAAAATTGGCAACAATCCAGTGTTTATTATATGGAATAAGCTAATTATTCCATATGCATCGAATGCAATTGTCGAGCTAAAAGTAGAATTTGGCAGCGTTTCACAATAAACAATAAAATCTTGAGAGAAATGTAGCATTCCAAAGAAATTTAAGAATATAGAGTTACATCTATTAGCCAAGAACTTAGAAAAGGTTAATAGGCATTTTCAGTTCGTGGTTTAAGCAGGTGGCTAATAAGCCTGCCAAGAAATTAAATGTTCGAACATGTCGACCCGATGGAAGTCCGTTTGGGCCAAATCGATTGGGACACCTCGATGTGTGGGCGTGCAAAACAGGCAAAACAGGCACCTGTTGCGGCCAACTGAGTGGCATTTAATTGCCAGCTGTTGACAACGGCCGAAACTGGGCGTGTGCTGGTGGGCGTGGGAAGGTGGAACTTTGGGACAGTGGAACAGTTGGACAACTGGGCAGATAGGCAGATGGGAAGCTGGTCAGCGGGCCATTTTTGGGGGGTGACAGTGGGCCGAACTGCTGATTAATGAGCGTGAGCAGGGGATAGCAATTAGAATACAATTAGCAACGGAAGCCGCCACTAATGAGTGCTCTCATCTCTTGTGCTTGTGCTCCCCGCAGAACCACCACAAAAACAACAACAACAACAGAGCCAGACACCAGCGGGGTGGTCAGCAGTCGAAGGATAAGCAGGAGCAGCAGGAAAAGGAGCAGAGTACCTCCCCGACGGAGGAGAAGGAGCTGCCATATCGCGTAGAACACTCCGATATATATGGCCGATATTTGGTGGCCAATCGCCAGCTGGAGGCGGGTGAGACGCTGATCCGCGAGGAGCCGCTGGCCATTGGGCCGTGTGTGAGCGGTGATCCCGTGTGCCTGGGCTGCTATCAGCCGGTGTCCCTCCAGCCGGATCAATACCGTTGTCCCGGCTGCGCCTGGCCAATCTGCGGCAGCACGTGTGCGGGCCTCAAACATCGGCATGGTCACACGGAAACGGAGTGCCAACTGTACGGGGAACGACGGGCGGTCGCCGGCGAACTGCTGACGGAACGCGCCGGTCCGGCGGAATTGCGTGACCTTTACGAACTGGTGATGATCGTTCGCATACTCCTCCTGCGCCAGCACGATCCGGAGCAGTTCGCTCTGATCGCCCGCATGGAATCGCATACGGAGGAGCGACGCCAGAACGCGGTGCTGTGGCGCCACTACGAGGAGAAGGTGGTGCAGCGGCTGCGCGTCACCTGGCAGCTGGAGGACCTCGAGGCGGAGCAGGTGCACGAGGTGTGCGGCATACTGGACGTCAATTGCTTCGAGATCGGCCAGAATGGCGCCAAGGCGCGGACGCTATATCCGAGCGCCTTCCTGCTCGCGCACGACTGCACACCGAACACGGCGCACACGGACGACCCGAGGTCCTTCGAGATCCTGCTGCGCACCTCGCGGCGCGTGCGCGAGCGGGAAGCGCTGACGCTCAGCTATGCGTACACGCTGCAGGGCACACTCAAGCGGCGCGCCTTCATGCACGAGGGCAAGCTCTTCTGGTGCTGCTGCCGGCGCTGCTCCGATCCCCGCGAGCTGGGCACCGACTGCAGCGCCCTCGTGTGCGCCACCTGTCGGACGGGATCGGTGCGGGCGGTGGATCCACTGCAGCAGACCGGCGACTGGGCGTGAGTAGTGTAGTGCTGTCGCGATGGTGGGCAGTGATGGGCGGGCCATAATCCGAATTATCCTTTCACAAAAATTGACCCACCCCACCCATCACTGAGCGACATCCTTGGGCCAATTGGGCTGTACAGTAATCCTATGCTTATCTTATTCCAATTAGCTGCGACCGTTGCGCCCACAAAATGGGAGCCACGGAAGTGGAGCGCCAGTTGGACCGCATCAACAACGACCTGGAGGACATTGATGTCCACGATATTCCAGGACTGGAGAACTTTCTCCTTAGGTGCGTCTGCATTCACGGGTCACATGGCATATTTCTAATATACATACATATATTAAAAAATATCTTCACATACATATCTAAATGCTTTAACTAATTTGAAGAATCATTTTAGCCCAATTCGGTCGATCGATCAGTAACAAAATGGAAAAAAATATGGCTACCTAATGCGAGTGCGACAATTTTAATATTTTGCATTATAATTCTGAACTATTCTTTACTTTCATTTTATTATTATTTATTCATTGGTTTATGAACAAGACTTAGAGCAGAAGAATAATAATATATCTTACCACTTTCCTTTGCTTCGTGACTTCCAATCGATCATTATCCTGCAGATATCGGGATGTCCTGCGACCGAATCACTACCTCCTGCTCTCGGCCAAATATTCCTTGTGCCAGATTTACGGTCGGACTGAAGGATACCTACTGCCACAGATGACCCCAGAGGACATTGCCCGCAAGGAGAGCTACTGCCGCGAGTTCCTGGAAATCGTAGACGTACTCGATCCGGGTCTGACCCGTCTGCGAGGTGGGTGTTCCTTCAACAGTTCCAGGAATATTTATGAAACTTTTTTCCATCGCAGGACTCATCATGTACGAGCTCCATGCCCCCGTAATGGTGTTGACCCAGTCGGCCTTCCAAAGCGGACAGATCTCACGACAGGAGTTCCAGCGGCGACTCAAGGAGGTCGTGAATTTGCTCCAAGTCAGCCGGGATATCCTGCTAATGGAACCCGAAGGATCTACGGAAAATGCAATGGGACAGGCTGCAGCCGATGCGCTAAGCAAAATGGGTTGCTAGTCTAAGGGGCTCTATAGACTATTTGTAAATTAACTGAGTTTACTGTGACAGAAAATGTATCTCAAAATTAAAATACCAGATAGTCCGGTATGGTTTATTAGAAAATATATACAAGTATGATTTTCAATGTAAAAACGTGGAACATGGACTTTCCTTAGCCCCATATAGGGGGTTGAATATTTTTTTTTTTGATATATTCATTAAAGATTTTATCGTATTTCCATTTCGTACATCCCCCACCGAACCGAGTTAAACCATTCACAGCAAATCTGTCTCGTCATTATTGATTCCAAACTTCCGCCTCAACTTCAAGCTAAAGTTATTTAGTGCCCTCTTCCACTCCATCTTTCGCCATCTTTTCATCCGCCTTGGCCATTTTTTGTTGAAGAATGTCAATAAGGGAAAACTCGAAGTGCTTCCGACAACTCAACAGTTTTGAGTTCAGGCCAGAAAAGCCCGCGCCGCCTAATTGTACCCTAAAAAAAAAAAAATAATACAAAAAAAAAAAATCGAGGGAAAAGTGAGACAAAGAAAACTGAAGTCCTGGGTTGAGAAAATCTGCGATGAGTTGTCATTGAATGGAAACGAATCTCTTTCTTCTATTCCACTGTTAATTAATGGACATTTTGGCATTTCACTCGATTCATCGCAGGTCACCATGGTGCTCAGACATTTAAATTATTGCAAAACATGAAATCGAAGGACCAAAGTCGAGAATTTAAGATGGTAACTTGCTACTTGCAATCCTTTGTCTTGAAGAAAAACGCTGAACTGGGATGGCTGCTGTCAGGAGCAACAACACTATTATGAATGCATTGAATTTTTATAATCATCCACAATGTGGCCACATGCAGATAAAGTAGATACGCCCAACTGCACTATTCTGCAGGTATGACGACAAAAGGGGCTGGACACGCCCCACAAATCACAAGGCTCGTACATGCATGTACAAAAGTATATGTGAGCACCGAAGCATGTATGTGTATGACATCACCAAGGACATAAATGAAACAAAAACATCAAAGAGGCCAGCGCGGCTTGAAGATTGGATACCCTTTGAAATCGAAATGATTATTTCAGAATTATTGGAATATGTCTTACTTAAAGACCAAATACATTACTTCCTTTGAGAAAAAAACTATGTAGACACAATAAAATATAATTATTAAACACAAATATTTGATATTCCTAAATGTACAGTGAAGCTTATAAACTTAGCATGTCCTAAACATTTAGGCGGGTCATTTGGTGTCATTAGCTAACATTTCTTCTTGATTCTCTAAGGACTAAAGTCAAATCTGGTGCACCAATGCATATGCCCTGTTGCAACGCAAGAATCTAGGCAAAAAGCGGCTAGAACTAAAAGCGTACGATAAATATAAATTGCATTGTGCAATAATCTTCAAAGTGCAACAAAGTAAGAAAAACAACAACATCATCTGCAGTTGCAACAACAATGGCAGTAAGAAGGACGACAAGGCGCCACACACACACACACACACACACAGGCGCACACGCGTGTGGGGCACAATGAGATGTTGCCGCATAAAGCCACATAAAAAATAAGACGATGGTCGGGAAAGGAGGTAGCAGGAGCATACATATACATACATACGTATATATCCCAGGATATAGTCGCACAAAGTAAGCGAGGCGGTGGGTGGCCAACATGGTCCAGGGGGATTATCAGGACCCAGGACTCTGAATGCTGGATGCTGGATTCTGGATGCCAGATTTGGGTCTTGGTCTGGGTCTGGACTGGATCTGGGATAATGTTTTGCCTCAAAGCCAAGGACATTGACGTGGCATCCAGAAAGCCCGACCAAAAGGATCCAGTCAAATGACTGGCAATTGTTTGCAATGTTCCATTTACTTTGCATTCATGTTGTTCGTTTACCTGTTTTTCTATTCAAACAAAAGGCCGACAAGGTACAGTTTGCTCGATTGGCAGCGGCAATCAGTTTATCGGTCGAAAAGGGAAACCTTATCATTAACAACATTTTATTTACAATGAGGGATATTGTGGCTACTAAGGTTGTGAATATATTTCATCTAATTTTGTCCTTAGATTTCAATTGGATTTAATTTCTTTGGTTTTGTTGGGACATTTTTCTAAGCTAATGTTTTCATAATAATAAAAATTATAATTCTTGTTCGGAATATCTTTTTGCACAACTTACTTACTTAGTTCTTATCCCCATTACTGGACGCCTCTGCCTTGGACCGCAACATTATGGCAGCTAACCGTGAGCCGATGATGCCAAGTATCCTTTGTATTTACTGCTGCGCCACAGCAAGAATACAGCCAGGATGGCAGCGACTGCCAGGACAAGGACAAGCCACAGAACAAGTGCAGAAACAGGAAGGGAAGGGAAGGAAAGGGGAGTAGAAGGGAACTTTCAGCTCGACACTGGCTATCAAAAGTGTTGCTTATTAAAATAAAATTTATTGCTTGTTTGCAGATAAAAATGAAGACAAAGGCACCAGCACGAAGCTCCGAAGCTCTGCAGCTGCATCTGCTCCATAAAAGTGTTAAAACGATAAGCGGAAACAGGAAGCACTGCTGCAGGATATATCGCCACACCACACCGCCAACTGTGCCCAAAAAAAAAAGAAATCGCAGTTTGGGCAGAGCACAGCTCTTGAGACTCCGAAAAAGCCCTAATGAAGGAAACCTGGGAAAAAAGGGCTGCAGCTACTTGGTCACGGCCTCAAAATAGCAATAGAAAAAAGTCCATCAACTTGGACTTTCGAGAGCCTGTCTAGACGAATTCCAAACGAGTGACAGTTTCAATTGGATATTGGAGAGATTCCACTGAGAAAAAATGCGTAATGGAAATCTTAAGCTCCAGAACACAATAAATCCGATTGCTTACTTCCACAAGTTCAAACTTAATGTCATAATGATGGCAGCTAGTTACGTAAAACATGATGTAAATAATATATTATTATATGTTCTTAAAAACTTTTGCTCATTAGTTTAACATTGAAAAAATTTGATTGTTATTCTTTTTTGTGCTCAGTTTGATGAATAACATCTTATATATGTTACAATCTAATTTATAACCTACATATTGAGATTAACAAAATCCAAATAACTCGGTTTTGGATCCATTTCCGCTCAGTGTTGAGGTGACGCGACTCCCTTTTTTGTGCAGTTTTACAAGTTGACCGGTTGGTTCACAAATCGCAGAATAATTTGATTTGCTGGATTGTCCTCGTCGCGTCGTCCTAGTTGGTCATCCTGCCGAGCAAAACCATCCTGTCATCCTAGTAGTTGTTGTAGACGAACTCGCTGAGGAGCGAGTTATTGGGACCGTCGCCACCAGCGGATCCACCGCCAGCGGATCCCGCTGAGCCGTCCTGTTTGTTGCGCAGCAGGCGGTGCCTGAAGTGCATGGTGCGCAGGCGCTGCATCCGACGCTTCAGGTTGCAATAAACCGGACAGCAATCGGGGAAGGGCTTGTACATCAGCTCCTCCTCATCGCCCTGCTCGCATTGCTCGGGCAGGATGTCCAGGCAGCTGGAGGAGACACAGAACAGCGGGAGAGGCAGGGCATTAGTTCAGGTTCTTGGGATATTTCGTGGGGGTAGAGGGTGGATTTCTAGGGCATGCTAGGTGCACATGCTTAGCTATATAGAATTGCATTGGTCAACTACTCATTCGGCCTAGACATTTTTTCCACTACGAAAATAGACCTGGAACGGGGCATTATGTGATTGTTCTCGCAGAAGAGATTCGAGCACAGGCTCAAAAGGACGAGGCGGCGGGGCAGAAACTTCGACTGCTCCCACATGCAGCGGCGAAAGGTTCCTGCATGGAAAAAGTAAACGTATCAATATTCAGAAATCTCAAAAACTGCTAGAACTCCATTTAAAGTAACCATATTTGCTAGTTACCAACTTTTTTCCTCACTGTATCGAGTGGAATCTAAGAAGATGAAAACTCACGCAGCACACTATTGTCATTCTCGCCGGAATCCTCCTGCGTATTGTAGTTGCGCTGCAGCTGATAGTGCTTCATGTGGAACTGGCCGAAGCCAAGGACACCGACAAGGGCCAGGCACAGCAGGACCCAGATCTTCTCCAGCTGGTACATCTCGGTGACTCGGCTGGCTGGTGCAAACTACGCGCTAAGCTCACACCAACCCATAATGCTACACAAACCAAAAGCATTACGTATACGCAACGTCTGACGGCATTCTCATTGCCCTGCGGATGTGTGGGTGTGTGTGAGCGTGTTTGTGTGCGTGTGTGTGTGTATGGGTAGTTAAATTGGCGTTTGTGCCACGGCACTTGATTAAATCAAGAATAAAATTGCAATGCAAATTTTGCGTTTTGCCCAGGCCGATGTCCATGTCCATGCCCAAAGCTCTCGCCCATGATTAATGCCCCCGATCCAAGCCAATCCCATGCCATCACATCCAAACCGTTCCAATCCAAGTACATGCGAGGCGATGCTGTGCGACGAGAAAAACAAACCCAGATTGGACCCAAACAGTTTGTCATAATAATCGTTTGTTTTCCAGCAATCGCAATAATGTCAAGTGCAAGTTGTGTGACCCACTGGAACAGCAATAGCCCATGGAAATGGCGATCTGTTTGTTTTGGGGTGTGATTGTTTTGGAAAGTGATCACTTAATGCCTGAAACCATTGAGAAAGCTATAAATTATAAAATTTGTACTGATAAAGAAGCAATATACCTTAAAAATGGCATGTTGTTTATCAACAAAATAGTTTGGAAACTAAAATCTGGTGTTATTTTGTCAAAACAATCTGCTTCTATAGAATTAATTTTAATAAACAAGTCCTTTTCTGATTTATTTCGGAGTTGACCGCACTTTGACCCTTTTGAAGAGGAATGTTCCCCGTTGCATTCTCGAAAATGCGAGTACTTGGGGCCCATCTGTTCCATGTCCTTTGCCCTCTGACCCCAGTCATTTCCGTTGCCCGGTTTTCCCTTTTTGCGACTGTGTTTTGCGGGGCGTGGTCTGTCAACTCATTAGCTGGGTCTTTATCCCCAACTCGCTTCTTGTGGCAACATCGTCCTGCCAACAACCTTAAGTAGCTTAAAAGCTTTTTTCCTGAGCTGTCCCATGCAAGACACAAGAACTGCACAAGTGCAAAAAGGAAAACGTCAACGATGCATTAGAAAATAATGTCTTAGTACCGTCTGCTTTTTGTTTGTCACTCCATGGGAAAACTATTGAAAGTATTGTGTTCGGTAATGAAAATAGCTAGCAAAATACCTACACAATTATCAATATCAATATGGTTTGCATTTAAAGGAAATACTAAAAGTTGGCATAATGATAACTGCTATTGACCATGAGTTATATTCCTAGATCTGACTGTAAGAAACCTGCTGCCCTTTCCTCAATTTGTTCCACTTACTTGGACCACATGTGCTCGCGGCACATTCCGGAAATTATCGACGGGGACTGTGACTTGGGATTAGCCCAAAGTTTTTTTTGGTGGCAGCTGCTTTCAGCAGTTGGCCCGCGGCATCTGGGAACCGGTAACTGGATAACTGGAGCTGCATCTGAGGTGAGCTGCAGGATACGACCACAAACTGCAGCGGGATGGAAAGTAAAAGTTGCAACTCGGCCGCCTCGAATCGCTGCACGCACTAATACTCCAAAACTTTGGCGCAGATCCACAAGTTAAAATGGAAGGAAAAAAAAAAAGTAAAGTGCGAGTAAACGCGGGAGAAGTGGAAAACAACATTTTCGAAAACTTCGACTGGCAGTTGAAGAAAACTGGCGTTTTACCCGGCTCTAGCTGCTTGGTACTTCGTATTCCACTCCGGATTGGAAGGGATGGAGGGCAAAGGAACGGGCAGCAGGGCTTTATTTATACTCGGTCGTACACTTTCAACTGTCTGAAAATCGTATAAATAATTTCATGGCTTCTTTTCTCTTGCCATTTTTGAAGCATGCACTAACGAAAATGATTACAAACTTTCCGCAAATGACATCGTAAAAAGTTAAATAAGTTTTCAGCAGTGCGGCAGAGTGCGAGTGCAAAAAAAAAGCAGCAAGTGGGCAAAACGACACGCTAAGTGCTAGCAAATTCCATGCGTAATTGCATTCTGAATATTTATTTGACGTAGTAGTAGAGTTGCAACAACTTCAGTTTCGAATTCACCCAGCATTATTCAAAGCTGACGATTTTTGCGGAAGATTCCCCATTCTCCGGAATCCGAAAGTCGTGGCCCATGTCACGTATACGCCGGTTTGTACGGCAAAACGCCAGAATTAGCTGCGCTGTGAAGTACGCAGGTGAAGCTGGCATTCAGAAATCACCAGGGAGACGCTTTAATTTAATTTATTAGGACTTCTCTCCTCCATGCACTTTGTGTGGAGGATACTTGCGGCGGTTTTTTGAAATTAATCATATTTCGGGTTTGTTCGCGAAGTTACGTTCTTAATATTACGCATACGCCGTGGTGAACACGCTTGGGCCAAATTGGGTTGTGCGTATTCCAATGAATCGCTCTGATTTAATTTATTTGTTTTGATCAAATCTGAAAAATTGCATTTTGTTTAGGTTTGTCATTTCGCTCACCAGCATAAGTTTTAGGTTTTGGTCTAAATTGGTTGCTCCTAATTTAATTGAAGAAACTTGAAGCTCTCGCCCATAAAATATTCTTATTAATTATGCCTTTGTTAAAGTATTAAAAATAACTTTAAGCGGGCAGAGTGCTATAAATTCAGCAACGCCAGTTCACAAAGGCGATTTCCACCCACCAAAGTGCCTGGCCCAATCCAACGCCCACCAAAGCTGGTAGATCCTGCTGTGTTATATATTTAGAGCAGGCAACAATTAAGTTTGTAAAAGTTAAAAGTTTTCCAGCGACAACATTGTCTGCGACGACCTTTTGTTTGCACGTGGCTGTTATCCACTCGCACCACCTCCATCTCCTGGCCAATCTCACTCCTTTTCCATTTTCCCCCTTCCATCCCATTCCAGTCCCATTCCGCTTGGCCAATTCCACTAAGCCACATCGCTGCTAGGCCACCAGAAGAGTTTTCGAACCACCCAGGGAGCAGTGGTTTCACTTCCTTGGTTGGTGCGTTGGTACGGGGGCCACCTGTACGTGTTGTTGTGGAAGGCGTAAACTGTATTTTTATGACACTAAGCTAACAATTAACTCGAGCGGCTAAGCAAAGGAGGGAGGAGGACTCAATATACACCGGGAATAATATATTATTTTACAGAAATAACAATATAATTATTAAATATTTAATAATTGTAACCAATAAGACATATGAAATATAAAAATCTAAAATAATAAAAATAACCATTCAATTTAAAACTGCAAACGTTTTAAAGATTTAGGCCTAAAATAGATTAATTTCGGTAAGTATAGAAAGTTCACAGGCCGTGTAAAGGTAACCATGGAATCATGGGACCATGGACGATGAAAACCAAGACAATGGACAACAGATATCGCTGCTCCCACGCCTTCATTTCCGTTTCCCACTCCCCCTCTCTACGCGGACACTTTTGGCAATCACATGGTCCGCCCCCGTCAGGCCACGCCCCCAAGGCCCAGTTGGTTACTTTATTTTTGGGCCCGAGTCAATTAGAATGCTAATTTGTATGCAAATATTTGTGAATTGAATGAGGTTGTGTGTGTGTGGGGGGCGGGTGTGACTCCAGTATTCCCCGTATTCGGTATTCAGTGTTTAGCATCCAGTATCTGTAGCTGGTCCTTTGTCCCATGCCTTTTGTTTATTTGTTTGTTTGTCCTTTATTACGAAACCGGAAATAAACTAAAAGCCAGCCGAAAAGGAAAGTGATGGAAATTGCCTGCAGCTTGGCGCCAAGGCGATGAACACCTCTCGCAGGATCTCGAGTCCTTTGAGGGGGAAAACGAGGACCATTCATCATCAGCATCCAGGAGATGTGCGATTTTAAAGCAATCAGTCCCAATGATTGCCCGACTAGAGGGCATTGTTTATCTGGAATTCATATAATTTATATATAAACCAACCAATCTATAAGCAAAGCGACTATAACTCTTTCCAAACCAAAACGTTAAGTGCTCTTTATATTCACACTTTCGAGCAAGACAAACAAATGCATTGTTTTATGCAGTAACCCATATTTATTGAAGCATACAATTCTTAGTCACAGATAGTACTCAAAAAAAAAACCAAAAAAAAACAAGAAGAATTGCTGTGAAGTTGAGGGGAAAGGGGCTGTGGAATGTCAGTTGTTCACACGCTGAGCAACTGACCCTCCAGGTGGTGGAGGTCAGTAATGGGGCTCCTTGCCGAAAAAGGAGAAGGTCTCGTTGCAGCGAATCTCGTAGCAGTCCGGAAAGGATGTGAAGTGCCTCGATAAGCGCAGATCGAATATGAATTCACAGTACGGATAACTGAAAGTCGAACAGAAGGCAAACAAACAATGAATGCCGGCAAACGAGCCATTTTGGATGCAATGGGGTGCCAGAATGCCAGGATGCCGGGATGCCGGGATGCCGGGATGCCATGAAGCCAGGATGAAAATGGTGAGGTGATGCATTGCACGGTGTGGTTTGCAAGAAATCGCCGAAAAAATATTTATTCCGATTGCGATGGCGATGGCGATGGCGAAGGCAGCTCAGCATGAAAAGGAGCCAAAACGAATCGAAACAATGCTGCCAGCTATTTTAATTGTTATGCAATTCAAATGCCACACATATATATCTAGTATATATGTATGTATGTAGTACGTGCATGAAGGCCCCAAGCTCAAGTCCGAAAAGCAAACCCCAAGCAAAAGCCAAACAAGTTTATTTTAAAATGCAATTCACACTACAAAATAACAGAGGCATGCATAAATTGCAAATTGCAAGTGCTGGCTGGGCATTTCAATGGCAAATGTGTGATGGTGTTTGCTGGTGTTTTTATGGCTGGCAACTGGGTGGGTTGACTGATTGCATAACTTACATTGGCGGAAACCAGAGAAAGCAGCGATATGTGCAGAGTATGCCAAAGGGTCGCTTAAATTCTCCGTCTGGCGTTTGGATCGAGCCGGAATTGTGCTTCTTCCAGCATTGCGATGCCCAGCCTGAAAATGGGTAACACTTGAATCAGAACTTATCCTTAACCAGTATCAATTGTATTGGGTTGTATGTGTGTTTGGTAGTGACTAATCTGTGTGTGCCTTAGGTCCTTGTTGCGTAAGGACATCGACTGCCAATTAAGCCTAAAACATTCCCCAACTCATTTGTTCGACTTCACTTTTCTGGTTCTGTGGGGATACTCGGCAATTTCGATTCGAAATAAAATGCTTGTTTCCGAAGCAGTGGTGTGCAAGTACTTCTTTGAAGCTCAGCTGGATTACTTTTGATTGACTATAGTAAATATTGAATCACCAAAGCACTCTCTTCGTTGATAAAAATTCCATTAAATACATCGGTTGTAGTTTGGAAAGGAGTCTAAACATTCATCAAAAACGAATTTATATCTTGCAATAAAATGTAAGTTAATTACACTGCGACATTAACATGTATTAATTATACTCGAAGTACTTTGTATTTGCGTCGTGTTTTTTTGAAGTTTAAATTGGTTTTCACTTTGATACAAAACATAAACGAAGCATAGCACAATTTATGCTTTGTGTTGTAGTGTTTATTTTCTCTGTTGTATTTAGAGCTTAATAAAGTAGATAAGTCAGTTTATTTATTATGTATTATTGTTTGGCCACATGGCGTATAAGCAATATGAACTACCATCGAATTTTCACCACAAACACCCACTCAAAACAAAAAAAAAAAGGACGTGAACAAAACCAAAAAAAAAGGAATATGGAGGTGGTGGTTGGGACTACATACTTCCATGGTTGTAATCACATAAACAGCAGAGGATTAACAGCAGAACAAATGCGATTGTTGTGGTGCTTTTGCGAGTGTGTATTGCAGTTATGGTTGCCGCCGTAGAATTTGTGGTTCTCGTTTCTGTTATCGATTTGGCCATTGCACAACAATCGTAAACACACCCGCCGCCGCCAAAATCAGAATCGAATTCTGGGCCAGAATCTGTAGATAAATTTGATTCGGAACCTGAGCCTGCCATGTATCTAGTGGCTATTGGACGCCTTCGGATGCCTCGAATGCGATACGTGGCTGTCTCGGCGCGGTTTTAACCGCCGCCAGCGATGGATGTCGCGAGTGTGCCGAAAATCGCCACCCAGGCCAGCGAATCAGATTGGGACGAAAAAAGGTGTATATATATATATATATAAATGTATATGTATGGAATGATACAGATAAACAAACAGCAAAGAAATGCCACGAGTTTGAGCTGTTGTGCGCCTAAATTGATGCCAATTGATAAATTATCGCATGCGGTTGTGTGGGTATGCGACCCCATCTGCCTCCTTCTTCTTCTACATTTTCTGCACCTCTTGCTCTGTATGTGATTACCACACGGAGAAAAAAGTATAGCTTATTAGATTTTACCTTGTACCATATAAATACCACAATAGCTAGAGCAGAGGTGCCCCACGTTGGGCGCCACTTATGTATCTTATCTTATCTTATCTTATGGTAAGGAGTAATTAGACTAAATGTGATTTGAATTTGACCAACCCAAGAACGTTTTTACAAACCTGTTTATTTAGCCCCTGTTTTTCTCAGTATATGCTCAAAGCAATAGGGAGAGTCAGACACACTTTGCCTTCCCCGTTTACCATTTCGGTTTCAGTTTCGGATCTCATGGGATTGTAGTTGCGGCGGTTGGCACCTTTTGTGTGGCAAATCAGGTGAAGGGGCTGTCTGCGAAATGGGACGGGGCGCTATGAGTGCATAAACCCAAAGAATGCAACATGGCCAATGTATTCGCCAGGTCACTTAAGCTCGGAATAATCAGTTCATCAGTCAATGGGTTAATCAATCGATGTCAAATTCAAAATGAAATTTTAAATTACATTACAAGTGCACTTCTACATAACTTGATTTTATCTCACTTCGGATTATATAAATACTTTTCTTAGAATTTTACGTTATTATCTATAATTCAATATGTTAGCTAAGAAGTTGTGTTGGTTTACTAGCGTAGAAATATTTAAGTACGCATATTTCAGATTTCCCATAATTGATTATAATCTGTTTACATGGGCACTACGCAATGCCCGTTTACAGTTTGCCCCAAGAGATGGTTGCACAATTTACTCGTAATGCGCAATTAATTTGTTTATAACTATTTAAAAATAATCTAATTCCCAGCCCCCAGAAATTGCCGTAATTTGCCAATCAACATTGAAATAGAAGCCACCGCCAACGCACCCAATGCAATAAAGCAAACTACGCACTACGCGTAGTTTCCCCAAGTGATCCAATCCCATCCATATGTATCTATATAGTGATATAAACGCACAACGCACAACGACCACGACCCAAATCCCAGTTACGAATACTCGGACAATACGCGGTCTGACTGACAGATCCAAACCAAGCCGAATCGAGTTGATCTTCTGAATTCTGCGGGTGCGGGTCCGTTGGCCTTCAGCGATCAATGCCATTTCGTTTGATTCCATTAAAGTGCGGCCCCATCTGCTCCGGACCAAAATTGAGGCGTGTGAGTTTGGTGGCTCTCCTCCCCTCCTCACCCCCCCACCCCCCCCCCCCCCCATTCGCCCACTCTTCCCCTCTTCAATTTCGAAAAACCCACTCAATGATTCTGCTGGAGCAGTTAGTTGGTCAAAGGGTTGGGCGGAATGGGAAATGCTGAATGGTGAGAGTGCGAACCCTTTTGGCCTCCGGCGCAGGTGCGCGAGTTAACAGCTCCATTGACTACAGCCACATAATTTATCTTATTTTTAGCCAGCACCTGACAACCCCCTGCCCATCCATTCCTTTGAGAACTCACAGAAACTCGCTGGGTTGATAGGTAGGTACACAAATTTTCAGGAAACGCTTTGGCATAACTTTGACTGGCTTATAAATGTCGAACGATTTATTTGCGGCTGTTTGGCGGAGGCGAGAAGTTTTGGTTCAGGTACAGGCATCGCCATTGCCATGGACTAACCAAGTTTGGTTAACTTCTACCCCCTTCCCCTTTTAAGCCACGTTTTTAGCCATCAAGTTAAGCGGATATATCGCTTTGAACCGGGCTGAAAGCTGGTGGAAAAAAATGACGTCGTTAACAAAGTGTTTCAAATTTGTTTACTACAAAAAGTGGATTGCTTTTTGGCCATCTAACAGGTATGTGGCCAGGTAATTGGGCGTGGCCCGCCTCCTCCAAATAGGGGGCGTGGCAAGTTTGGCTAGCACGGATGAGTCCATTGATAGCTTTTGTGGCTTTTCAACTTCTCCATCAAATGGAGTGCGAACAACACTGTTGACTCTTTGGCCTTACGCCAACATTAAGTGATATAAACTTTGACACCGAATATGTAACCAGCATCAAATGAATCCGATTCGATATGGAATTGGATGAATAGACAGACAATGGTTAGTCGATTTATCTGAGTTTCGCCACACAAGTCAATCCTTCGCATCTCAAGAAGGTACACATCATTCTAGAATTCATACTGAAATAAACAACTTCGTTCGTTCTCATAAATTAGCTCTTTTGATTTAATAATACTTTCTTTCTAATTCGCACTACATGTCCATATAAAATCTAGTATTAATCAGACTTAGGCTATCCAAAAAAAAGATACTTAAATATATGCACTAACATAGTTAATCGAAGTAATTCATAAGCGTACACTGGACGCTGGTACAGTCGGGCAGTGAAGTGAACAACACGCAGGATAACTTATAATCGTAGATGAACTCGCAAGTGGGGAAGCTGCAACAATTCGCGTTAGAAATGATTCATAAACAATTGGATAACGAGTTCGCCGAACTCACCTGACGGTGAAGAACCAGGTGCACTTGAAGTTGCACAATATGCCATAGGGCTTCTTCAGCTGCTCCTTTTTATTGACCACAGTGTTCTGCAGATTGTAGCCATCGTAACGGCGCCAGCAGTGATTAATGTTACCTTAAGCAATAAAAATCATAATTAAAAATACTTTTTAAGGACTTGGTCGTATGATCGCTTAGATACTTTTTTAATAAAAGAGTTTATAGCTAAGCAAAAGGTTCTTGAATGTTTACGATCAAATTTATGAGAGTGCACTTTCCTGCCAACTTTTGACTTCCGGTGGGTTTTCCCCTCAGTGTACTTACGGCGAATGTGATGGCTGCCGCCATGGTGATGAAAGTCCCGTCCCTCCAGCTGACCCCCATGCCCGTTGGTGGCCTCCACGCCCCTGACGCCCCTGCCGCCGAAAAGCAGCAGGTACCAGAGGACCAGGGAGCTGACTATGAAGACGTAAGTCACTAATTTGGCCATTTCCGGCGTGCATTCACAACACACAAACACACACACACACACACCGCCTTTCTAGCTTTCCTTCTTGACCACTTTCTTGAATACGCTCTCCCGCACTCTCTCTTTCTTTCAGTGTCTGCGTCTGTGTTGGTGATCTGCGTTTGTGTGGGTGCCAGGTGCCAGGTGACAAGGTGCAAGTGTATAGGTGGATGGATGGGTATGCTATGGCTGTCGCTTTCGTTGCCGCTGCGAATGTCGCCCCTGCACTGAATACATTTTCTAAAAATGCGAAATCTGAATTCGCTGGCTTTGCTGGTCTCGCAGTTCGGCGGTCTAACAAAGCACTGCCGATTTGCTCGATGGTCCGATTGGCTCCAGGTCGCTCCACATCACTATATGTATGTATCTGTATCTGTGTCTGTATGCCCATATACCATTTATTTTTGGATCTTTTCGGACATCGGCCGCACAAACTATTCAATTTGAGCGCGTGTTTCCTCCCGCACTCGCTGCCTCTGCCTGTCACTCATTTCGCTAATTTAAATAATCAAATGCGAATTAGCTGAAGCTGAAGCTGATGGTGAAGCTGTCATGCTGTGTGCAGGTCCAGTCCAAAAAATGGGGAAAAAGCCAAAATAGGGGGGCTACGAACCCGCATTTTGTGGTCAATTGGTCATCCAACGCCTGCAGTTGCGACTTTGCTGACCAGCAAGCAGACCGAAAAAAAGGTGGGTAATTCTCGGTTTTCGAAAATGCCTTGGTCAATCGATAACTATCAAAGATACAGTTCAAAGATATATTTAATAAAGTTTCCTTTAATTGAAATTCGAAAAATAATACTTGTAATTTTACAGCCTAAAATATTGAAGACCTGTCATTTTACGTTCAATTTTAAATAATTTTGCAATGCCATTTGCACACACATTGTTTTATTTGTTGCTTAAGACATCGTTTACAGCATTCGGAAAATCCGAGAGTTCAATAAATATTTACGGCATTCAAATGACAAAGGAAATCGTTCTTCCGTTTCAATTACTTAGATGGTTTTTCAGCAGCATTCACCTTTCTTGGGGCAGAATTTCCCTCGCTAGTTCCGCCCCCTTTTCTCGCCCGTTTTCCAGGCTTTGTACAATGGAAAGCTAGTCAAACCCCGTTATAAATTAAAATTTTATTTAGCTGCAGTTGACAATTTATTTGCATTTCATTTACCACAAAGGCGAACAGGAAAGGCATAGTACTCACGAGATTTTCCGGTTCGAATATCCGATACCGTGCGCGATCAGTTCCTGTTTCCTATTTGATTAATTTTAAAAGCTGTGAATAGCCAGGTTATTTATACTTCGATATAAAGCTTGAAAGAGTAATTAATTTACTTGGAGTAACTTGAATGTGGACCATTATGCCCAACACATTAAGCGGTAGCATGCACAAAAAGAAACCGGCAAAGAAAGCCTTGCATCATAAAAAGGAAGTACACGAACAAGTGTCCACAGGGATTGGCGGCAGCCAAAGGAAGCGATAGTGGGTGAAGTGGTTCCTACAATGCGGTTATGCCGCTGTGGCTTACAGTGGACGGTTTTTTGGTATGCTAGGAGGGGGTGGGTGGTGGTTAGTGGGTGGCGGTGGTGCGGCATATGCCAGTGCAAAGTTGTAAGAAAATGCAATGAAACGAAATGAATGTCGCTGAATGAACGAATGAATGCATGCATAACTAACACGACACCAAATGAACGGAAAAAGAAGGTCGTCGGGGTGTGGTAGGTGGTTTTTGTGGAGAGGGGGGTGGGTGGCGTGTTACGAGCGGCAAGTTACATGTTCCCATATCACCACCAACCACATATATCTGATATCCCTGGGTCGTGTCTGCCTGCTGTTTCTGACTGCCGCCAAAAATGGGAACTCCGAGTTGAACAGTTGAATGAAACGAACTGGCTGAATGAAGTGTTTGACAACACTTTAACTTGATTAAAAATTTAATAGCCAGCAGGGCAAACATTGGGCGAATGGATGGATAAGGGGTTAGTTAAGGGGCAAGGACTCGTCTCAATTGGATTGCACAAGTTGCCACAACATTTGTCTGCTCTTGTGTGCGGGTTAAGCTAACGAATGCATTTCATTAAGATTTGCCACCGAACTAGTTCTTTAAATGCGCAAATTAAGCCTGGCCAATACATTCGTCGACTTTGTCCTTCCCTAATTGAATGGTGGCGAAAACCAGATTAATTAAAATTGATTTTTTACTTCAAAGTTGTAAATGTGCATATCCTTGTTTGGTTCACGGAATGGTAATGGTTTCTAGTCCGACTAGACTAAGTCGAAATAATTACTAATTCACGATAACCTTACTAAAAGCTTGGCTAAAAATGGAAAAATTCTCAAAAAATAACATTTTAAGCCGTCGAATGCCAATCGATAGAATATTTTATAACGAGTTCAACGAAGTATGGCATTCCATATTTGAAACATTGACTAATTTGCTGTGACAAAAACCACTGAAATTTGTTCTTAAAAAGTTGGGAAATATTTAGGCAAAATTATGATATTTTCGAAGATTTAAATTTGTTATAACTTGGCCAAAAATGGTCACACATTCTAAAAAATTACTGTTTTATATCCTAATGATCCAAATAAACTATTTCTATAATTATTTTGTAAAATAAAATATATTATTTTTTTTCAAATTTTTTAATTTTTTGTAAGGGGTGTAACATCGTTATTTTTTTACGAAAAACTGACAAAATTTTACATTTTTAACTGTGAATGCCATTCGATAGGAAATTTAATGACGAGTTCAACGAGGTATGGCATTTAGTATTCGGATTAATAACTTCATTGCTATGAACTAAAAAAGCATTATTTTTTGTATTAAAATTGAGGATTAATTTTGTCAAAATTTCGATTTTTCGAATTATTTAATATCCTATAACTTGCCCAAAAATGGTCACACATTCAAAAAAATTACTGTTTTATACAGCTAATAATCCAAATAAACGATGCCTATAACCATTTTGTTTATTTGAAAAAAATTATATTTTTTTAAATTTTCTGATTTTTCATAAGGGGTAACATCATCATTTTTTGCGAAAAATGGGCAAAAAATTAAATTTTTAGCTGTAAATGCCAGTTAATAGAAAATTTTCTGACGATTTTAACAAGGTATGACATTCTGTATTTGGATAAGTATTTCGATTGGTATTGAAAAAACTAGGTCAATTTTCCCGGAAAAATGACTTTAGACCGTACAGTTTGAGGAAAAGCTGAAGTTGCAGTGTATTTCGCCATCCCTAGATTAGCGATTTGTAATTCCCTGGCCATCAGCGCGTCGGCACTCCATCTCTATTCCTATCTCAATTTCTATCTTCAAGTGCGGCACTCGATTTCGCCGCTCTCTGTCCCGCTTTTGCCATTAATTGTACAAACATTCTAGAACAATTTAAGCTAGTAAAGTGCTGTAATAAAAAGCCGGCACCGCCCCAAAAGCCGATTTGATAAACCGTCTGACACCGCCAAACGGAGAGGCGACGACTCAGTCCGGCAATCTCTATAAGTATGCCCTGTGTAGACAACGCCGATCGGAGTCCGGGACCAATTCAGTCCAGTTTCGAACACCAAGGCGGTCGCTATGCATCCGGATCGCTACGCCAGTCCAAATCCATCGATACCATTGGTAATCGCAGGCGCCCTGCTCATCTCGATGCTCTCGCAGGTGAGCGGCTACTCGGGTCGGATTCCACCGGATGCAGGTGAGCGGATATGTGTTTCCCATATATACTATATACTTCTATATATTTATATATATTAATATATATGCTATGTTCTTATTATGATCAGATAATCCCGGTAAGTGCATGTACCGCGGCGACGTCCTGGAGCTGGGTGTCAACAATGGCATCGCGCCCTGCCAGCGACTGACGTGCAACAAGGATGGCTCAATACTTATCGAGGGGTGAGTTCCAGAGTACCTTGACCCGGTCACGGGAAAATCTAACACACACTGGAAAAAAATCATGAGTACACATATTGAGGGAAAATTGTTTGCAAGCTACTAGAAGGTCTTTTAAACAATGTCGAAGTGGTACCCCAACTTGAGCTTTTACTTCAAAATCATAAGAATTTTAACGAAATAACAATATTTTTTCGAGTGCATTTTATGTCACACCCCAGTCGCTGATAAGTCGCACACCCAACAGCGAAGATGACGCAATGTCAACCACTTGCGACTTCTCGCCGAGTTTCTAGTAAGTTTCAGTTTGAGTTTCGAGTTCGCCAAGTGGCGCAGAAGATAAGGCTGTAATTTCTAGGTCAAGCTAAAGAGTTGAAAGCTAAATTAATGCTGTGGGCGAGGGGTGACTTCACATCCTTTGGGTGGAGGTTGTTAGACAAAAAACTAAATTGAGGGAAACTAAAAGTTTTGCCCCAGATTTGAAATGGCTTTAGTTCTTGAGGTGTTAAGTGTTTTTTTTTTTTTTTTTTGATTTTTTGGTAACACTTCTAAGCAATGACAAAGATAACAAGACGTTGAGTTTGTTTTCTTGAGCAAGCCTTTCGCAATCTTTGAAATTCAGAGACCTCATTCCTTACAACGTGGCCCATTTGCCTGAATCAAAATCAGTTGGCGGGATTTATTCTAATCTCAAGGTTTAGTCGGTCAAATTTGGAACGTGAATCATACGCAAGACTTATAAAATTCCACAGCGAAATAGTATACATTTTGAATAAAAATCTTGTATTGTGAAATTGTAAATTCTATTTGTAATATATACTATTAATTTAAATTTGTTTACAGATGCGGCAAACTGCGCATCGAAAACTGCAACCGAGGCGAGCGAATCTCTCCGGGTGAACCCTTTCCGGAATGCTGCAAGCTGAGATACAAGTGCAAGCAGTTCGGAGCGGCACCCTACTACATCGAGCGGAATACGGCGGAGAAGGTCTAGTGGGATTAGCTGGAATTATGCAGGATTAGCCACCGGCAGTAGAGGACCACCGAAGCCAAGGATGCCTTGAATCTTTCTTAGATGCAACGTACATATAATCAACAATTTGCTAATTTATTTGTCATCTTGCTCTTCTCAATAAGCACCATGTTTTGTTTTTTTTTTTTTAATCGATGTGTTTTCGTGGGTGGCTTTCGTGTTTCTTGTGCTGCAGCCAAGTTCTGGCCAACACAAAAACCACTTGGCGCCGTTAGTGAAACTGTTTTTGCCGGGCCAAAAGAAATTGTTTAATTACTGGGCCAACCCGCTCATAAACAGCAATTAAGGCGAAGCCCGCGCCCTCGAGTGTTCCTCAAGTGGCAGCAATACTCGCAGCAGCACCAGTACACTGTGAAAAATCGCGTAGGATTAATAGAATACCAACCTACTGATGTAGGTATAGGTTGGAGGTATTCAATCGATATATTTCTGATTTATTCAACTAACAAAATTGTGTATATCACAAGCCTAAAAACCTTTTATAATAGCCTAGTTCAATTTAAAATACTTTAGATGCTTGCTATCTGATTCTCTTGGCAGCTTTTCTCTCAGTGCAGCAACTGTTGCAGCCGAGAAGCAGCAGTAAAGCGCAGTGGCAGTTGTAAAAATAAAGCGCCACCTTTTGTCGCGAAACGTTAATTAGTGCGAAATAATGAACGAGCAAATGGCGGCGCAAGCATGTGTGTGTGTGTGTGTAAGTGTGAGGTGCGCTGTATGTGTGTGTGTGTGTAAGTGTGAGGTGCGCTGTATGTGTGTGTGTGTGTCAGGTAGGATGCAAGATGAGTGTGTGTGTGCCGAGTGTCCTGACAACTACACATACACAGACAACTAGCCTAGAAAGCAATCAAGGTGAGCAAATTACTCAATTAGTTCGAAAGCTTCTAATGACCTTCTTCCAGGACAATTCTTTAGATTGCGGAGAGAGTGAAAGAGAGGGGTGCACTCCTTATGTCCTATTTTCAATAATGGTCTAATTGAAATGTTCACCTTTTTTCATTTCCTGATAATGACCTTTTCAGCGAGAGCTATTTCTACTAATTTAATCCGGCTGAGGCTGCGCTTCACTTCCAAGCCGATGAATTACCTTGAAACATAATTGCTAAATCATATGTAATTACACTTTCGTTAAGTAATTCCTAATATTTTTATCCTTTCGACAACCATTCATCTGGTAACTTTAGAAATTATTCTCAAAGTCATTGATAGCCAAAAGCTGCCATAAAATACAATACCACTGAATTTAAGGCTAACACATTGTCGGAATACTGGGGAATACTTACGCTCGCCGAATGCCCTCGAAGTTGCCCTCTTTTATTATTATTATTATTATTATTTTCGAACTGCTTGTGCGAGGGAATTCCTTGCGCTGTTGCCTCTCAATTTATTTCTGCCTCGCACTAGTTGACTCTTTTAATAACCAATTTGGCACAAAGTCGGTGGTGGTAACTTGAGGGATATTAGCGTGGCCCGTAGTCCGGAGTCAGGAGTATGGAGCCAGGACTGGAGTACACGACTTGGGCAAACTTTTACCTGGTAGTTGTGGACATCGGGTTGTGGGAAAAGCGGGTCTAACTTAATGGAAAACGCACGCACACATACACACACACATCCGAGTAGATGGCTGCCAGGGGAAAACTGCGGCTTAGGTCTTGTATTATGAAAAGCTCATCTAATTTCAATCAATTTTGCCAGTCGTGCACTGGACTGGGGTGGAAATTTTAAATGGTGTACTTCGAGTTGTATGGCTCAAATCATATGAAATCGAATCTAAGCGAAATTTAAAGAGTCACCATTTTTATGGCCGGATGAGTCCGAAACTTTTTGACAAGCTACACAAGCAGCCAACTCGCATGCATCATCGACTGGCAAAAGGAACGAAAAGGACGCCGGGATTCCAGGGCGAATCTCCTCGGATCCTGCACTTGTCATAAAGCCGGAGTCAGCGGCTCGGAACCAGCGAACCACTTAATCATATCAGCACAATAAGTCAACGGGGCGACGCTCCCGGGGGCCATAAAATTAAATCCTTGCCGCGCTCCAGAGCTCAAAGCTCAAAGAGCAAGGAACGTGGAGCATGGCGCAGCTTGCCATTCAAAAAAAAAAGAAAAGTAAGGGAATGCAAAAAAAAAAACATCCATAATAATAAACGAAATCAATGGCAAGTCACCTTGAAGTCAGCTCCCGTTTCACTGGCCCCCACCCACCGAATCAAAATTCCGGGCCAAAGGTAAAAGCACGCAAATGGCAATAACTGGTGGTAAAAAATATGAACTGTATTGTTGGCATATAAAAGGCGACTTTAAACGCAATTTAAATACGCTCTCAAATGTAGTTAGTTATATTTTGGTTGGCAACCTTTCATAAATGCTAACATTTCCTATCGAAACATAGTAACTGCTAGCAGCGGATTGAGGAATTTCCAATAAAAACATGGCCAATCCTTTGACGAATTGCTGTCGCCCAAAAGTCAGGGTATTGCACAAAGTTAAGCTGCTTATTCGCATATTAAAAATGGTTTATTTATGTTCCGTTCTTCGTGGGTTAACGAGAGCCCCACAAGGTAATCGATTTATGTGCTGCTATTTACAATTTTTGATTTATCCCCATCGCCGAAAAAAAACCCACTTTCTCCAAGCCTTTTGTGTAATGCGATGCGGGGAGAAAAAGTTTGCCAAAGCATTTGACAAATCTGCATGTTTGTAAATGGATGGCCATGGGTGTGGGTAAGTGGGTGGTGCGTGAGTGGGTGGTTGTTGAATGGGTGGTGCGTGTGCATGTGGGTGTGCGTGCGTGCCTGCAAGGAAGAAACTTGGGTCAGGTCTTTTCCCTTCACCTCACTTTGCCCGCTCAGAGTTCCTTCAACTGCGGTGATTAGTTAAAAGGACGACCTTCACGAACATTACCTTAACTTAGCTCTATTTATAGGCCTTCCAAAACCCCCGTCATTACTCCCAGGCCAAAGTATCGCCAAACTTTTCCACCGACGCTCACATTTAATTTGATTGTATTTTCGCGGGGAAAAGCCGTGCCAAAACAAGAAAACACCGAGGAAAATGATGAAAATAAAAGAGAAAAACTTTTTCTGGCCAACACGCATTAAAAACTCGGTAAATTCAATAAAATTAAGCATAGTCGTGAGTGGCATTAGATTCGGAATTACAATGAAAATGAGTTTCGAAAGAAGTTTCGCCGTCCCAAGTCGCTGATATTATAATTTAATAAAACAGCAAAGTAAATAAATAAAGAGCACCACAATTTCAATTTGGTGAGAAAATATGGATATTAAACACTTGCATGTCAGCTAAAAATGTACATTAAAAAACATAAGCTAGTACCAAAAATATAATAATATATTTAAGTCTATCCATTCATTGAAATATTACAAACAAATAAATAAATAGCTGTGCAAATAAAACTTATAGACAATGCGCTTGCCCATAATTCCTGTATCTGAGATGAAAAAAAAGTATCTTAATCCGAAATAGAATACAAACTTGCCTTCCTCATCGACCATTTTTCTCCACATTCTCGTACAAATTAAACTTAGAACTTAGATGCTAAAGCTTAGATGGAAAGCTAATTGTTTTGAGAAGACCTTTGTGAGGGACACGGGAGCAACCTTCCTAAAGTCGGGAGACTCCCTCGTTGGCATACAATTGTTTATCCTTGGGCGGCGCTTCCCGCAGCGTCAGGTTCTCATCCTCCGGCTGCTCCTTGTGCTCCCTTTGCTCCTCCGTGGGCTGGCCATCGAATCGCATCTTAAACTCCGGCCTGGAGCAGCTGACCACCGTATCCGCCGTTGCCGAGGCCATTTGGCTGCGCCGCAGATCGGTGCTGATGGCATGGAGTGTGTTGTAGCAGCGCCGGAAACTGGGCCGCTCCCACGGATCCGTTCGCCAGCAAAGCAGGAGCAGGGAGTAACTGGTGGACAGGATTAAACAAGGAACAACTATCGGTAAAGGATAAATTGAAAGCAATGATAGACTTACAGCTTCTCCGTGCACATGGGCGGCTGCTGGAGCCGTCCGCCCTCCTTGACATGGGCCAGCACCTCGAAGTTGTTCCTCGCCGCATACGGCTGCTGGCCCAGGGTGAGGATCTCCCAGCAAAGCACCCCAAAGGCCCACACATCCGACTGTGTGGTGAAGAGCCCGTCGACGAGACTCTCCGGCGACATCCAGCGCACCGGGAGCAGGCCCTCGCCCTCCTTTCGGTAGTAGTCGCTCTTGTAGATGTCCCTCGCCAATCCGAAGTCGCCAATCTTCACGGTGCGCCGACGATCCGTGCTGCCCGTCGATTCCGTGACCAAACAGTTCCGACAGGCCAGGTCGCGATGCACGAAGTGCATGTCCTCCAGGTAACTGCAGCCGTTGGCCACATCAATGCACATGGCCAGGAGCTCGGAGAGCGAGAGTCCAGTAGTGGGTTGTGGCTCCTAGATGACAACATCTTTAGTAAATTTATAATTATTACATCTAAATCTTAGCCCACCTGGGTGCTGGTAGCCCTGGCGGCACGTAGGTAGCTAAGCAAATCGCCCGCCTCCATGTGCTCCATGATCAGCGAGATGGACTCGGTGTCGAAGCAGATGCCCACCAGACACACGATGTTCTCGTGCTTGAAGTTGCTCATCAGCTGAGCTTCCTGGAGCAGCTCGGCAAATTCACTGGCTCCCTTGCGGAGGCTCTGGAGGATCGAAACCAGGTCAATAGTGGCCCCTTTTCCGGCTACCGCAGACTACTCACCTTGATGGCCACTCGTTGCGGCTCCTCGGAGTCCTCCGTCTTCAACTGACCCTCGTACACCTCACCAAAAGCACCGCTGCCCAGAAATCGGAGCAACTTCAGTTGACTCCAATTGATTTGGGGCAGCAGGGCGATGTCCGCATCACTCAGCGTGGTGGAAAAGGCGCGATTCCTGACGGCCATCAGCTGCTGTTGCGTCTGCAAGGTGGACAGGTTGCTCCAGATGCTGGGACGGCTCTGCTGGAGCAGTTTCTTGGCACGCAGGCGTCGCTTTTGAACTGAACGGATATAATCAATACAATATGTTGCCTTTCAAGCCCAAATCTCCTGACCTACCTTTTCGGACGAACACCAATGCCAGAACGCAGCTGGAAACGATGGCAGCCGGCGCAATGATGGCCAGGACCAGGGATCCTCTCTTCTCCGGCGAAACGAAGGGCTCCGCCACCCGTTCGCTCTCCTCGCTGTAAGGTCCCCAGCCGTGCTCCAAACTCCGCGCACGCACCCGGAAGAGGAGCAACCTGCTCGAATGCAGACTCTTCACAATGCAGCTCAGCTCGGTGGTGTTGCAGAAGTCCAGCCACTGATCCTCCACGACCACCGGCTCCTCTGCCCACGGCAGCTGTTCCAGTGACCCACCGCTGTTGCGCCTTCTTCTACGCCTCCGGCGAATGTCGCTTCTCGCCTGGAGTGCCTCCAGATTGTAGAGGGCAATAGGTGCTCCATTACCGCGGGCCGCCGTCCAGGTGACACGGAACACCTCCTCGGCGATGTGCTCCAATTGCGGTTTGCCCGGCTGACTGGGGGCATCTCCCAGAGTCTCGTACTCCTCTGCTGTGCCATGGTACAGTGGAGCTCCCGGAGTCGCCGCATAGCCCAGGAGCAGGCGACACTGATAGCGCGTTCGTGGCTGCAGTGGCTCCACCACCATCTTAGTGTGATTTCCGGCCACATTGCGACGCAGTTGCTCATCTGACGATCGGCATTCGAGCTGCAGGGATCCCAGAGGATCCGGTGTTCCCGCCCAGGTGAGACTCAGAGAATAGGGTCCCAGCTCCAGGAGCTGCAACTCCGGTAATTCGGTGAAACTACGCACATGCAGCCGCTCGCTGCTGTTGCTCTTGGTGGGCGTGGCATGGGCCTGAACCCACAGGCTATACCCAGATCCCGGCTTGATTTCGGTCAATCGATGAGTGCCCGCCGTCTCCAGTCGCCGCTCATGTGCCTCCCATTCCCGCCGATCCTGGACATTCTCACCATCCAGTTCCTGTTGCCAGTGGAGCGTGTAGTAGACACTTTCGCTACGCAGCTGCTCCGGCGGCAACCAGCTGACCTCCAGTTCCCTGGGACTCAGTACACGAACACTGAAGTTTCTTGGAGGCGAGGGCGTGGCAGAGGCGGTAAGGAGCTCCAGTGGTGCCAATGCCAAGGTGGGTAATGCCAACTTCTTTTGGTAATAGCTGCTCAGAATTCCTGATACGCGATAGCGGGTGAAGGGCAGCAAGTCTGTAAGATTCAACGATTCCCCAGCACTGAGCAGCCACTGTCCCAGGGGCTCCACCTCATGCTCTTGCTGCTCGGATCCGTGTTCCTTGGCTAACGTAAGATTAAATTGGTATCTTACGCCAGGAACAGGCAGTGGACAATCTTCAGAGGCTGTGATCATGGGTAAGTGTAATTGGCATCTCTGCTCCTCACAATCGGTAGCTTTCAGGAAGGATCCGCCGGACGAAGGAAGGAGCAGACAGTTCTTGGGCGGATAAGCCTGATAGTTGTGTGCCTGGAGCAGCCGCACCTCCTCCGGCTCCAGTTCCACCGTATACTCCAGCTGCTGGCGCCGGCGACCATAAGCACGAAGGCTCCAGTTTTTCACGGCATAAAGGTATCCCGAATCCTGGGCCAACTGACTAGCAATAGAATCCTCGCCCAGCAAATTCAGCTGTGCCCGCAAAGCGCTGGCCGTGCACAGCTGGCGGGCCACATCGTAGACACACAGCTTGCCCTGGGTGTCCACCAGGTTCAAGGTCTCAGATCCGGGCTCTAAGCTTCCAGCATGCAGACGGATTAGCGGCTGAACCGTTGCCCATTCCAGCTCCGAGCCATCGGTTAGATTTCTGCCCCGAAGCGAACCATTTCTCGGAGATCCATGCTCGTACTCCAACCAGATCAGGGATTGTGCCTGTGGCAGAGCCACCAGATCCTTCAGCAGCCGCCCCCTGGGAGTGCTCCACACCCGATCGCCCTGCAGGATCTTCCCTTCGAAGTTGCACAGATCTAGGCGATAGATTATCGCCGCCTGCGGTGCAGTGGCATCCAGTTCCGCCCAGTAAACGATCCGCTGTATCCAGTCCACGGCCAGTGCCAAGACCTCGGCCCTCATCCTGGCCAACTTTGCAGGAGCTGATCCCGGGACATGGGTGAGCAGCTCCACGTGCTCGTTGACCCACAGCAATCGCTGCTCGCCCTCGATGCTCACCAGATGCTCCACCGGACTGGCCGTGTGCACCAGTCGCATGCGATTCCGCGTGTCCAGGTCCAGTTCGCCAATGAACTCCGCATTGGCATAGAGTACGCGGGGCACCGCCTGCACCTCTGGTGCAACATGAAGGGCATGGCTAGCTGCGCCCGCTGCTGCTCCCGTGGCAGCCACACGTGCCTCCACCTGAAAGTGGTACGTCTGATCCGGTTGCAGGTGCTCCACGCGGGCCTCCAGGGCACTCTGATTGAGGCGCAGCTCCTCGTGCAGCTCAGAGCCCAGCCAGCAGCTGATGTGGTACTCAAGCGCCTGCATCGGCGCCTCCTGACCCTGTTCCGGCGCATCCCAGCGGAGCACAGCACTCACATTGGCCTCCTGCAGGGCGGTGGCCAAGCGCTCCACGAACACGCGCAGCCGACGAGGCTGACTAGGACCCACGGGCGGGGTGGTGAGCTGCACCCGAGTGGTGTCTCCACTTCGCCACGCGGTTCGCGGTGTTATGCTGATCTTCAGCTGCAACTGCGCCTGAGGCAATTGGGTCAGCCGGGCAAATGGTGTGCTCAAATCCAAGGTTTGCAGTCTTTGACCGAACTCGAGGAGCAGACGATAGGAGACGCTGTGATTGCCAGCGGAAGTAGATGGCTGCCAACGCACATGGAAGTCGTCCCAGTGGCCAGCGTCCAGACGCACGCTATCCGGGACCACGGTCATGGGAATAACCCCCTCATCCGGCGGAGGTAATGGTTGTGGGTCCAATAACTGCAATGCGGAGGCAGGAGAGGCCTGGTCCGGAGTCGGTAGCTGCATGACATCCTGAGGAGCAGCCAAGCGGACCAAGCGAGCTCTCCTGCCACTCCGCTCCAGCCAAAGAAGTGCGCCCAAAGGCCGCAGGAGTTGCAAACTATCCGGGACAGCCGGGAAGACGCCCTTAATCTGGTGGATCATCTGCAGCGCATCCCCGCCTGCGGTCAAGGGCGCACGATACAGACTCAGTGCACCAGAGCCTTTAACAAGCCAGAAGAGCTGATCCTGCTGGGTGTCCAGCACAAAGGAGGCGATGCTGCCCTCCAGTCCATTAACACGATAATAGGTGACCGCTTCGTCGGGCGTGGATCCATGTCGCGAGAGCTGGGAGCTGGTGGCATAGTACAGGTGGCCCTGACGCGAATCCAATGCCAGGAAGTTGGCCTCGAAGATGGGCAACAGTTCCCGACTACCCGACCATGGATCCATGCGCACTACGCAATTTCTGGCCAGATCCGTCCAGTAAACTCTTCCGCCCCGCCAGTCGTAAGTCACCGAACCCACATGCTGCAGTGGCTCCGATATGGGGCATCCCCATTGGCTGTGCACCATATTGATGCAGTGCAGCAAGCCCTCGCCAGTGACGTAGTAGCCTACGCTTTCATTCACCATGGTCATGGGGCCGGGTAGTCGCTCCAACTGTTCCTGCTGCACTTCCAAGCCCTCGCCCAGCTCGTTGGTATGAATGACGCTTCCCTGCCGGCTGGCCCATCTCAAGCGATGTGGACCCAGTGGCCAGGTGCGGGCTGCCAGCGGTTCAGTCCACTCGCCCGGCTCTCCATCCACGTTTATTGCCCTTACCCGCAGTTGGTAGAGATTATCCGGCTGTAGGCGCTGCAATCCAAAGATGGGTCCACGAATATTCCGAATGCTAAAGGCACTTTGGCTGGCCACATCGAGCACTTCCAGTTCGTAGCTCCAGCTGCGTGCAGCATCCGCCGATTGGTAGGGATTGCGTTCCGGCTCCTTCCACGAGATCTTCGCCGCCTGTGCTCCCAGCAATGCCTTCAAGCTGTGCGGTTTTCCTCCAGCGCTGGTCAGTGGTTGGCTTCTCGGCACCAGGAGTATAACGGCCCAGCAGTCGGGCAAATTCTTTAGAGGCCATAAGGCACTGGGACTGGCTGCCTGACCCTGCTGCTCAACCAGGATCAGCTGACCAGCATCGGGCAGGAGCAGGGAGCGACCCAGCAGGGCAAAGCTTAGCCAATGACTGGATGCAGGTCCATTTCCAGCTCCATTCGCAGGCAGAGGAAGCGGCAGTGAAAGCTTGAACCCACCATCGTAGCTAATCTCTAGGAATTTGCCCTCCTGCGGAAGCATTAGATGGATGAGGAAGTGTTGCGGCTGCACCAGGAACCAACCGGGTTGCCTGATCCTCACCAGGCGATGGCTCATTCGACCATGCAGATCCTGACGCCACAGCGACTCCTCGTTCCTCCAGAAGATCCAGCCATTCAGGGCATCCACTTCCAGCTGCTCAACGGGCAGATCGAAAGACTCGCCCACTTTCTGTGCTGCTTCACCCAGCAAATCCGTGCTGATAATCTGGAAACTGGATTGATTTCGCTCTGGCGACTCCATGGCGAAGTACAGTCGGTGATGCAGCCAATCGAAGCTCAATCTGCGAGGAACCCATCTTCCACTGGAAATGTTACCCAGATCCAGCTTGAGCTGCTGGGCCGGACTCACCATTTGGCCGGATTCAAATTTTAAGCTGCAAGGATTTCATCGGATTTAGCCAAATAATTTGTATGTATATCTAATCCTTCCCACCTGCGCAACTCTCCATGGACGTTCAGCAGCCACAGTTGTTGCTCCCGCTTTGACCAGGCGATATCCGCCAGTTCCTCCTGAGATTGATAGATCATGGAATTCTCACCGGCCGGTTCCAGCGATTGCCACATCACAGCCCTTCGTCCGGCGAGCAGGACACTTTCTGTCAGATCCTTGACAGGCTTTTCATTTCCGGCGGAGTGAGTCTGCACAAATCCCTTGGCCACCGGACCCTCACCCTGTTTGTTGATCATGCTCAGCGCCAGGGTATAGTTGGCGCCAGCTTGTAGCTGGGAAAAGATGTAGCTACCTCGTCCAGCCGGAACCAGCTAAAAAGGTGAAAGATATGGATACTACGGATAATTGGAATGATTGGATGACCATCTCTCACCTGTTCAATTGTGGCGTTTCCCTCCGAGGAACCCAAACGCAGGCGGTAACCCTCGATGGGACCATTGGTGAAGCGACCGGGATGCCAGTGGACAGCCAGGTGGCTGTCGTCCAGACCCAACAGATACTCGATGACCGGAGCCGAGATGGGCGCGCCCTCGGGGGGCGTTTGGTAGGCGGGCGTGGCCGGGGAGTAGAGCACTTCGTCTCTATTCTCGCCGAAAAGCAACTCAAATCGGAACTGAAGAAATGCATACAAATATATACATATATTAAAAATGAAAATGATGCAACTCAAACGTACCCTGTATTGTGTGTAGGGTATCAGAGCTTCCAGTATCTCGCACACATAATACTCGTCACAGTCGTAATCGGCTAAGTTAAACCAGGCACTGGAACCCGCCTCTCCGGATGCATCCTGGTCTGCCTGCTCGAGTTCCAGCTCCTCGCCGTGGTGATCCACAAACTGGTACTGTATGTTGAAGGGTCTGCTGGCCAGGTAGTGCTCCGGAAAGTGCATCGCCCAGCGGATGGTCAGTGGCGTGACCTGTCCTTCCGCCCGTGGAGCTCGCTCCAGCTGCGGCTGCGTCCGCTCCACCAGGTGGCTGATGGCCAGGCGCTGGAGGTGCCAGTAGTCCCGCTGGGCCATCTCGCAGGCGCCGATGCAGGGCATGTCGTACGGGTAGAACTGGAGAGACAGCTGCGGACGGGCCAAATGGGGAGACAACAACGAACGGGGTCAGACTGGATCTGGATATGGATTGGGTAGTGGGTACTGGGATCTGGGTAGGATGATTGGTGATGGGATGCCACTTACGCAGGCCTCCTGGCAGGACTCCAGCTCCTTGAGGGCGCGATACCACTGGGCACAGCCCTTGGTGCACTGCAAAAAAAGGATGTAAAATGTTTAAGGAAACCCGGTGGAACATATCAAAATAGAGTATCTGTCAAGGAGTTGAGTATCTGTTAAGGAAACCCGGTGGAACATATCAAAATAGAGTATCTGTCAATTTGGCAACATTTAAATATATTTTTGTATCTTTAAAACACACCCTGCGCAAAAATTCCCGTTCTTAGTTACTTTACAGGCAAAACCGCTCATTGATGATCAAGTGTAAATTACCAGCGAAGGAAAGGAAAGGGAAAGGAATGGGTAAGGAGCCCAGGAGCAAGAGGGAGCTCATGAAGATCCTCTTCGATGGCTTCCTCAGTTGCTTGGAGAAGGAGAACGACTGGCAGAGGATCATGCATTTCGAGTTCGTGTCCAATTGATCTGGTAACTGGAGTGGTTAACCCAGAGCGCGAACAATGGTATCGGATTACCCGACTGGTCGATCCTATCCCATTTCAATACCGGCTTCCCAAAGTCTTCGACTTACTCGTGTTTTGTAGCACTTCTCGCCATTGTCCGCCTTCTCGCATTTAATTCCAAACTCGTCCAGAAACAGATCCTCCTGGAAAGGGGGAAATAATTACAATGAAAATGTGAAAGCAATTAGTATTTCATTTTGGTCACTTGGGAACGGAAGTTGCGGTGAGTTTGTATGGGAAAAAGCTGAAGTGAGCACATATATATATCAATTATATAACCATATAGCAATGGCAATATAAACGCGATTTCTGTGCCAATGCCGATGGTTCAATTATTTCGATCAATTATCATTGGGGAGCAGGGAGAGAGACCTCGAGCATCTCGCTAATAAAATGAACACAGATATATGTTATATACACTCTCGATTAAGTTCGCTTCACACACATAATGTATTCCTTCGTTTTATTTTTGCATTGAAATTAGATTTCCGAAAACCAACAATGATGCTGCATTAATTTGGCCGAAACTCGTTTTGGCCACGTGAGCCATGAAGATCTAACGAGTTTTGAAGCCATTTGCATAGACGAGACTTTTTGAGCCACCCAAGGATTCCACATACCGGCTTAAAACGGGGTCATCCATGCAAAACTCGATGCTTGTGGCTTAAATACAAAACAAACCCATTCGCCAGATATTAATAAAAAGTATTTTTAAAGTCATAAAAAGTTATGTTTAGATATATACAAACTGTAACTAAGATTTGATTGTAAACTAAACGAAATTCTAACCTTTTTTACGAGTAAATCTCCAAGTTGAACTTAAAATAAGCAAAAATTCCATGGCTCATTAAACATTTCTTTAAACTTCACACATGTATCTCGCAAATCCGCAATCCTTTGAGTTCCTTTACCCCAAAAAAATAAAATGGAAAGCCAGTACTTAAAATCCAATTTGGCACACTTTGAGTTGCCCCCTGCGCCATTTGGAAACTCCTTAAAGTGGCCAACTTTGTTAATTGTGTTGCTCCAGCTTGCTAAATGGACAAGTAATTACCACGGGATTTCCCGCCGTGGATTTGGATTTCCTCACACTTAAACACGAGTGTGTGTACTTTTTTCTGGTGCTTGCACTTTCCATTTTATTTTATTTTTGTTTTGTTTTGTTTTTTTATTTTTTTTGTGATTCGCACACGCGTCAATTTAATTTAGAGTTCTACGAAATATTTTATTAATTTAGCTTGATTGGCTTTTTCACAAACAGAAATAGCTCTTCACACAGCGAAAGCGAGCTCCTCCCTTTGCCAAGCGGAAAAACGAGGGAAAAAAGACGCCATGAAGCTGGCGAAGAACCCCCCCGGGAAACGGGAGACGAGAGACGAAAGATTGAGCCTGGGGCCCGAGACTAATTGGCATTGGGGGTTTTCATGTCGTCATTGCTCATCTTTTGTTGTACAATTTCTATTACATTAACTCGGAAACCGACCCACACACACACGCGTACATACACACACACACACACACAGGCACACACACATTAGAAAGGGGGCGGGGCCGGAAGGAAGGACGCCAGACTGGGTTGGTGTGTTATTGACACCATTATTGTCCCATTGTTGTTGCTGCCGTCAGGCTCTGGAAAAGCGAGCCAAAGAAAATACACTTGTGTGCTTACGAACGCACAGCAGCGCCCAAATTAATAGTAACTCAATTGCAAATATAAGAAATTAAAAAAAAATAATATTGAATTTTGAAGTTTTAGTGCTCTATTCCAGCGCAAATTGTTGGGCTTTATATATCTTAATCTTTTAAGCTAACTTTAATCATGAGCGAAAGAAGGTACTTATTTGTTAATATATATATATATTTTTTTTTAACAGCACTCCTATTAACTGCACCGCAATTATAGCACTACCTACACGTACCCGTACACTTAAATTGACTAAACATTTTGCTCACTCTCGATTCCAACAAGGCAAAACATCTTAATAAAATTTCTTTTGTTCGCCTCGCCTTTCTAGGCTATGCGAAATCCAGTTACTGGTTGAAAATGGAGGTTTGGTTTGGTCTAGTTTATTCCTGGAGCTAAATCATCACCAGCTCAAGCGATTAAAAGCGGGTCATAGGAAGAACTTAAATGCGTAATCAAGGTTTCGATTAAAATGGCAATTTATACAGCATGAGAACTGAACTAAATAGTTAAATCACACAAATTTACTTAACTTAAGCTTAACTTAAGAGTGATTATATAATTTAACAACTGATTCTTGGATTCATCAATGCTCTTCGGTCATTAAATTGAATTCACTCGCATTCTCAACCCCAGATGGCGCTCGCTTATCATTAATTTTTATTGGCGCGATGGGGCTTGGTGTGTAAGTGGAGTGTCGAACTGTGGATTACTGAATTGGCGCTTTCCTAATGAATGAAGTGCCCGCCAAGTCACTGATTTACATGCGGCTACTAACTCCGATTACACACTCTGCGACAATACAGTAATTACTGTTCGCAAATTTGCACCGCAAAAGATGTATATATGTACTTATGTGCCAGCTGAAGTGCTGACTATATACATGTGTATGATGTACTTGAGCATTTTTTGCAAGTAAATTGCATTGTTGAGGGGAAATACTGGGCATCTTGGAGTAATTAACTCCATAAGAATCATTAATATCATCAATTTCATAAATATTTATATTCAGAATTTAGTATTTTAAACTTAATATGTATTAACATTGCCCTGATTGTTGCAATTGCAAACCAATATGTTTAGCACTTTCCAAAGCTTTGACACCATATCTCATATGTATATGCCCTTATCTATATTTTATAATTAATTAAAGGCACACTTTTTTATCACCCCTTTGACGCATTTCACAGCTCGCATTACAAAAACCTCTGCACTCACTTAGCCGCAATTAAAGCATAAACAAAGTGCATCAAATAAAACAAGTCAATCGGTTGCCTAATTAAAATCCTTTTTAATTAAGCTCACCAGGACATGAAACTAAGTAGTGTGGGGAAATTAATGAAAAATATATGTGGAAAAAAAAATATAAAATATACACGTATACAACACTATGGGTGCCATGATGATGATTTTCTGTGCAAAACATGTGACATGTGACATGAGACTCTATATGGCACAAAAGCCAGATAAAACACACACCCACTCAGTATGCAAATTGCAATAAAGCCGAGCCGAGTGAGTCGAGGAGGTAACCCAAATAATGAGCCAGATTCTAATCCCGATCTGTTCTGATTCAGCTAATTGAAATGTCACTTCATCCAGCCCACATACTTGTATGTATGTATGTAGCGTACATTTAATCACCGACTTAACTCGACGATCTTCAATTACACATATCATTTAATAAGCCGAGTGCGAGTGAGCGATTAATGGCCACTGGAATGGTCGGAAAATTCATTCAACTCAATAAGCTAGTCAGCTAAATGTCTGAGAAATAAAAAAAAATTGTTGAAATATATAACTTGGTCTACGTGATGAGTTAGCCAGCTCGAGTTGCACTTGTTTAGATTGTTTTTCGATTATATCGTTGACACAAGCAAAACTGGAAAAAGAAACATTTCGCACCCGAAAGTCGCTTTTGTTTATTTATTTATTTTTTCTTTGCTTTGATGGATGTTGCACAGCCCTGGGGAAATTCATGTTTTAAGCATGTTTTATGCTCTTTTGACACAATGTGCATTATCACAATGTATGTAAATACAATATAAAATATAGAACTCACCTCAACAATGCAGCGCTGCACACAATCCCTGGTCACGCGTTCCAGGACCATTCGCTCGTCGACGCCGTGCTGTTCCTCCGCCGGATCCCGATCCCGATCCCGATCCCGATCCCGATCCCGATCCCGATCCCGATCCCGATCCTCTGGCGAATGCTCCATTGTTGACTGTGGTCTGCTGCTGATGGCGATGCCCTCGACAATGCTTGGCGGAGCTGCGGCGGCGTGCTTGTGCCAGATGGCCACCTTCTCGACCACATCGCTGTTCAGTTTGGGACGCAGCAGACGCATTTGGTCCTTGGAGACGGGTTCGGGACTCTGGTGCACCGTATAGTTGTGCGATCGGCAGACATCGCAGCAGATCGAGAGTAGAATGAGCAGGAGAAGATTGATGATCAGTATGGTGGATATGCCGCCATGACCATCCTGACCACTGGCCAACTGGCGGCCCAAGCGAGCCAATTGCTGGCGAAGATCGAAGGAGCTGCTCTGCTGGCGGACCACAATCTTGCTGGGTGAGGCATTCTGGGAGTTCGACGAGGCGGAGTTGGTGCCAGGTGCCTGCTGGTTGATATGGGTGGTGGTCATCTTGGTGTTCACATTCACCGCGATCTTCACATTGAAGCTGATGTTCAATCTCTTCGTGGGCGCCGTCGCCTTGGCCTGTTTGTCCTGCTCATCCGACTGGTGGTCTACATTTTGGTGCCAAAACATAGTCATCGAGGCACTCGATCTTCACCCCGAGTTCACCGATTTGTGGCGTTCGATTCCTATTTCACTCGATAATCGTTGTTTTCTTCGGCTGAATTTACATTTTAGTGCCGCATTTGACTGAAAACGAAACTGAAACACATACAATGCGCCGCAGTGAAATAAAAAAGCGAAATGGAAAAACGCACAAATAAAAATCAGATTTCAAATAGCAGAGTCAAAAAACCAATTCAATTGGAAATTTTAAGTACACAAACTAATTTCCATTTTATGCAAATTCGAGAAGCAGCAAAAGAGGCAGTTACAAAAAATGAAATGCAAGTCATATTTTACGGATACCCTTTACTCAACATTATGTCATATAATGTTAAAATATATGAATATATTTTATTTATTTGTAATGAATCTTGCTAACTTTCCATTAAAGAGAATTACTTATTTTTTGTAGGCATAAAAAAGCTGCTAAAAGGTCCGAACCTAGTAATTTGCAAATATTGTATATCATCAAGCCAACTTATATCTAATTAATGGATACTCCAATCACTGTGTTTACAAAGTGGCAGTTCTGCCCTTGCCAAATCCAATATTACTATCATTTTTGTCAAACCGTCAATTATCATGAGTTTTCCGGATTATTTCTCAATTTATTGTAACAATTTACGTGTATATTTGATTAATAGTTGTACCAATAGCATAAAATGCAAATATATGAAATATTATTAATAAAATTGTGTAGGCAAATGAATATACCCCACGAAAAAGCTTAGATACATCGCATTCTACTTATTTCAGATGCAGCTCAAAGGTTCAACGCACAATTGCCGGCGAGATAAAACGGGTAAACACAAACACACAATCTGAGTCCGGATCGATAAGCCAAAATCCCGATGATCTCCATAACTGGTTTGGCCAGCTTCCACCGCCCAACTCATACAAATTTCGCCGGGATTTCGTTTAGAGGACATGGGGATGCGGTCCATGGTCTCATGGTCCATGGGCTAATTAATATGGCGTCTGCATAATCAGCTAGCCAAGCGACAAGTTTCAATTAACATGGCGTAATGCATGGCCAATAAGTCACGCCCCCTTCAACCGCCCACAACAACGAACGGGAAGTGGGAAGTGGCCATAACAAATTTATCCTCATTAAGAAGAATAATCGAGCGGAGTCGCACTTTCAAAAACGGAAATCCCCTTTGCCCGCAAGTTCAGCGAAACCATAGAAAAATATATATATGTACATATAATAGTTAATTGCACTTTAATTTCATATTTACCAGCAACAACAACAGCACAGCAGCACGGAAAATGTTAATTAAATCGCCCGATGAGCAGACTAGACCGAACAAATATATATATACATATATATAAACAAAATGAAACAGAAAAACCGAAAATAAATTGAAATTCAAATTGAATAAACCGCGCGAAATAGTGAAAACACGAAAGATCACAGCGGATTAATTGCATTAAAGTTATTCAGAGAATATTATGCAAATGCTGCCGGCCAGCGTTTTGCATTAATTAGTCGAAGGTATGCTATAGTACATATATATACACAGACACATATATATATTTGTACAATCAGAAAGTCAAAACCGATGGAGCCTTAAACTCTCACCCACATTTCGCTCGAATCGACGCTGTTGAAGTTGTTAAGCGCTGTTCACGCGCTTTAATTCAATTTATTGTTGATTTGAGCGGCTTAATTGCATTTTATTGTTGCAGTTGCGGCCCCAACTGAAAAGCAACTCCTCACAGATACACACACACACACAGGAACACTCAGTGCACGCGAAAAAAAAGGGCATTAAAAGTGACGAAATTCATGCAAACACACACATACGCACGGATGTATCTTGTATATTTGAGTGCGCGAAGTACCGAGCACAACTCACTCGACAAAATGTCGCAGATATCTGGATGTGAATCGGAATCTGGATCTGGAATTCCCGAAGCGTTACGTAGTGCGCAGTGGCGCGATCGCAGCAGAACTGATTTGCCGGCGAGCGGCGGCTTTTTAACCAAGCCCCAAGCTTCAAGTCCAAGTCCAACCCCCCAGCTGGAGAACTTGAGCACGGAACTGAAACCGAACCGAAGCGATGCGATGCGATACGATACCATACGATACCATACGATACCATACGATACCATACGATACCCTACGATGCGATGAACGATGAGTGACGAAGCGCACCGCAACCGAACCGAACTGAACCGAACCGATCTGAAAGGCCCATTGATCTTCTTTTTCGTGACGCAGCAACTGTGACGTCACTGGCAGGGCAACCCCTAAACTGGATATCATGGGTAGATAGCCCACCGGGCTTCTCTTTCCATGGGTCAAAGCTCAACTCAATCGGTTGATCGGGTAAGCAGGTCTTAGGTACAGATAGATAGAAATTTTCCATCTTAAAAAACGAATGTATCTTTTGCAAAATAAAATCTTAATAAGAACATGATCTTAAGATTGTGCTTCTAATTGATGTGATGATTTTGGTTTTAAATAAACTTCGGACTTACATAGCAACATCTTTTTATTACTAAAATTTAAGTAATATATATACTATGTAAATGTATATAATTATATTATATTAATTGAATTATAGTACTAATTTTTAGTCTAGATTTATTAAGACTAAATATATTCAAAGCTTACAAGATGTTTAAATTTCAACTTCTTTCAATAGAAAAACTTTATTTGTTTACAAAAGCTTACAAAAATAATTATAAATAAAATTCAATTTACTGTAAACAAATCGTCACATGAATAGCGCAAATCAACGCGATTTTTCGCCAACAAATAAACGTGGCAGAAAATTTGTTTAAATCGTTTAGCCGACTCACTCTGAGCACATTTAACTAAGCATTAACAGTACACCTAAATTGATTATTAAACTAATTGATCGCAAGCAGCAGTAAACGCTCGAAAATAATTGAATTCAATAGGGAACAAGCCCACACAATCAGAAAATAAAGTCATCAATTGCGGGGTATAGAATCGTAATTCT